>NC_138768.1:880090260-880572760 GCF_965119305.1 Pelophylax lessonae
AGTGGTGCCTCTGGAGACTTGTTGTCATCACCAGTGCCCTTGGTGACTTGTTGTCATCACCAGTGCCCCTGGTGACTTGTTATAATCCTGTTTGGCCATCAGCTTGTTGATTTCTCTACTGTCTGATGTTTGTCCTGACCATCTTTCTAAGGATTTACACAATTGTAATATCTATTAGTTGGCTTATGCCCCCCATGGCACATTGGCTTCACCACTTCCTCCATTACTGAACCCTCATCTCCATATCTAGACCTGTGTTTTTCCCATCTGTCCTATCCCTGTCAGCTTTAGCATACTTAGAAAAGGTTCTTACAGAAAGCTTTTTCATACATGACCCTCTCTATTGCCCATAGTGGTGCTCGGCATTCTTACCATCTCATCCTCTCCATTAACGACCACTAGTTCGGACATATTGTACTTGCAGTCTTTCCTGGCATTTTCCCAAGATTCTGCCTTCCAAGACTTATAGTAACAGCTGAGGCCATAGTGAACCCAGTTTGTTTCACACAATGGAGTAGAAGGGCCTAAAAGGAGAGAAAGAAAAAGATAGTGAGGTGTGAGAAGGAGAAGGAGGATGGTGGGGACCAAGTAGGACTGGCCCGATTACAAGAGCTTATTATACTTAAGGCAAATAAAAGACCAAAATCATTTTTTTTTTTTGCCATAGACTAGGAAATGACTAGACGCTTTGTTATATTTTTCCCTGGCCATGTCCAAGGGGGAATTGGGAACTGAGAGGAAATCTCCCCAATGGGACAGTCAAGTGAAAATGTTTCTAGAGATGTATACAGGACAGCCGACTGGGGCCTCCTGTAGGGGACCCAAGCACCCTGGGGGACCCAGACAGAAAGGGGATCAGTGCAGCTGGATAGGAGGACATTCACAGAATGATGCACTGTGTCTGTGTCTCCTTCCAGCAGCTGAAAGCCGGCTTGTTCCCATCTCCCTCCTGCCAGCTTTCAGCTGCTGGAGGGAGAGACACAGTGCATCATTCTTTGAATGTCCTCCCATCCCAACACACTGATTCCCCTCCCTGTGCTTCCCACATCTGATTCCCCCTGTGTGCCCTTCCCTCACCCCCACAGTGCTGCCGGCTTTCCTCTTCCTCCAGCTGCTACAGATACACAGCGGGGGAAGGGCTGGTAAATATGTCATTTGCTGGCCTCTTCCTTTTCTGAATTGGACACAGTGAGCGATCAGTATGGATTACTCCTGTGTCCATTGATAAATGAGCATAGTAAACTTTGTTTACTATGCTTCAGTTTATGAATAAATAGGAACCTCTGTCTCCTGTTCATTCATCTTCAGTGGAGTTGAGGCTTAAGAGAAAAGAACTGAAGAACATGTGTCCTCAATTTCTTCCTCTGTCTCAAAGATAAGATGTTAAGATCCCCCCCCCCCATCAACAGCACTGTAAAAAAAATAATAATAACAATTAAAATATAGAAAATAACTTGGAAAAAATAATTTTTAAATTGGAAAAAAAACTTTTTATAAATTTAAAAAATTAAGATTGTAATTTTTGTAATTTGGGGAGGGGGAGTGTCAGGTAGGCTTTACAGGGCCCCGTGATTTCTAATGGCAGCGAGATTTTCTTTGGGATAAAATTGATGGAAAACAAAACAATAAAGGTCCTCTCTATACACGTAAACTAGGGATAATGAAGAGTGGAGCTCAGTGACTTGAGTGTAGGCCGATCCCTAGCCATACCTCGTACTTCTCATTCCACAAAGGGCCTACAGAAATACCGGGCTATCCAGGGGAATCCTCTCTATACACGTAAACTAGGGATAATGAAGAGTGGAGCTCAGTGACTTGAGTGTAGGCCGATCTCTAGCCATACCTCGTACTTCTCATTCCACAAAGGGCCTACAGAAATACCGGGCTATCCAGGGGAATCCTCTCTATACACGTAAACTAGGGATAATAAAGAGTGGAGCTCAGTGACTTGAGTGTAGGCCGATCCCTAGCCATCCCTCGTACTTCTCATTCCACAAAGGGCCTACAGAAATACCGGGCTGTCCAGGGGCATCCTCTCTATACTTTGACCACCCCAAAGACCGCATAGACCTGTCCTATCTGCTCCTCAGACACCAAGGACACAATGCCAAAGACTTCTTCCCTAATGTTGCTTTCCTGGCCCAACAAAAACCCCTAAACTCCACCCGCTCTATTTATAGGAAATCAGCCATAAAGGGAAGAGATCAGACATCACTTCTTGGAAGGAACAAGGGAGGGGGGGGGGGGCAGATTAAATGGAGATAAGGTAACCCCTTCCTACATGAGGGGTATGAGGAAAAATGGTGCTCCAGTGAATGTATCAGAAATAACTCACCGTGTTCTTTCCGGATTTTATCTGCCAGGTTTCCCACAACTCCCGAAATCTTCTCAATGTCATTAGAAAGAGGCCCTGTTATAGAAGACCAGAAGATCTCAGAAGAGAGCACAGCTGCTGTACAATACATAGGACAGAAAGGGTCCCCCATCAAAGCTACAAAGGGTTCATCAATCATTATTATGTTACATTGTTCTGTCACCCTTTACAGCATGTACCGTCATCATCATATGTACATGGCGGCGACTACCATATTTAAGGTCCCGAGTTAGCGTACGGCTCCACCTCTGAAGATGTCATACGCACTGACAAAACGCGCGTCAGGTGGAACGCACGCTGCACGTCCTGGGAGCCTGGTGGAACGCAAGCCGGTAGTTACCGCTCTCCACTCGCAGGCACCATTTTAGCAGACGTAACCCCCCGAGTTTTTATACTTTTATGTACTGTGAATCCCGCAATTACTTTATTAAAGGATATTTTAACGGTACTGCACCATTTGGAGATTTTTTTATTCTTTGCCCTGATCGGACTCTGAGGATCCAGGCCATCCAGGAGAGGGATCCCGGATCGTATGGGACTACAAAGCCCAGCAGTTACCTTCCCGGCCTAGGAGGCCAAAAGGCTCAATAGGTCTTTTTACCGTACGGTATTTAAGACCCACAACTTCTGGTGAGTGCATACTCCCCATTATTCCACAAGGTTGACACCACAAGTACCAGCATTTGGACTATTGGAGGACCCAGCACAAAGCACCTGCACTTTCCCTTACTTGGCACTCAAGTCTTATTTATTTATTCACTGAAGTCACTTATGAACTTTATATTTGGACTATATACTGTACATACTGTATATAATTTTTTGGCACTATTTTGCACTTCATGGCACTCATATGGTTTTTACTGTGACCTATTTATTTATTATTTATCTTTTATATTGTGACTTTTATCGTGATATATATTATTCATTCAGCCACATTTAATACGCACATGTTTATCTATTTATTTATTGGGTTTATTCATTTAATCATTCTGAACCACTCAACCTTTGCCCACCATTTTTTCTGCCCAGGATATTGGCAAGCAGTTGTTCATTCCTGGATAGTATTAGCAAGCGCTATATCAATTCCCAAATACTTTGGGATTTTACCTTTCATCTACGAGGAAATATGGTGCTCCAGTGAATGTATCAGGAATAACTCACCGTGTTCTTTCCGGAATCCTTCTGCCAGTTTTCCCACAACTCCCGAAATTCTCTGAATTTCATTAGAAAGAGGCCCTGTTATAGAAGACCAGAAGATCTCAGAAGGGAGCACAGCTGCTGTACAATACATAGGACAGAAAGGGTCCCCCATCAAAGCTACAAAGGGTTCATCAATCATTATTATGTTACATTGTTCTGTCACCCTTTACAGCATGTACAGTCATCATATGTACATTACCCATACCGTACATAGAAAACTAAAGAGACAATGAGTATTGAAGTTTATTATCTGACAGTTAACAGGAGGTATGAGGGTCCTGATCATTATATATCATAGAGAACATGAATTATGGGTGTCCTACCCATTATATCTTACATCTAACAAGGAACAGGAGGTATAAGGGTCAAAATCATTACAGCTTACATCTAACAGGGACCAATCGGTATAAGGTTCCCCATCATTAGAACTTACACCTATTAGGGACATAAAGAAATGAGGATCCTGATTATTATATCTTTCATGGAATAGAGAACTGGTGGTATGAGGGTCCTGATCATAATATATCATAGGGAACAGGAGATATGAGGGTCCTGATGATTATATCTTACATCTAATAGAGGACAGGAGGTATGAGGGTTGTGACGGACTCCGGACACCCTGACTGGGTATCTCCGCCAAGAAGCTGCTTCCTAAGCTCTGGAACACGAGATCCGTGAATCTGGCTATAGTTACCCCAAGAACGTGACAGTACCAGTTTTGGAGTGAACCAGAATGAAAACTGTTTATTCAAACACAGGCATAAGGAGATATACCCTCTGGGACAACCCCTCCCCCTTAGCAGCCAATCCACATACACATATACATCCCATAATAGGTTGATCTTAAAGCAGTGTTCCAGCCTCCCCCTCCAAAATTTAAAAGTCAGCAGCTACACATACTGTACACATACTGTAGCTTCTGACTTTTAATATTGGGACACTTACCTGTCCTGGAGTCCAGCGATGTCAGCGCCGCAGCCATCGGCTGTCGGGTGCTGCCACTGCCATTGCCGGTAATGGAACCTGACAAGGAAGCCTTGCGGCTTCACGGGTGGGTCTCTACTGCGCATGTGCGAAGCACGCTTCGCATTCGGATTGGCTCGGCTCGGGGGAAGGAGGAGGGAGCCAAACTTCTGTGGGACAGCTCAGCGGCGCCGTCTTCCAGAAGTGGGGAAGGGTACCTGTCAAAAACAGGTACCTTTCCCCCCCTGCCCCCTGAAAGGTGCCAAATGTGGCAACAGAGGGGGGAGGAAGCAAATGAGCGGAAGTTCCACTTTTGGGTGGAACTCCGCTTTAAGGCAGACGGAAACAATAGAACAATGGGATATAGACACTTACCAATAACAAACCCCACCTCACTATCCAGCAAGGGTCTATGAGACACTAATGTAATATTCTAGCATTCTGAAAAGTCAAATTGTTTATCTCTATATATCTCCTGAAATATTATTGCCCCAAGTGAAAGAGGCCCTTCACTCTTTCAATACAAACCACACATATAGAACCCAGGATAACCGGGGTAACACGAAATGCTAAGTCCGGTGTGGTTGTACAGTGAGTCTGATTAGTGCAGACCCGACTGGGGTTCTTGGTCACCCTGTGCCCCCAATAGACACAGGGTGACTTACACATAAGAGGGCCCGGTGAAGCTGGTCAAGGAGTTTCACGACCCTTCTAACGTAATCTGGGTTCCACAAGCCCCCCACCCAAAGTGACTCCTGTCACAAGGGTCCTCATCATTACACCTTATATATCTAGGCCATCTTTATGTAGAGCTACAATTCTTTTTTTTTCAGATCCTCAGAGAGTTCTTTGCCATGAGGTGCCATGTTGAAGTTCCAGTGACCAGTATGAGAGAGTGAGAGCGATAACACCAAATTTACCACACCTGCTCCCCATTCACACCTGAGACCTTGTTACACTAACGAGTCACATGACACCGGGGAGGGAAAATGGCTAATTGAGCCCAATTTGGACATTGTCACTTAGGAGTGTATTCACTTTTGTTGCCAGCGGTTTAGACATTAAGGGCTGTGTGTTGAGTTATTTTGAGGGGACAGCAAATTTACACTGTTATACAAGCTGTACACTCACTACTTTACATTGTAGCAAAGTGTCATTTCTTCAGTGTTGTCACATGAAAAGATATAATAAAATATTTACAAAAATGTAAGGGGTGTACTTACTTTTGTCAGATACCGTATGTTGTAAGCACTGGTGGCTTTATAAAGGATTATATTTTTACATTTATAGGATTATTATAGCTTTTTTCATACGTCATTGGCCGTGCCATTTTTTTACCTCCCCTTTTTTACTTATAGTGGTGATCAAATGCCACCAAAAGATTGTTTTGTGTGAAAAAAAAAATATATAAATCTCATTTGTTTCTGCCGCGCAATTGCCACTTAAAGTAGCGCAGTGCTAAATAGCAAAAAATGGCCTGGCCATGAAGGGGGGGGGGTAAAATCTTCTGAAGCTGAAATGGATAGTTATGGGGTCACTGCAGTGGAGACAGAATTAGAGGAAGGAGTGCGGAATCTTTATGGGGAGTAGAGCTTGGCGATGGCTGAAACTCTAAACACAAGTAGAGTTTCCTTGAGTTGATGTCAGCTTTAAAAGGTGAGTCTGTAATATATAGGACCAGGGCTGCTGAAATTGCGGGGCCCCCGTACAGACTACCTGACAGGGCCCCCCCCCCAAGAAAATATTAAAGCTATGTTTTGCTAAAAATACAATAAAATTATTATTAGCAGACACAAATCCAACAGAACTCACAGAATTCCTGCTAAATCTGAGTTACCGTATATACTCGAGTATAAGTCGACCCGAATATAAGCTGAGGCACCTATTTTTACCACAAAAAAATGGGAAAACGTATTGACTCAAGTATAAGCCTAGGGTGGGAAATGCAGCAGCTACTGGACCACCACGAGACCCCAAACAGGGGCTGCGGGCATGGTGCAGGATATGCAGGGCTGTGGGCATGGTACAGGAGATGGTTCAGGCATGGTACTGGAGATGGTACAGGCATTGCACAGGAGATGGTACAGGAGATGGTTCAGGCATGGTACAGGAGATTTTTCAGGCATGGTACATGAGATGGTACAGGAGATGGTTCAGGCATGGTACTGGAGATGGTACAAGCATTGCACAGGAGATGGTACAGGCATGGCACAGGAGATGATACAGGAGATGGTTAAGGCATGGTACAGGAGATGGTACAGGAGATGGTTAAGGCATGGTACAGGAGATGGTTCAGGCATGGTACTGGAGATGGTACAGGCATGGCACTGGAGATGGTACAGGCATGGCACAGGAGATGGTACAGGCATAGCACAGAAGATGGTACAGGCATGGCACAGGAGATGGTACAGGAGATGGTTAAGGCATGGCACAGGAGATGGTACAGGCATGGCACAGGAGATGGTACAGGCATGGCACAGATGGTATAGGCATGGCACAGAAGATGGTACAGGCATGGCACAGGAGATGGTACAGGCATGGCACAGGCGATGGTACAGGCTAAGCACAGGAGATGATACAGGCATGGCACAGAAGATGATACAGGCATGGCACAGGAGATGGTACAGGCATGGCACAGGACACGGTACAGGCATGGCACAAGAGATCATACAGGCATGGCACAGGAGATGGTACAGGCATAGCAGAGAAGATGGTACAGGCATGGCACAGGAGATGGTGCAGGCATGGCACAGGAGATGGTACAGGCATGGCACAGGAGATGATACAGGCATGGTACAGGAGATGATACAGGCATGGCACAGGAGATGGTACAGGCATAGCACAGAAGATGGTACAGGCATGGCACAGGAGATGGTACAGGCATGGCACAGGAGTTGGTACAGGCATGGCACAGGAGATGATACAGGCATGGCACAGGTGGTATAGGCATGGCACAGAAGATGGTACAGGCATGGCACAGGAGATGGTACAGGCATCGCAGAGGAGATGGTACAGGCATGGCACATGAAAAGATAGAATAAAATATTTACAAAAATGTGAGGGGTGTACTTACTTTTGTCAGATACTGTATGTTGTAAGCACTGATGGTTTTATAATGGATTATATTTTTACATTTATAGGATTCTTATAGCTTTTTTCATACATCATTGGTCGTGCCATTTTTTTGCCTCCCCTTTTTTACTTATAGTGGTGATCAAATGCCACCAAAAGATTGTTTTGTGTGAAAAAAAAAAATATAAATCTCATTTGTTTCTGTCCGCGCAATTGCCACTTAAAGTAGATGGTAGAGGAGATGCAGTGCTGCAGGCATGGTACAGGTGAATCTCCTGTACCATGCCTGCAGCACTGCATCTCCTGAGGAGATGCAGGGGCTGCGGAGGAGTCTCACTTACCTTTCAAAGAGGCGCCTTACATTTAAAAATGGCGCCGCCCGGCGCCAACACCTCACTGCGCATGCGCCGTCTGCCCGGGAATAGCCGAACGTGTACGGGCTTTCCCGTGTGGCGGCGGCGCATGCGCACGTACTGGGGAAAAGGTAAGTGAGACCGTGACTTGAGTATAAGCCGAGGGGGGCTTTTTCAGCATAAAAAAAACATGCTGAAAAGGTCAGCTTATATTCGAGTATATACGGTAATAAATAAAAATGAAGATGAGATGAAAAAAAATATACAGGCCGGGCAGTTGGAGTTCTGGGATCAGAGACACAGAGGGGGAGAAACAAAGATACAGGGATAACAAACTTAGAAGCAGAGCTAACATTAAAGCAAGGGCTGGGAGGAGGAGGGGCCCACACATGGAGGGGGGGGTCAGTGAGGAACAACTGTTGGTGTAACAGTAAATTCTTCACCCCATGGGAATGCAGCTGATCAGCTGTGACTGTGTCAGGAAGACAGAGCAATGGGGGAGAGAGATGAAAAAAATATACAGGCTGGGGCAAGGAGTAAAGGAAGAACTGCAGGGAGAGAAACAAAGTTTCAGAGATAACAAACTCAGGAGCAGAGCTAACATTGGAGTCAGGGCTGGCACACAGGGAGGGGGGTTAGTGAGGGACAACTGTCTCTTTCTCAGCAGATAAAAGCTGGCAGCAGGGAGAGGGGAAAGACCAGCTTTCAGCTGCTGGAGGAAGAGTTCTACAATTGTCGTCCATCACTAATCCCCCTCTTTCCATGTGTGGGCCACCCCTGTGTGCTCGGGTTTTATAATAGCCCCCCCCCCCCCCCCCCCATCAGTGGCCCTGTATAGCATACAATAGAAGTAATGGCATTGACTTACTTGTCCCCTGTTTAACGTTTTCCAGGTTTTCAGAAAGTTTTGTAGCTAAAGAAAAGAAAAAAAGATACAAATTTTACAAATGTATATTATCAACCTCCTGTGCCCAAACAGATACAATTTTCTAGGGTACATTTAGGGATTTATGTCTAAGCCCTTTATTATACCGTTCCTCATATTTTGTTGTTTTGTAGAATTCTCTCTGGCATTGCTGTGCTGAGGAATATTCTCCGTTACATTATCCGGCGGACTATGTGGAGAAGGATACGGGGTGCGATGTTAAGAGGTGTAGCTTATTTGTTTAGTTGCCCAGTCCCTGTTTGGTTTGTCTTTGTCCAGTTGGCTGGACCAAGCTTTACCCACTTTAGCCCCGGAAGATTTGGCTGCTCAATGACCAGGCCCTATTTTGCGATTCGGCACTGCGTGATTTTAACAGACAATTGCGCGGTCGTGCGACGCTGTACCCAAATAAAATTGATGTCCTTTTTTTCCCACAAACAGAGCTTTCATTTGGTGGTATTTGATCACCTGTGCGATTTTTATTTTTTGCGCTATAAACAAAAAAAGAGCGTCAATTTTAAAAAAATAACAATATTTTTCACATTTTTTTATATGAAATTCTCAAAAAAAAAAAGTAAAAATCAAAATTTTTTAACATTTTTAGCCAATTTGTTTTCTGCTACATATTTTTGGTAAAAAAAAAAAATCGCAATAAGCGTATTTTGATTGGTTTGCGCAAAAGTTATGGCGTTTACTAACTACGGTAAAGATTTTTGTAATTTTTATTGTTTTTTTTTTTAACGAGTAATGGCGGCGATCTGCGATTTTTCTTGCGGGACTGCGACATTGCGGCGGTCAGATCGGACCCTTGACTGACATTTTTGACACTTTTGGGGGTACCAGTGACATTACTACAGTAATTAGTGCTATAAATATGCACTGTTACTGTAAAAATGACACTGGCAGGGAAGGGGTTAACTTTATTAGTGATCAGTGGGTTAAATGTATCCCTAGGGGCGTGATTCTAACTGTCAAAGGGCGTGGCTTGTGATGGTACCACAGAGACATACAATCCTACATAGCAGGATCACATAGCCTCTGTGCTTACACCAGGGAGAATGACAGGCGGCTTTGTTTACATCAGCCGCCTGCCTTTCTCCCTCTCCAGCGGGAGATCGCGAGTGACCGGCGGACATCGGAGCCGCCGGTCACTCGCGCAGGGATAGCCGTGAACGAGTGGGGGACGGGAGTGCGCCTCCGGAGGTGCGCGCTCCGCTCGCCCCCTACAGGCTCCTGGGCGAGAGACATAGTACTATGTCGCTTTACCCAGGAGGGGCTGACTGCCGCAGTAAGTCCCCGTTCACACTAAGGCGACCTGTGAGGCGACCTGGTCGCCTCACAGGTAGCCGTTTGGTCGCCTCCCATAGGGAAGCTGCGGACCCGTTCTAATAGGAGCGACACAAGTCGCTCCGACTTAGAAAAAGAGTCCGGAGCTTCTTTGGGGCGACCCGGAGGCGACCACCATAGACTTCAATGTTATGAAGTCCGTGGCGGCTGCTCCGAGGTCGCCACCCGAAGTCGGATCGCCCCTATGTGAACGGGGCTAAATGTACTGTGGGCGGTCGGCAAGCGGTAAAGTAAGTAAGTGCAAAGTGTAAATAAGTACATTGCCGGGACAATGTAAATTACCCAGGACGGGCTCCTATTTGCCGGGACTGTCCCAGCAAAAACGGGACAGTTGGCAAATATGCTCGGACCGCCATCAGTACATATACTGCGGCAGGTCGGGTCTGTCCACGCAAAATGACGTAACTGTAGGTCACTTCGCAGGACCGCGAGTGGGGGGTGTGCGAGCCCATTCGCCGCAGGGGAAGCTGATCTGGGGGGTCCGTCGGCCCCAATTACCCCCGGGCACCCACAATCTCTCCCCGTACAAACAGAATGGCAGTCTGCTGTTGTAAACACGGCAGACCGCTGTTCTGTCAGGTGTGAACACAGGGATCCTCTTATTTAGGAACACAGATCTCTCACCCCAGAAGCATGGTGGTCCAGTTTTCTCCAGCATAGGGAAACCAGTTCAGACACATGTGCGTGTGCATGCAATGGTACGTGGTCCTGTGCATAAGCTGACTGCCAAACTTACATTAGCGAGCTTGATAACTAACTGCATGGGCAAAAGCATGCATACTAGACACGTGCACGCCACAAATGTTCGTTTAGTTTAGAATACAGTACATTCGTTAATTGAAGAATTTAATTTCTGATGTATTCGTTCATTAACCACTTGCCGACTGCTCTCTGAGCTGGTACTGCGGCAAAGTGGCTCGTTATCGTCTGGCGACGTGGACCTACGTCACCAGACTCTCCCCTCTCTCGGCAGCGCGCGCGTGCGCCGCCGGAGGCTCACTCCCGCTGTATTCAGTCACAGCAGGAGTCGGGCCAGGGGAGGAGAGGCGGTGATCACCGCTGCTCTTCCCCGATCGTCGGGGATCGAGTGAGGAAATCCGCCCGCTTGTGTAAACAAAGCAGGCGGATCTACTATGTGACAGACAGGGACAGATTACAGGATTCCGCATAGCTGAACCTGCGATCTGTGTCTGTGTCACACAACCCCATCCCCCCCACACACATCAGTAAGCACCAGGCATACATTTAACCCCTTGATCACCAATAAAGTTAACCCCTTCCCTGCCAGTGTCATTATTAAAGTAACAGTGCATATTTTTAGCACTGATTACTGTAGTAATGTCACTGGTACCCCCAAAAATGTCAAAAATGTCAGCGGTCCGATCTGTCCGCCGCAATGTCGCAGTCCCGCAAAAAAAAAAAATTGCAGATCGCAGCCATTACTAGTAAAAAAAAATAAACAATAAAAATGACATAAATCTTTACCGTAGTTAGTAGACGCGATAACTTTTGCGCAAACCAATCAAAATACGCTTATTGTGATTTTTTTTTTTACCAAAAATATGTAGCAGAAAACTAATTGGCCTAAAATGTTAAAAGATTTAGATTTTTACATTTTTTTTGGGGAATGTTATATGTCAGAATGTAAAAAATATTGCTTTTTTTTTTTTCAAAATTGTCGCTCTTTTTTTAAAAAATTAAAAATCGCAGAGGTGATCAAATACCACCAAAAGAAAGCTCTGTTTGTGGAGAAAAAAAGGACATAAATTTAATTTGGGCACAGAGTCGCATGACTGCGCAATTGTCCGTTAAAGTAACGCAGTGCCGAATCAGAAAATATGGCCTGGTCAGGAAGAGGGTAAAATCTTCCGGTCTTAAAGCGGTTAAAAATACGCTCATTGAGAATTTTTTTGTCAAAGACATGTAGCTAAATACATTTTGGCCTAAATATATGACAAAAATTGAATATATTGGATATTTTTTAACTGTCAAAGTAGAAAAACATTGTTATTTTTTCAAAATTGTCGCATTTTTTTATTAATATCGCAAAAAATGAAAATTGCAGAGGTGATCAAATACCACCAAAAGAAAGCTCTGTTTGTGGGAAAAAAAGGACGTAAATTTCGTTTGGGTACGGCGTTGCACGACCGCACAATTGTCAGTTAAAGTCGCGCAGTGCCAAGTTGCAAAAAGTGGCCTGGACGTAAGACAGCAAAATCCTCCGGTGGTAAAGTGGTTAAACACTTGCCAACCAGCCGCCATACTTATACTGCGGCAGGTCGGCTCTTTCCCGCAGAACAACGTACCTGTACGTCATTTCACAGAACAGCTAGCGGGGGTGCGCGTCACCGGAGGATGAGCCAATCAGAGGGTCCAGCGGCCACAATGTCCACCGGTCACCTGAAACACGGCAGACCGCTGTTCTGTCAGCAGTGAACACAGGAATCCTCCTATTTAGGAACACAGGTCTCTGTGTTCATTCCATAAGTCCATCCCCCACACAGTTAGAAAGCACCCCCTAGGGATACACTTAACCCTTTGATCGCCCCCTGGTGTTAACTCCTTCCCTGTCAGTGTCATTAGTACAGTGACAGTGCATATTTTTAGCACTGATTACTGTAGTAATGTCACTGGTGCCCCCAAAATGTCAAAAATGTCAGTTAGTGGTCCGATCTGTCCGCCGCAATGTCGCAGTCCTGATAAAAATCGCAGATCCATTACTAGTAAAAAAAAAAAAAAAATGCACTGTCACTGTACTAATGGCACTGGCAGGGAAGGGGTTAACACAGTGGGTGATCAAAGGGTTAAATGTAAGCCTAGGGGGTGCTTTCTAACTGTATGGGGGAGGGGCTTTTGAAATGATCATAGAGAGAGATGTGTTCCTATATAGAAGGATCACAGGAGCTCTGTGATCATTCCAGAGAGAAGAACGGTCAGATGTGTTTACAACATCCGACCGTCCTTCTCTCTCAGCGGGGAACGAGCGCGGGCGGCCGGCGGCAATCAGAGCCGCCTACCCCGTGCATTGCGGTCCCCGCTGCCGAGTAGGGGCAGGAGCGTGCTGCCAGCAGCGCTCGCTTGCTCCCTAGCAGCAGGTGCGCGACCGACATAGTCCATCCACAAATGGCGCCTCCACAACGGGATTAAGAAGCAAAATCCAGGCAGGAGCTCCAGAGTATAAAAGAGAAGAGAGGAGAGCGCCTCTAAGTGTAGCAATATGGTTACATTTAACCAGGTAAAACTGCGATGGGCGGTCCTTAATTGGTTATTTGTAACCACATTGCTACACTTAGAGGCGCTCTCCTCTCTTCTCTTTTATACTCTGGAGCTCCTGCTGGATTTTGCTTCTTAATCCCCTTGTGGAGGCGCCATTTGTGGGTGGACATTTTATGGTTACACAACCAATCACATTGCTAGAATCTTTTTATATGGACTATAAACTGAAGGACTAAATAATAAATAAATATAATTAAATAATAATAATAATCAGGGCCGTCTTTATTATTGATTGGGCCCTGGGCAAAAATTTTCTTCGTCCCTCCCCAAATCCATTTATTGACTATGTGCAGGATCAAGGGGCCGCTGCTTTGAGCCCCACAACAGTGACTGGGCCCAGGGCAGCTCCCCCTTTTGCCCTGCGTTAAAGATGGCCCTGATAATAATAATAATAATAATAAATGAATGAATAAATGGTTGTGGAAGGAATCATCTGAGCTTCCATTATTTCTTATGGGGGAAATTGGCTTTGATATACAAGTGCTTTGGATTACAAGCATGCAGGGCTTTTTTTCTCAGAGAATAGGTGCAGGAACTCTCCCCTTCTGAGCCCCTCCCCCATGTGTCTGCCCCCTTACCCACCTCTGAGCACCATCCCTTGATTCCACCCCCTACCCTCCTCTCAGTACTGTTCCAAGTTTCATTTTGTGGTGCTAAGTAATTTGTATGGAATTTTTCTGGTCTAATATCAAGAAAAGCAGTAAAATAGACACCCTCCCAGCAAAAGTAGACCCCACTCCAGCAACAATAGATCCCTCACACAATAAACGACCCCCCCCCAACCACAATGGACCCCACCCCAGCAACAACAGACCCTACCCCAGCAACAATAGTACCCCCACACAACAATAGACCCCCCCCCCACATAGCAACAATTGATTACCCACAACAAACAACCACCCCAAGAAACAAAAGACCGACCCCAGCAACATTAGGCCCTCCCAGCAGCAACAACAGATCTCCAAGCAGCTAGCATCAATAGACCCTCCAGCAGCAACAACAGATCTCCAAGCAGCTAGCATCAATAGACCCTCCAGCAGCAACAACAGATCTCCAAGCAGCTAGCATCAATAGACCCTCCAGCAGCAACAACAGATCTCCAAGCAGCTAGCATCAATATACCCTCCAGCAGCAACAACAGATCTCCAAGCAGCTAGCATCAATAGACCCTCCAGCAGCAGCAACAGATCTCCAAGCAGCAAGCATCAATAGACCCTCCAGCAGCAACAACAGATCTCCAAGCATCTAGCATCAATATACCCTCCAGCAGCAACAACAGATCTCCAAGCAGCTAGCATCAATAGACCCTCCAGCAGCAGCAACAGATCTCCAAGCAGCTAGCATCAATAGACCCTCCAGCAGCAGCAACAGATCTCCAAGCAGCTAGCATCAATAGACCCTCCAGCAGCAGCAACAGATCTCCAAGCAGCTAGCATCAATAGACCCTCCAGCAGCCACAACAGATCTCCAAGCAGCTAGCATCAATAGACCCTCCAGCAGCAACAACAGATCTCCAAGCAGCTAGCATCAATAGACCCTCCAGCAGCAACAACAGATCTCCAAGCAGCTAGCATCAATAGACCCTCTAGCAGCAGCAACAGATCTCCAAGCAGCTAGCATCAATAGACCCTCCAGCAGCAGCAACAGATCTCCAAGTAGCACGCTTCAATAGACCCTCCAGCAGCAGCAACAGATCTCCAAGCAGCTAGCATCAATAGACCCTCCAGCAGCAACAACAGATCTCCAAGCAGCTAGCATCAATAGACCCTCCAGCAGCAGCAACAGATCTCCAAGCAGCTAGCATCAATAGACCCTCCAGCAGCAGCAACAGATCTCTAAGCAGCTAGCATCAATAGACCCTCCAGCAGCAGCAACAGATCTCTAAGCAGCTAGCATCAATAGACAATCCAGCAGCAGCAACAGATTTCCAAGCAGCTAGCATAAATAGACCCTCCAGCAGCAACAACAGATCTCCAAGCAGCTAGCATAAATAGACCCTCCAGCAGCAACAACAGATCTCCAAGCAGCTAGCATCAATAGACCCTCCAGCAGAAACAACAGATCTCCAAGCAGCCAGTAACAATATACCTCTACCTCAAAAGTAGATCCCTACTAGCAACATAAACCCCCCCCAGCAATAATAGATCCCCCACCAGCAAAATTAGACCCTCACACAAAAACAAGTCCCCAAAAGTGACAAGAGATCCCCCAGCAGCCAGCATTAATAGACCCTCCAACACACCCCTCACCCCTTGTCATTACATACATTCAGTGCTGGAGGTGCCGGAACTGCGTTCCCCCGCGTTCCCGCTGAAAAAAGCCCTGCAAGCATGTTTCCGGAACCAACTAAGCTTGCAGTCCAAGGTTTTACTGTATACCCTATTGACTTACTTCTTTTTGATTCGAATTCCAGTTTGGACTCAAGTCTTTTCAGTTGTGAAGAGAAATGACGCTGCTCCAAAGAGAGGATTTCCTGTTGAAAAGTGAGATCTTGCTGCTGAAAATCCAAGTTGTTAACTGAAAAAGAAAAAAAAAAAAAAAAAACATAATAATGTGTATTTCCAACTCCTGCGCCCAGCCAGGTGGACTTCTTCATGTCTACACACGGGTTCTGACTTACTTGTTTCTTTGAGGTCCTCCAGTAGTGAAGAGAGGTTACGGACTGAAATTAAGAAGAAGGACAAATTACGCAAACCCATCTTAAAGTAAGGAGTGAGATTGGTTCGGCCGCATAGCCCGCCCGGCACCTCCAAATACCGTTTTATTGGCTCCATCAGGTGTAAGAGGGGAGCAACCTCATACAAAAAAAATGACTTTACAGGTGTAGAGTTCTTCTAAAGGTAAACTCTATTCCTTCTGGGTCACGTTAGGCATTTATCAACAAATTAATTTATTTTAACCACTTGCCGCACGACTATTTACTGGGGCAGTCAGCCACTCCTGGGCAAACCGACGTAGATCTACGTCGCTCGCCCAGGAGCCTGTAGGGGGTGAGCGCGTGCCGCCGGAGGCACGCTCCTGCCCCCGCTCGTTCACTGCCATCCCCGCATGTGTGACCGGCGGCTCCGATGTCCACCGGTCACTCACGATCTCCCGCTGGAGAGGGAGAAAGGCAGGCGGCTGATGTAAACAAAGCTGCCTGTCATTCTCCCTGATGTAAACAAAGCTGCCTGTCATTCTCCCTGATGTAAACAAAGCCGTCTGTCATTCTCCCTAATGTAAACAAAGCTGTCTGTCATTCTCCCTGATGTAAACAAAGCCGTCTGTCATTCTCCCTAATGTAAACAAAGCCGTCTGTCATTCTCCCTGATGTAAACAAAGCCGTCTGTCATTCTCCCTGATGTAAACAAGCCGCCTGTCATTCTCCCTGATGTAAACAAAGCCGCCTGTCATTCTCCCTGATGTAAACAAAGCCGCCTGTCATTCTCACTGATGTAAACAAAGCCGCCTGTCATTCTCCCTGATGTAAACAAAGCCGTCTGTCATTCTCCCTGATGTAAACAAAGCCGTCTGTCATTCTCCCTGATGTAAACAAAGCCGTCTGTCATTTTCCCTGATGTAAACAAAGCCATCTGTCATTCTACCTGATGTAAGCACAGAGGCTATGTGATCCTGCTATGTAGGATCGTATGTCTCTGTGATTACATCACAAGCCACACCTTCCTCCCCCCCACAGTTAGAATCACGCCCCTAGGGATACATTTAACCCACTGATCACCAATAAAGTTAACCCCTTCCCTGCCAGTGTCATTATTGCAGTAACAGTGCATATTTATAGCATTGATTACAGTGGTAATGTCACTGGTACCCCCAAAAGTGTCAAAAATGTCAGTCAGGGGTCCGATCTGTCCGCTGCAATGTCGGAGTCCCGCTAAAAAAATCGCAGATAGCCGCCATTACTCGTTAAAAAAAAAAAAACAATAAAAATTACATAAATCTTTCCCATAGTTAGTAAACGCAATAACTTTTGCGCAAACCAATAAAAATACGCTTATTGTGATTTTTTTTTTACCAAACATATGTAGCGGAAAACAAATTGGCCAAAAATGTTAAAAATTTTTGATTTTTACATTTTTTTGGGGGGGAATTTCATATAAAAAAATGTGAAAAATATTGTTATTTTTTCAAAATTGTCGCTCTTTTTTTGTTTATTGCGCAAAAAATAAAAATCGCACAGGTGATCAAATACCACCAAAGAAAGCTCTGTTTGTGGGGAAAAAAAGGACGTCAATTTCATTTGGGTACAGCGTCGCACGACCGCGCAATTGTCTGTTAAAGTCACGCAGTGCCGAATCACAAAATAGGCCCTGGTCTTTGAGCAGCCAAATCCTCCGGGGCTTAAGTGGTTAAAGCAGAATTCCAGATAAATGTAGAGCTACCCCCAGAGACAGGTTCTTTCCCAAATAGTAGAGAGGCAGCCAGGCGCACAGCAACAACACTCCATTCTCTCCGCCTCACTGATCAGGCTGGGGGTTTTCTTTTTAATGTTTATTTTCGACTAGAGTTTGGGAGGGGATCGGGGTGATGTGGAATACTCCAAAATATCAGGTATTGTTGGCAGAGGACACAGTAGCAATAGGTAGACTGGAACAGACCACGATTCACAGCTGGGGACCATGAAGTAGTATGAGCACAGGTAAAGGTAGACGGGAACAGTCCATGGTTTACTGATGGGGGGCCATCAAGTAGTATGAGCACAGGTAAAGGTAGACAGGGCAGTCCATGGTTTACAGATGGGGACCATGAAGTAGTATGAGCACAGGTAAAGGTAGACTGGAATAGACCACGATTCCCAGCTGGGGACCATGAAGTAGTATGAGCACAGGTAAAGGCAGACTAGGACAGTCCATGGTTTACTGATGGGGGGGCCATGAAGTAGTATGAGCACAGGTAAAGGTAGACTGGGACAGTCCATGGTTTACTGATGGAGACTATAAAGTAGTATGAGCACAGGTAAAGGTAGACTGGGACAGCCGATGGTTTACTGATGGAGACTATGAAGTAGTATGAGCACAGGTAAAGGCAGACTGGGACAGTCCATGATTTACTGATAGGGGGCCATCAAGTAGTATGAGCACAGGTAAAGGTAGACTGGGACAGTCCATGGTTTACTGATTGGGGGCCATCAAGTAGTATGAGCACAGGTAAAGGTAGATTGGAACAGACCATGATTCACAGCTGGGGACCATGAAGTAGTATGAGCACAGGTAAAGGTAGACTGGGACAGCCCATGGTTTACTGATGGAGACTATGAAGTAGTATGAGCACAGGTAAAGGCAGACTGGGACAGTCCATGGTTTACTGATGGAGACTATGAAGTAGTATGAGCACAGGTAAAGGGAGTCTGGGACAGTCCATGGTTTACTAATAGGGGGCCATCAAGTAGTATGAGCACAGGTAAAGGTAGACTGGGACAGTCCATGGTTTACTGCTGGGAATATGAAGTAGAAGCACAGGTAAAGATAGACTGGGACAGTCCATGGTTCACAGCTGGGGACCATGAAGCAGTATGAGCACATGTAAAGACAGAATGGAATAGTCCATGGTTCATGGCTGGGGACCATGAAGTAGGATGAGCACATGTAAAGACAGAATGGAATAGTCCATGGTTCATGGCTGGGGACCATGAAGTAGGATGAGCACATGTAAAGACAGAATGGAATAGTCCATGGTTCATGGCTGGGGACCATGAAGTAGGATGAGCACAGATAAAGGCAGAAAGGAACAGTCCATGGTTTATCACTGGGAATCACGAAGCAGTATGAGCACAGGTAAAGGTAGACCAGGACAGTCTATGGTTTATGGCTGGGAACCATGAAGCAGTAGGAGCACAGTTAAAGGCAGACTGGAAAAGTCCACGGTTCACGGCTGGGGACCATGAAGTAATTTTAGCGCAGAAAAGAGGCCCTACTCACAGGATCCTGGTAATTAGTCCATTGGTTCAGCTTCTTGCAATGTGGTCCAGCATTCAATCCAAAGGGGTCCAGAGGCAAGCACAACCTCCTCAGGGCTCCAGACTATGTGGTACAGCCCCTGTGGTACATGCCTTCACCCCTGAGGTACAAGCTCCCCACCCCTGTAGTACATGCCCCCACCTCTGAGGTATATGTCTCCACCCCTGAGGTACAAGAACTACAAGTGCACTGCCCCTGTAGTACATGCCCCATCCATGAAAGTACATACAGTATCTCACGAAAGTGAGTACACCCCTCACATTTTTGTAAATATTTTATTCTATCTTTTCATGTGACAACACTGAAGAAATTACACTTTGCTACAATGTAAAGTAGTGAGTGTACAGCTTGTATAACAGTGTAAATTTGCTGTCCCCTCAAAATAACTCAACACACAGCCATTAATGTCTAAACCACTAAACCACTAAGTACACCCTAAGTGGAAATGTCCAAATTGGACCCGAAGTGTCAATATTTGTGTCAATATTTTGTGTGCCCACCATTATTTTCCAGCACTGCCTTAACCCTCTTGGGCATGGAGTTCACCAGAGCTTCACAGGTTGCCACTGGAGTCCTCTTCCACTCCTCCATGACAACATAACGGAGCTGGTGGGTGTTAGAGACCTTGCGCTCCTCCACCCTCCATTTGAGGATGCCCCACAGATGCTCAATAGGGTTTAGGTCTGGAGATATGCTTGGCCATTCCATCACCTTTACCCTCAGCTTCTTTAGCAAGGCAGTGGTCATCTTGGAGTTGTGTTTGGGGTCATTTATCATGTTGGAATACTGCCCTGAGGCCCAGTCCCTGAAGGGAGGGGATCATGCTCTGCTTCAGTATGTCACAGTTAGGCTTGTGACGGTATCAGATTTTCATGCTGCGATTAATTGATTAAGGTTTTGCCACGGTATACGGTATTATCACGGTATTCTATTATTAAATTTAAATTATTAAATTTCCACCTCACTTCAATTTCATTGCTGAATTTAGGGGCTTTGGTTCACTTATGCACATTATTATATAGTCAGTCAGTACAGACTCTGTGAACCAGGCCTAAAATGGGTCATCAAGCAGTGTCTGGCCTAACTGGTGATAACTGGTCCTGGCGCTCGGCCCCGATCCGATGGCCTGGTCATTAAGAGGGCAAATCCTTGTGGTCAAGAAGTGGTTAAACCTGAAGGAGGTGTTGTTTATAAATGACTTTACTATTGCTTTAGGCCTGGTTCACATGTATGCGGGTTGGCGGCCCACATTTGCACAGGCATAGCAGCCCATTGATTTGAACGGGCTGCTATGCCCTCATTTTCCGCAGAAAAAAGGTGCATGCAGCATTTTTTTAAAATTCAGTGGCCTTGAAATCCATCCTGCTTTTGCACCATGCGACTAACCTGCAGTTCCTGCTCTGGCAAGCTTTCTGCATTTTTTGTAGACACTGCTTGATGGCTATATAATAATGTAATGTGGGCTGCTATGCGTGTGGGTGTGTATATATATATATATATATATATATATATATTTATTAGAGCTGCACGATTCTGGCCAAAATGAGAATCACGATTTTTTAGCTTGGAATAAAGATCACGATTCTCTGTGTAACAAAAAAAAAAATTGGGATAACTTTACGTTTTTTTTTTTTTTTTATTCATTAAAGTCTAATCATTGCGTTTGAAAGACTGCTGCGCAAATACAGTGTGACATAAAATATTACAACAATCGCCATTTTATTCTGTAGGGTCTCTGCTAAAAAAATATATAGAATGTTTGGGGGTTCTAAGTACTTTTCTAGCAAAAAAAAAACTGATTTTAACTTGCAAGCAACAAGTGTCAGAAAAAGGTCCAGTCTTTAAGAGGTTAAACTTCCTTTCTCCCTGGCAGAGGGAAGGAAAAGATACAATGTAATCATTTTTGTTTATAGTTACTGGGAGAGCTGTGTGAGTGAATGAGTCATCCAGCTCACTGAAATGTATCAATTCACAAGTCAGGCAGACTTGACAGAGAAACTCGGTATTTTAAAAATGCCACAATAACAATACCGTGGCTATGCAATACCGCGATATATCGAATTACCGAAAACCGGCATATGTCTAGTCACAGTACATGTTAGCATTCATGGTTCCCTCAATGATCTGTACCTCTCCAGTGTCGGCAGCACTCATGCAGCTCCAGTAATCTATGTCCTTAGTCTGCTTGTCTTCAGCAAACTGTTTTCGGGCTTTCTTGTGCATCATCTTTAGAAGAGGCTTCCTTCTGGAACAACAGCCATGCAGACCAATTTGATGCAGTGTGCGGCGTATGGTCTGAGCACTGACAGGCTGACCCCCCACCCCTTCAACCTCTGCAGCAATGCTGGCAGCACTCATATGTCTATTTCCCAAAGACAACCTCTGGATATGACGCTGAGCACGTGCACTCAACTTCTTTAGTCGACCATGGCGAGGCCTGTTCTGAGTGGAACCTGTCCTGTTAAACCGCTGTATGGTCTTGGCCACCGTGCTGCAGCTCAGTTTCAGGATCTTGGCAATCTTCTTATAGCCTAGGCCAGTGATGGCAAACCTTGGCACCCCAGATGTTTCGGAACAACATTTCCCATGATGCTCATGCACTCTGCACTATAGTTGAGCATCATGGGAAATGTAGTTCCAAAACATCTGGGGTGCCAAGGTTCGCCATCACTGGCCTAGGCCATCTTTATGTAAAGCAACAATTCTTTTTTTCAGATCCTCAGAGAGTTCTTTGTCATGAGGTGCCCCATGTTGAACTTCCAGTGACCAGTATGAGAGAGCGAGAGCGATAACACCAAATATAACACACCTGCTCCCCATTCACACCAGAGACCTTGTAACACTAACGAGTCACATGACACCAGGGAGGGAAAATGGCTAATTGGGCCCAATTTGGACATTGTCACTTAGGGGTGTACTCACTTTTGTTGCCAGCAGTTTAGACATTAATGGCTGTGTGTTGAGTTATTTTGAGGGGACAGAAAATTTACACTGTTATACAAGCTGTACACTCACTACTTTACATTGTAGCAAAGTGTCATTTCTTCAGTGTTGTCACATGAAAAGATAAAATAAAATATTTACAAAAAATGTGAGGGGTGTACTCACTTTTGTGATATACTGTATATACCATCTGTAAAGCAAAGGCTTTACCAAGGAGATTTTTTGGTCACGTGACTGCAAATAAAGACTATTACCGTAAAAAAAAAAGTTATTTGTTTTTTTCCACACAGTAATTTTAGAAGCTGTTATCAGTGCTATCTGACTGTTGGTTGTGTTTAGCTTTCCGAGGACTTTAATCATGGCTGTCCTGTAAAACCACAAATTGTCACAGCAGAATTTAGTTTCTAAAAGATCTTTATCACTTCATATGGTGAGAGATAATTTGTAGGAGGGGTTGGATAATAGATAATAGATGCCTACCGTCCGCCATCAGCAGTGCCTGCTCCTCGGTGAGATTACCATCTGAGGAGGAAAGGAAAAAATGTCAGAGGATGTCCCCCAGTATATATTCCATCGTATATGTATATAAAAATCCTAAATATACAGAGCTGTATGTACTGTATCTGCAGTTGGAGAGTGATGACTGCGCTGGACTGACCTACTCCATAGAGGGTCTGTGAGTGGGTGATAAGAGAGGGCCGCTTGGGGAAATTTGCTCCCAACTGTTCTGGCCAGACTAAAATGTAGCGATGGACCCTGTAACGGAACCACGATCCACACTATGCTTGTGTGCTTCTGTCAGTACACGGCTTCCTTCAGTCTTGAACATAGATATTAAATATTCCAGCCGCCCCCCATACAAAGCTAGTCGACAACTTAGCTTGTACTGGAACCTTCTCCTTTATTGAACAGTTTCACACTCAATTTATACACACATGAGCACACCCCCCTCCTGATTAAATTACCCCATCAGGTCAGGGTTTGCCTGATTACATTATCATATGAAGATGAAATTGTATACAGAAATAGAATTAACCTGAACTAATTATCAAGCCATCTGGACAAACACAATATGTGAGTTCATTAATAATTAACAATGGGGCAGACAGGCTTAACAGAATCCACATCACACCTCAATACACAAACAATAGGGAGAGCCTGTATCTGAAATTGAAGTACAATACACATTGGCATAAGTGTAAACACAGAGCCCAGTTGAAGCTAAGATGAAATTGTAACTAAGATGAAATTGTATACAGAAATAGAATTAACCTGAACAAATTATCTAGGCATCTGGACAGACACAATATGTGAGTTCATTAATAATTAACAATGGGACAGACAGGCTTAACAGAATCCACATCACACCTCAATACACAAACAATAGGGAGAGCCTGTATCTGACATTGAAGTACAATACACATTAGCATAAGTGTAAACACAGATCCCAGTTGAAGCAATCCAAGCCATTAAGTATCTGTCTCTCACTCCCAGTGACGGTGAGTACCATCATAGACCTTTTTAGAGGGTCTGGACTACTACCTTAAGGTAGGGCGTAGTGGTCGTTGAACCCTCAACATGTTCTCTTACTATCATTAAAACGACGATCTTTTGATCCAAGTTCGATTCTTATTTTTTACATCAGGCGCTCTTTTAATCTACCACTGCTAGATACTGTATCTGCAGTCTGCAAGCTTCCATAGACAAGTGGTTGGTAGGTGCCTCCTGAGTCCAGTCTCTGCTAGATTGGGTGACAATTAGTGATCAGCCAAACTGCCCTGGGTTCAGTTCAAGCAGGAGTTCAGTGAACTGCAAAGGGCTTTGGACCTGAGCCTGAACCCCACTGAAATCAACGGGAGCCAAACAGGCCCGGGACAAGGGGTTGGCGGGAGGGGCGGCTGCCCTGGGCACACTGGTTTGCTGTAGGGATGAGGGTGCCTTCCTTCTGTTACAAGGCTGAAAGGAGTAGTGACAGCAGCATTAATCTTGACAAGTGGTGACTGTTGAGCGTAGGATCCCCTAATCTTGCACATCATAAATGGGGCGTGGGAGGGGGGAGTGCGGTTTGGCATCTTTGCCCTGGATGCTGGATGAATTTGTCCCAGCGCTGGAGCAAAATCTGTTACATAAAAATTCCCATTTTCTAGGTTAACCAGTTCTGGACTGACCCATAGTAGATATACTGCTACTGGGGGCCCCTCCTGCGCAGAATCATATACATATACTAATACTCACAGCAGAAGCCAATCTACGGCTGCTGGGCACTGGATGCCCACCAGCACCCACCTATCGTTGGGCAGAGACACAGAATATAGCTCTGCATATGTAAACAAGACAGAGCTTGGTCTGACAGGAGGAAAGTGATGGATTTTGTGTCCATGCAAAGCAGGGAATAAAATCCATTGCTTCCCTTACTAAAAGCATCTCACACAGTACACCAAAACACTGGCTAGGAGCACATTTAACCCTTTGATCACTCTAGATGTTTAACCCCTTTCCAGACAGTGTCATTCGTACAGTGACAGTGCATATTTATAGCACTGATCACTGTATTAGTGTCACTGGCTCCCACAAAGTGTCACTGGTTCCCACAAAGTGTCACCAGTGTTGTTTTGTGTCAGACGTCTGCCCAGGGCTGGTGCAAGGATTTTTGACACCCTAGGTAAAACCTATATTTTGCCGCCCCCTTTGGCTCTGCCCCTGACTCCACCCCTTTCCCCTGCCCATGTCTACAGTGGAGGTCGCAGGGGACAGGAGTGTGTAATGAACAGAATTCAGGGGTCATGAATGTGTAATGTACAGAATGCAGGGGACAGGAGTGTGTAATGTACAGAACGCAGGGGACAGGAGTGTGTAATGCACAGAATTCAGGGGTCATGAATGTGTAATGTACAGAATTCAGGGGTCATGAATGTGTAATGTACGGAATGCAGGGGACAGGAGTGTGTAATGTACGGAATGCAGGGACAGGAGTGTGTAATGTACAGAACGCAGGGGACAGGAATGTGTAATGTACAGAACACAGGGGACAGAAGTGTGTAATGTACAGAATGAAGGGGACAGGAGTGTGTAATGTACAGAACACGGGGGACAGGAGTGTGTAATGTACAGAACACAGAGGACAGTAGTGTGTAATGTATAGAATGCAGGGGACAGGAGTATGTAATGTACAGAATGCAGGGGACAGGAGTGTGTAATGTACAGAATGCAGGGGACAGGAGTATGTAATGTACAGAATGCAGGGGACAGGAGTGTGTAATGTACAGAAGGCAGGGGACAAGAGTATGTAATGTACAGAATGCAGGGGACAGGAGTGTGTAATGTATAGAATGCAGGGGACAGGTGTGTGTAATGTACAGAATTCAGGGGACAGGAGTGTGTAATATACAGAATGCAGGGGTCAGGAATGTGTAATGTATAGAATGCAGGGGACAGGAGTATGTAATGTACAGAATGCAGGGGACAGGAGTGTGTAATGTATAGAATGCAGGGGACAGGTGTGTGTAATGTACAGAATGCAGGGGTCAGGAATGTGTAATGTACAGAATTCAGGGGTCATGAATGTGTAATGTACAGAATGCAAGGGACAGGAGTGTGTAATGTACAGAATGCAAGGGACAGGAGTGTGTAATGTACAGAATGCAGGGGACAGGAGTGTGTAATGTACAGAACGCAGGGGACAGGAGTGTGTAATGTACAGAATGCAGGGGACAGGAGTGTGTAATGTACAGAACGCAGGGGACAGGAGTGTGTAATGTACAGAGTGCAGGGGGCAAGAGTATGTAATGTACAGAATGCAGGGGACAGGAGTGTGTAATGTATAGAATGCAGGGGACAGGTGTGTGTAATGTACAGAATGCAGGGGACAGGAGTGTGTAATATACAGAATGCAGGGGTCAGGAATGTGTAATGTATAGAATGCAGGGGACAGGAGTATGTAATGTACAGAATGCAGGGGACAGGAGTGTGTAATGTATAGAATGCAGGGGACAGGTGTGTGTAATGTACAGAATGCAGGGGTCAGGAATGTGTAATGTACAGAATTCAGGGGTCATGAATGTGTAATGTACAGAATGCAAGGGACAGGAGTGTGTAATGTACAGAATGCAAGGGACAGGAGTGTGTAATGTACAGAATGCAGGGGACAGGAGTGTGTAATGTACAGAACGCAGGGGACAGGAGTGTGTAATGTACAGAATGCAGGGGACAGGAGTGTGTAATGTACAGAACGCAGGGGACAGGAGTGTGTAATGTACAGAGTGCAGGGGGCAAGAGTATGTAATGTACAGAATGCAGGGGACAGGAGTTTGTAATGTACAGAATGCAGGGGATAGGAGTGCGTAATGTGCAGAATGCAGGGGGCAGGAATGTGTAATGTACAGAATGCAGGGGACAAGAGTGTGTAATGCACAGAATGCAGGGGTCTGCATTTTTTTTATTACATTCTTTTACTACATAGAGAGTGCAGGGTTATGGGGTGCACTACATAAAGAGTGCAGGGTTGCGGGGTGCGTTATATACAGAGTACAGGGTTGAGGGGGGCGCTACGTACTGTGTGCAGGGTTTTGGGGTTTGCTACATACTGTGTGCAGGGTTGTGGGGTGCGCTATGCACTGAGTGCAGGGTTGAGAGATACGGTATTGTACTGTGTGCAGGATTGTGGGGTGCGCTACATGAAGAGTGCAGGGTTATGGGGTGCACTATGTACAGAGTGCAGGGTTAAGGGGTGCGCTACGTACTGTGTGCAGGGTTGCGGAGTGCGCTACGTACGCTGTGCAGGGTTGCAGGGTACGCTACGCACTTAGTGCAGGGTTGAGAGGTGCGCTATGTACTGTGTGCAGGATTGCGGAGTGCACTACATAAGGAGTGCAGGGTTGTGGGTTGCGCTACATAAAGAGTGCAGGGTTGTGGGGTGCACTATGTACAGAGTGCAGGGTTGAGGGGTGCGCTATGTACTGTGTGCAGGGTTGAGGGGTGCTCTACGTACTGTGTGCAGGGTTGAGGGGTGCTCTACGTACTGTGTGCAGGGTTTCGGGGTGTGCTACGTACTGTGTGCAGGGTTGCGGGGTGCGCTACGTACTGTGTGCAGGGTTGCGGGGTGGGCTATGCACTGAGTGCAGGGTTTAGAGGTGCGCTACTTACAGTGTGCAGGATTGCGGGGTGCGCTACATAAAGAGTGCAGGGTTGTGGGGTGCGCTATGTACAGAGTGCAGGGTTAAGTTGAAGGGTGCGCTACGTACTGCGTGCAGGGTTGCACACAGTATATATATATATATATATATATATATACACATATATATATATATATCGCATAGACCCTTCTAAAAGCCTAGTATGGATTCAATGCAAAAAAAAAAACACTGTGTGAAGTTGTGACCTAGAAATAAGGACACCCAAGGATTTGACAAGGTTTGACAAAAAAGAATGCCAAAAAGGCCCACTGCCCTAAAAAAAAAAAAGATGAACCATGCACATGGCTGATCCCAATGGCAATACCAGCCAAATGACAGCCCACTAAGCTGTCATTGGCTATATAAGGGAGTGTTGGGCATAGTGGTGACATCATTGCCCAAATATGGCCAATGACCCTATTTGGGCAGTGATGTCACTGCAATCCTCGACCTTCAGCTTACTAGGCGGGGATTGCCAATGGCATCAACTCATCCTAGCGAGGTATTGGCTGCCAGCACCCGTAGATTCCTTAGGAACCAGTTATGGTGGGAAGCTGTCATACACAGAAGGGTAGAAATACCTCTTCTATAAATGGTACATGGCTCCTGCTGAGCAGGGGTCGGATGGGCAAAAGTTTGGACCGAACCACCAGCTCATCCCTTGTGACAATCCCTCATCTATGAGAACAGGATGATGACCACCAGCCAACTCTCACGGGAACATCAGTTGGAAAGATTGGAAAACCTTTCAGATTTTTTATCCTCTCCATGCTAAGCAGCCATGTCTGTTTCCTTCTCCTCCCAACCAGTGCCATCTTAAGAGCATTAAAGGGCCCCAGGCAATGCAGTGCACTGGGGCCCCACCTACACAATCACCCACAAGAATAAAAATGCAAATTATGGATAAGGTGATATTTTTTGGTACAGCAGTGCCAGGCTAATGACAGCTTCCAAGTTGGGCGGCTGGGTCCGGTGAACACACACAGATGGGAGTCAGTCTCGACTGTCCTGTGTGTGCGGCTGTTCCCGTGGAGGTGGACAGGCATTCCAGCAGTTGTGGGCTACCCCTCCGCGGCCCAAGTGGCCTGACAGCAGCGCAGGGCCGACAGCCACTTGCCACCTGCTAAGTTTGGAAGCGGGATGCACACGGGAATCGGGACTAATGCTTGGCTGGAGCTGGGTTGCTGGGCAGGTGGGGCCCCCCGGGCAAATGGGGCCCTGGGCAACTGCCCACCGTGCCCATTCAGTAAGAGTGCCCTGCTCCCAACCAGCCCCCCCCCCCCCCCCACAGTGACAGTGACATAAACTGGAACACTCTGCCGCACTGTACGTTACTGTTTATGTAGCATTCTGTTGGTATTGGAGCACAATCGGATTGTCTTTGTGCAGATGATTGCACCACTGCTGCCTACATTCAATGACAATTCCTAACATATATACAGTGATGAGTAAACCAGCAAGGTTTGGTTAACTGAATATTTAATGAGCCAGGCAAGAAGTTTGCAAACACAGAATATGGCACCAGTCCCCACAGAAGTCTATGGGAGCCAAATCTGGTTATTGGTTCACATTTGGTGAATGATGGCACCAGGAAGACGTTGTTCCATGTGTATTATTAGTGGCAGGTCCCAGGAGAGGTTATTTAAAGTGTGTGAGCATTAGGGGCAGATTTGTCAGTTTTTATTTCATTTTGGCAGGTCAGTGGGAATTATTTATCATAATTGAAGGTGGATCTGCATTGCTAAATGACATTAATTGACAATGGTTTTACATTATGGGACTTGGCCTTTTTTTATTGTGTCTTTATTTGCTATTTACATTTTTTGTGCATGAGTAGGGGTACTACCCAAACTCATTCACCTGTGGGCAGGGGTACATATCTGGGGTCTCTTATATTGTTACAGGGGCTTCCAAATTCTGATAGGTCCTCTGCCTGAAGATAAAAAAGGGGGGTTATATACCAGCGCTATGGAGTTTCAGTACAAAATCAATTATTTGTGGTGTAAGCTGCCTCCAACCTACCTCTGAGGTAGTAGAGTTAGAAAAAATGCAAGAGATGTTGGACCCGGCGCTACCACTTTAAAATAGTATTGTGCAAATATGTGCTGTAAAAAGTGCATGTGTTGCAATCAACAAAGTGAAGAGTGCTACGTGCCGTTTAAAACCAACAATAGGTATTAACCTGGGCTGTGCTCATTGTGCCACATTAAAATGTCATATACCATACATTTATACAAAGTGCCAAGTGCTGATAAAACCAAGTGCCACGTGTTGTGATCCGTGCTAAAACAATATATGGCGCCGGCGGATGTTTCCACCAGAAAAAGCACCGCTGCTTACCGCACTCTTAAGCCTTTGACTCGACACTTCTTGGTCACTACAACAAAGAATAAACCTCCATTGCGTAGCATTTGTTGTATAAAGCGAAAATATTTAGCATCCACTCACAGTTTGGGGAGTTCACGATCAGCTTGAATGGTGTTCGCCGAGTCGCTTCCGCGTTGAGGCCTATATAGACCTTCTGCTCTCCTAGACAAATGTTGTCTAAATTCCCAGGCTGAGAGAGGGCTCTCTCTCAGCCTGGGAATTTAGACAACATTTGTCTAGGAGAGCAGAAGGTCTATATAGGCCTCAACGCAGAAGCGACCCGGCGAACACCATTCAAGCTGATCGTGAACTCCCCAAACTGTGAGTGGATGCTAAATATTTTCGCTTTATACAACAAATGCTACGCAATGGAGGTTTATTCTTTGTTGTAGTGACCAAGAAGTGTCGAGTCAAAGGCTTAAGAGTGCGGTAAGCAGCGGTGCTTTTTCTGGTGGAAACATCCGCCGGCGCCATATATTGTTTTAGCACGGATCACAACACGTGGCACTTGGTTTTATCAGCACTTGGCACTTTGTATAAATGTATGGTATATGACATTTTAATGTGGCACAATGAGCACAGCCCAGGTTAATACCTATTGTTGGTTTTAAACGGCACGTAGCACTCTTCACTTTGTTGATTGCAACACATGCACTTTTTACAGCACATATTTGCACAATACTATTTTAAAGTGGTAGCGCCGGGTCCAACACCTCTGCCTGAAGACCTACCCCCTGTAGAGGCCTTGGTTCTCATTATTATGGGGACAAGGTGCTTTGCCAGGGGGGGATTGATACCCCCCATGTTGAAGGCATGTGGCCAGGTATGATTCAGGAGTGGAGGACACACCTGCCCTTTCCTTTCCTGGCCATCTAGGCTGCGTTCTCGGCTAAGGGTCTAATTTGGATCGTGGGTGGGAACTAGGATTTTTTGTTCTTATTTTGGCTGGTCTTCCCCCTTAAAACCCATACCCGATTTAAAGGGTCCGGCATAGAGTTTGATGGAGATCCCAGACAAATTGTATTATTTCGATTTTTTGTGTGGGGTTCTCCTTGACATCAATGCCAGACCCTCATGTTGGATGTAGCACCCACCAATGTAGGGGTCTTCAAACTATGGCCCTCCAGTTGTTCAGGAACTACAATTCCCATTATGCCTAGTCATGTCTGTGAATATGTCAGAGTTTTACAATGCCTCATGGGATGTGTAGTTCCTCAACAGCTGTAGGGCCGTAGTTTGAGGATCCCTGGTCTAGTGTCGAAGTCCTATTATAGGCTTACCTGTAGATACAAGATAATAAATGGAGTTTACTCCTGCCAGATCAGTTAGTAAATGGGTAAATAGAAGGAGCTGATACATGGATGAAGAGGGAACTGGCAGTGAAGGGGAGAAGAAGCAAAGTTTCATAGGTCAGGAAGCAGTCTGGGGGAGAGGAGGGGGAAGCCCAGCTACATAAAGCACACTAAACTTCACTGGGACAAGATAACAGGCAGCTATGGAACCGGTGTAACAGTAAATTCTTCACCCCATGGGAATGCAGCTGATCAGCTTGGACTTTGTCAGGAAGACAGAGCAATGGGGGAGAGAGATGAAAAAATATACAGGCTGGGACAAGGAGTATAGGAAGAACTGCAGGGAGAGAAACAAAGTTTCAGAGATAACAAACTCAGGAGCAGAGCTAACATTGGAGTCAGGGCTGGGAGGGGACCCACAGAAAAATATATTAAAAATATATTTAAAAAAAACATTTTTTATTTTTCCCAAATATATTGGAAATATATTTGAAATGCTACAATTTTGGCCATATTCAATATATTTCTAAAATTTCTATCCCAAATATATTGGAAATATATTTGAAATGCTACAATTTTGGCCATATTCAATATATTTCAAAATATTTTTTCCCTAAATATATTGGAAATACATTTTTCTTCCATATGGGGAGGGGGCACACAGGGAGGGGGGTTAGTGAAGGACAACTGTCTCTTTCTCAGCAGATAAAAGTTGGCAGCAGAGAGAGGGAGAAATCAGCTTTCAGCTGCTGGAGGAAGATTTCTATAAATGTTGTTCATTACGAATCCCCCCTCCCTGTGTGGGCCCCCCTGTGTGCTCGGACCCCCTACAAGAAGACCAGCGGTCCCCCCCTATCATAGTTATATAGTTACATAGTTAGTGGGATGGAAAAAAGACATCAGTCCATCCAGTTCAACCCATAAAGTGTGTGTGTGTGTGTTTACTGCTAACCGTACATTGTATACCCCTGTATGTTGTGGTCTTTAAGGTGCCCATCTAAAAGTTTTTTGAAACTATCAATGCTCCCTGCTGATACCACTGCTTGTGGAAGAGAATTCCACATCCTTACCGCTCTGACAGTGAAGAACCCCTTACGTAGTTTAAGGTTAAACCACTTTTCTTCTAGTTTTAGTGAGTGGCCACGTGTCTTATCGAATTCCCTTTCTCTGAAATGTTTGTTCCTTATGCTAGGGTCGCCAGTACAGTATTTATACATTGATATCATATCCCCCCTGAAGCGTCTCTTCTCCAGAGAGAATAGGTTCAGTGCTTGTAGTCTTTCCTCATAGCTGATGTCCTCCATTCCCCTAATTATTTTTGTTGCCCTTCTCTGGGCTCTCTCCAGTTCCAGCACATCCTTCCTGAGGACCGGTGCCCAGAACTGGACGGCATATTTAAGATGTGGCCGGACTAGAGTCTATCAACGGCCCTGTCTGGCACACCCTGTGCGCATGTCTATGACTCCACCCAAGAGCCAACCGATTTCTTGCATCAGGACTGAGGGTCCTCGAGAGGAGCACTGGGACCGGGTGCTGGTGTTCAGGAAGGTATGTACAGCACTGTATCAGAATGCGGACACCCCGACTGGGTATCTCCGCAAAGAAGTTGCTTCCTACGCTCTGGAACATGAGATCCATGAATCTGGCTATAGTTACCCGAAGAACTCGACAGTACAAGTTTTGGAGTCAACCAGATTCAAAACTGTTTATTGAAACACATGCACAAAGAGATATACACTGTGGGACAACCCCTCCCCCTTAGCAGCCAATCCACATACACATATACATCCCATAATAGGTTGATCTTAAGGCAGACAGAAACAATAGAATAATGGGTTAAGGGTACTTAAAGCGGAGTTCTGGGCACAGAAGTCATTTTTTAATAAACATACCCCCGGGACAGTCAGGGCTAGCACATTCCACAATGGCTAGCCTCTGATCTGTCCCGGTTCGCACTTACCTTTTAGAAGAAATACTCACTTATAAAATTTCTTTCACAGCGTTTCCATCTCTCTTGTGGGCAGCTGAAGCCGGCGCGGTCCTCTTCTGTGTCTTCTTCCGCGTCTTCTTGTCCCAGAATGCGCCTGCACCGGCCCCTCTCGTCACTTCCAGTGCGGCGCCGCATTCCTCCACAGCTTTTGGGCATGCCCAGAAGCTGTTTAGCAGGGGAATGCGGCGTCGCCCGGAAGTGACGAGCGGGGCCGGTGCCGTCGCATTGATTCCTGGGAGCGATGACGTTCAGCTCCCAGGAATATACAAACAAAGGAACAGACCCAAATTTAAAGATTGCATAAAGAAAGAAAGAAAAGGCACCACGTCCCAAATAATGCGTAGAAGAAAAAGGAATTGGGAGGGGCGTATGTAGGGGACTTTTTAGCAGGGTGCCAACATGAAACAATGTATTAGAAGCATGTAATATAAAAAATATATAATTTTTATTGAGAAGACAAATAATTAAAAGATGTAAACTGTATTTCGACAGGGAAATCAGTATTACAGCAGAAATTGGTTTATAAAATCATATGCGTGTTAACATTATAATTGCATAAATACAGTACATTGTATTCTACACAGGGGTCTTTCCATAGCAGTTTGTAGACCCTATTACCAGCCAGAAGAATGTCCTGGTTAGCGTCTGTGTAGAGATGAATGATGCCCAGAACTGTAGCCCGACATGTTTCGCGGCAAAAGCCGCTTCCTCAGGGGCAGTTGAGGGATTGCACAAACATCAATACAATAACTAGAAAGAAAGAACAGTGTAAGTGACATGTAAATCACAATACATAGAATCATATACACATCATACCTTGCATATATATTTTATAACATTTACAATGAGAAAATGCATTACAAACTAGTTGGTCATGGAGAGAGAGTCTGGATATATATCACACCTGAGAAGAAGGCAATTATCTGCACCGCAAGCCTGGAGTCAGGACCGCAAGGTAGGTATGTCCCCCCCGGGGGCGAGCACGGGAGCCAACCAAAAGCAAAGCGGTTATTCAAACAGGTCTAAGTCTAAGAGAATATATAAAGAAAGTAAGTATAGACACATAAATAATATTGTTCCCAATGGGGATTATTTAAGCAAGGAATTTAATCAGATGTGAATGGGTATACGGTTGTTAAACCAACCATGTGTATAATATAAACATTAATCAAGAGCCTTACCTAAGTCGCTTGGAATGATCTCTTGAGGGCAGGGATCGGGGTAGTGGAGACCAAGTTCCCAGAGGAGGAACCAAAACGGTCCGCAACACGGCCAAATAGGGAAGGTGCCAAAATGGCGTCCTCCGTGGCTACAAGATAAATTAAATAGTAAGGGGTAATAGGAGATGGCTAATGATTAGCACATAGGTTACATATAAATGAAAGGAAGGGGGGGGGCTTGCTTTTATATGTTTTGCAGGATACATAGGCTGCCATATATCGGTGGTGGTCAATTGACATCAATTATACAACAATATAGTGAAGGAGGTTGTAATAAAGATATGGGGGCAGCAGACTTCATTCATGTAGATGAAGACATAGCTGATCGCCAAACATGGAAGCCTAGCATATATAGGAAAATAATACAAAGGATAGTCCAATAGAAGGCAAATTTGTATACCTGGTGTTGGTGGAAACAGCGTCTCCCGTCCCTGCTGATGCAGTGGGAATCACTGAGTCCCGCCGTTTTGTTGAGAAGGCTCCACCCCGGCAGCGTCATGACGTCACGACGCTGCTCGAAGCTGGCGCCGTGAGTGCGCGCGCACATAATGCGCGCATGCGCACTGTCCAGTTAGGCCGGACCTCATCCAAAGGAGGGTCGCGCCATATTGGACACACCAGCCCGCCCCTAAAGGGGGGGGGGGCTGGGACACGGCGTCACGTACTCGCCCCGGGGAAGAAAAACCCGAAGCAATCCAAGGCGTCAGCTGACAATGACAGCCAACCAAGACTGCCGAGCAGAAAAGTGCTGTTACCCAGGCAACCAAGCGCTCAAAAACCCCATGGCCAACTATATATACATACATATCTATTTAGCAATGACTTGCAATGTATTTAATACAGGAAATTTAAAACATAGTATATATGGATGTATAATTATATGAAATTTCAAATAGTGATAGTATATTTTCGGACAATTGTCTCGAACACGGAATACTGGGGATCCATGTGGATATCCCAGCATTTCGTGTATTTAAAGACTATCTGAAACAATGGATAAAAGGGGGAGTGGGTAGAAGACAGTTTTACAAGATAACAATGGGAAGGGTGGGGATATAGGAGGAAAGATGGGACCGGGGGGGGGGGGGGAAGGGGAAAAGGAAACAGAAAAGATGGAATAAGGGGGGGGGGGGGGTTTTAGCAGAAAAGAGTAACATGTAAACATTACCAGTGGGCACAACATATCATAGGAAAGGTTTATAAGAGTGAGCCTCATTCAAACCTGGTAAGTTGATAGCATTGAGTCTTTCTATCCAAATGGTCTCTCGCTGTAAGATTCGACGATCCCAGTCTCCTCCCCTTGGGTCCGGGGGAATAATCTCCAGGACCCTGAAGGAGACACAGGAATTGTCGAATCTATGATGTAGACCTATATGGCGCGTCACAGGGGTGAGGATCTTTCCTCCACCCGAGTAATAGATATGATCTCCTATTCTCTGGCCAAATTGTCTAATGGTTTTCCCGACATAGAAAGCCGAGCATTGACAGTTCATGAGATAAACAACTCCGCGTGTGGTGCAGTCGGCCCGCCCACGGAGTTTATGTTTCTCGCCATTAGGCAGATGAGTAACCGGACCCTCCCTGACCCATGGACAGCGGGAGCAACCACCACATTGGTATGTTCCCGGGGTATTAGGGGGGTGCGGCGGCTCATCTGTGTAATGGCTTTTAATTAACAAGTCTTTTAAGGAGGTAGCTCTCCTAAAAACCAATTCAGGATGTGGCTTTATATATTTTGATAATGTTTGCTCTTCAGCTAGGAGGTGCCAGTGTTTTTGGACAATGGAACGTAACTGATGTGTATTGTCAGAGAATTGGGTAATTAACCTAACTGTTTGTGTGGAAGTAATATCTTTCTTTTTATGTAATAGATCCTTTCTTTGAAGTGTTTTTACTTTGTTAAAGGCTTTTCTGAGGATAGTTCGAGAGTATCCTCGAACCAATAATCTCTGTTGGAGTTTCTTGGCCTCTATATAAAAATCCTTATCCAACGAGCAATTTTTCCTTATGCGCAAATATTGCGCATAAGGTATGCTCTTCTTAAGAGAAATAGGGTGTGCGCTGGACGCATGTAAGAGCATGTTTCCTGCAGTAGGTTTCCTGTATAGGCTGGTAGTGATATATCCTTCAATATCTTTTTTAATCACAACATCCAGGAAAACAATGTATTCCGAATGAATGCTGTGTGTAAACTTAAGGTTGAAGGGGTTATTGTCTAAAGATATAAGCATATTATTTAATTCCTCTCTTGAACCAGTCCATACAAGGAATAAATCGTCTATATAGCGAAACCAACACATAATGTATTCAAGCCGAGGAGCATAGATGTCGCTGGAAAAAATATATCTTTCCCAGTCGCCAAGGAACATGTTCGCATATGACGGTGCGCAGCATGTTCCCATGGCGACTCCTTGTATTTGTAAATACATAGAATCCATAAATGTAAAAAAGTTGCGTGTTAGAATGAATTTTAACAGGGAAAGGATAAAGTTGTTATGAGGCCATGTAGATCTATCCTGTTGATGTAAAAATGAACTAACCGACCGGATGCCCGCCTCGTGCGGTATGCTTGAGTACAGAGCCTCAATGTCTACCGCAACGAGGAGGGCATCCGGGGGTGTTTGTATATCCTCAATGTGTCTGAGTAAGTCAGGAGTGTCCTGTATATATGAAGGCAGTGCCTGTACAAAGGGACGCAGAAAAAAATCCACGTATTTACTCGCGTTCTCGGAAATTGATCCAATCCCGGAAACAATGGGTCTTCCGGGAGGTTTCTCCCTATTCTTATGCACCTTAGGCAGTGTATATAGTGTAGGTATTCTAGGATGTTTTACAACCAAAAACTCATAGGTATCTTTGTCGATGATGCCTGCCAAAAAGGCATCAAGGCAGAGATTTTGCAATTCCAGAGAATTTGCAAATCATATGATGTGTATATGATTCTATGTATTGTGATTTACATGTCACTTACACTGTTCTTTCTTTCTAGTTATTGTATTGATGTTTGTGCAATCCCTCAACTGCCCCTGAGGAAGCGGCTTTTGCCGCGAAACATGTCGGGCTACAGTTCTGGGCATCATTCATCTCTACACAGACGCTAACCAGGACATTCTTCTGGCTGGTAATAGGGTCTACAAACTGCTATGGAAAGACCCCTGTGTAGAATACAATGTACTGTATTTATGCAATTATAATGTTAACACGCATATGATTTTATAAACCAATTTCTGCTGTAATACTGATTTCCCTGTCGAAATACAGTTTACATCTTTTAATTATTTGTCTTCTCAATAAAAATTATATATTTTTTATATTACATGCTTCTAATACATTGTTTCATGTTGGCACCCTGCTAAAAAGTCCCCTACATACGCCCCTCCCAATTCCTTTTTCTTCTACAGCTCCCAGGAATCATAGCGAGACAGAAAGTGACGGGGTGAGCCGCGACGCCGAGGGAGGAAGTACTCTGAGGTGAGTATTTACAATCTTCAATTAAAAGGTGAGTAAACAAAAAAAAAAACTATCCAATTCCTTTTCAGGTAATGTCGAACTAGCGAAGGGGCACAAAAAAAAAATATTGTTTTTGTGCCCGGAACTCCGCTTTAACAATAACAAACCCCACCCCACCTCACTATCTAGTAAGGGTCTATGAGACAATCCTGCAATATTCTAGCAATCTGAAAAGTCAAACCGTTCATCTTCATATATTTCCTGAGGGACATTGTTCAGAAATATTACTGTCCCAAGTGAAAGAGCCCCTCACTCTTTCAACACAAACCACACATATAGAACCCAGGATAACTGGGGTAACATGAAATGCTGAGTCCGGTGTGGTTGTACAGCGAGTCTGATTAGTGTAGACCCAACTGGGGTTCTTGGTCACCCTGTGCTCCTAATAGACACAGCGTGACTTACACATAGGAAGGGTCAAGGAAGCTGGACAAGGAGTTTCCCAACCTCTCTAAAGTAATCTGGGTTCCACAAGCCCCCCAACCAAAGTGACTCCCATCACAAGCACCCTGCCGGCCCCTCCCACCAGCCTGCAAAGACAACAAAGATGGTAGCTGTACTTACAGTGAATAAACTGAAGAATTGTGAAGAAGACCAAAATAAGGAACATGAACATTATAATAATCACAAGGATGAGGATGAACCAATATTGTGTGTTCTTGGGGGGCGGAGTCCCTGGAATAATTATAGACAAAGAGGGTTATGGATAAGGCCGAACATTTTAGCAGATATGATAAACAAACATGGTAATGAGATACATACATGAAGACATTTTTGTAAACATTGTGTGATTTATGAAGCAATTCCCAGCATGCATAGCTCCACTACCAATACTGAACATGGATAACCGAAAGGGAGCTATCAGGAGCGTGCCATAATTTAAATAAACAGACAGAAAAACGCCAGTTGTAGAGGACAACTGAAGACATGTGTGGACTTTAAGGGCACATCATAAGATAGACTTGGACACAAATATATAAAAAAACACATTTATTGATTCAATAGTTAAAACCACTAATTCATAAAAAATGGTGAAACTGACCTAACACAGGTCTAAGTCACCAAACATGTATGCAAATAGACATGGCTAAATTGTGAGTCAAGTATATACAAGAAAGTACAGTGCATATCAAACAATGCATGGATATGAGAATACGTCTGCTCAAGGGTCGACGCGTTTCGGATCAGATACAGACAATAATATTCTCTTCCAAGTAAACAAGGCAGAAAATTGGCTTTGCGCGGACACAGGGAGTAAGTGGGACCAAGAACACCGGTCAGTGTCTTAACTTATGCAAATAAAAGGTGAATATATCCCACTTATGAGATGTAAAGCCGATGGCGTATATGAGGGGTCTGGTTATTGGGGATAACACAATATCCACTGTTATGAGTATGGGTTCCTATATGGGATCAATATAAGGAAAGAAGGATCTATCCTCAAAATTTTAGTAGTGAGATCAGGTGAAGAGTATATGTAATGGGGAAGAAGGAAAAACCCAATATCAAAGGCTCCACATTCGGTAGTGGGCCCCACAGAACCACATATAGGAGGTAGCCCCTAGACCAGACAGATGAGTAGCCGCCCCGGCATATTCGTTCCACTTACTCCACTGCCCCTTCCACTTACTCCCTGCGCCCAAAGACAATTTTCTGCCTTGTTTGCTTGGAAGAGAATATCATTGTCTGTATCTTGTCTCAAATCCTCGCATTGTTTGATAGGTACTGTACTTTCTTGTATATACAGTACATGACTCACAATTTAGTCATGTCTATTTGCATACATGTTGGTGACTTAGACCTGTGTTTGGTCAGTTTCACAATTTTTTATGAATTAAGGGTTTTAACTATTGAATCAATAAATGTGTTTTTTTTTTATATATTTGTGTCCAAGTCTATCTTATGATGTGCCCTTAAAGTCCACACATGTTTTCAGTTGTCCTCTACAACTGGCGTTTTTCCTACATGACTGACATATATGTGATGTGTGGTCAGCAGGGCTTTTTTTCTCAGACAATCGGTGCAGGAACTCACCCGCTACCCACCTTCTGCAACATTCCTTGGTTCCACCCCCTACTCACCTTCCAGTACTGCCCTGTTTTAGAGAATACAGAACCAAGTAACAATTGTGGTAATTTGTATAGAGTTTGATACTGATAACAAGAAAAGCAGTAAAATGGATCCCATGCAGCCAGCAACAATAGATCCTCCCAGCAACAATTTATCACCCACAACAGAATACCCACTCCCCCAGAAACAAAAGATCCCAAGCAACAATAACAATCCTCCCTGCAGCCAGCATCAATAGGACTCTTCAGCAGCCAGCAACAATAGAGCCCCCCCCAACAATAATGGACCACCCACAACAAAATACCCACACCCACAGCAGCAACAACAGGCCTCCTTGCAGCCAGCATCAATAGAGCCCCTCCCTCAACAGTAGAACCCTCCCAGCGAGAACTGACCCCCCCCCTAAGCAACATAAGACCCATTCCCAGCAACATTCCCAGACCCCCCCCCCCCCCCAGCAACAAAAGACCTTCTCATCAACAATAGACACCCCCCCAAACTGACCCCCAGCAACATAAGACCCATCCCCAGCAACAACAGACCCCTTACCAGCAACAATAGATACCACCCCCCCCCCCCCACACACACACACAAAAAGAGATCCTCTAGCAGCAAGCATCAATGGACCCTTTGCCGTTACATACATTCTATGCTGGAGGTTCTGGAACTGCATTCCCCATTCCCCCACGTTCCTGCTGAAAAAAAGCCCTGGTGGTCAGTTGTACACCCGCCTTATCAGAATTATACTGTATTTAGGGCTGAGGTTGGCAAATAAATAGACAGGAACATCACAAGGGTCAATTCACATTGGCTGCTATATCCAATACAGACCGATCAGCGGAAACCTTCTGATCACTGACAGGTAAAGTGAATAACACAGATTTTCTCGTTACAATGACATCTGAGTGTGTGCGGGATATATTAGACAAGTGAAAATGTTGCTCCTGATGTTGATGTGTTGAAAGCAAAAAAAAAATGGACAAGTGTAAGGATTCGAGGGACTTTGAAAAGGACCAAATTGTAACGTCTAGACGACTGGGTCAGAGCAACTCCAAAACTGCAGCTTTTGTGACCAGCCAACTGTTGACAGGGTCATGGGCAGCCAAGGTTTATTGATGGAGGTGGGGGAGAAGGCTCATTGATGGAGGTGGGGGAAGGCTCATAGATAGAGGTGGGTGAAGGCTCATAGATGGAGGTGGGGAGGGAAGGCTCATTGACGGAGGATGGGGGGGAGCTCGTTGATGGAGGTAAGGAGGGAAGCCTCATGTAGGTGGGGAGGGAAGGCGCATTGATGGAGGTGGCGGGCAGGCTTATTGATGGCGGTGAGGAGGAAAGGCTCATTGATGGAGGTGGGGAGGAAAGGCTCATTGATGGAGGTGTGGAGGGAAGCCTCATGTAGGTGGGGAGGGAAGGCGCATTGATGGAGGTGGTGGGCTGGCTTATTGATGGCGGTGAGGAGGAAAGGCTCATTGATGGAGGTGGGGAGGAAAGGCTCATTGATGGAGGTGTGGAGGGAAGGCTCATTGATGGAGGTGGGGAGGAAAGGCTCATTGATGGAGGTGGGGAGGGAAGACTCATTGATGGATGTGGGGAGGGAAGGCTCATTGATGGAGGTGGGGAGGGAAGGCTCATTGATAGAGGTGAAGAGGGAAGGCTCATTGATGGAGGTGGAGAGGGAAGGCTCATTGATGGAGGTGGGAAGGGAAGGCTCATTGATGGAGGTATGGAGGGAAGGCTCATTGATGGAGGTGGGGAGGTAAGGCTCATTGATGGAGGTGGGGAGGACAGGCTCATTGATGGAGGTGGGGAGGGAAGGCTCATTGATGGAGGTGGGGAGATTAGGCTCATTGATGGAGGTGGGGAGGGAAGGCTCATTGATGGATGTGGGGGAGGGAATGCTCATTGATGGAAGTGAAGAGGGAAGGCTCATTGATGGAGGTGGAGAGGGAAGGCTCATTGATAGAGGTGGGAAGGGAAGGCTCATTGATGGAGGTATGGAGGGAAGGCTCATTGATGGAGGTGGAGAGGGAAGGCTCATTGATGGAGGTGGGAAGGGAAGGCTCATTGATGGAGGTATGGAGGAAAAGCTCATTGGTGGAGGTGGAGAGGGAAGGCTCATTGATGGAGGTGGGGAGGAAAGGAAAGGCTCATTGATGGAGGTGGGGAGGTAAGGCTCATTGATGGAGGTGGAGAGGAAAGGCTCATTGATGGAGGTGGGGAGGGAAGGCTCATTGATGGAGGTGGGGAGGGAAGGCTCATTGATGGAGGTGGGGAGGAAAGGCTCATTGATGGAGGTGGAGAGGGAAGGCTCATTGATGGAGGTGGGAAGGGAAGGCTTATTGATGGAGGTATGGAGGGAAGGCTCATAGATGGAGGTGGAGAGGGAAGGCTCATTGATGGAGGTGGGAAGGGAAGGCTCATTGATGGAGGTATGGAGGGAAGGCTCATTGGTGGAGGTGGAGAGGTAAGGCTCATTGATGGAGGTGGGGAGGAAAGGCTCATTGATGGAGGTGGGGAGGGAAGGCTCATTGATGGAGGTGGGGAGGGAAGGCTCATTGATGGAGGTGGGGAGGGAAGGCTCATTGATGGAGGTGAAGAGGGAAGGCTCATTGATGGAGGTGAAGAGGGAAGGCTCATTGATGGAGGTGGAGAGGGAAGGCTCATTGATGGAGGTGGGAAGGGAAGGCTCATTGATGGAGGTATGGAGGGAAGGCTCATTGATGGAGGTGGAGAGGGAAGGCTCATTGATGGAGGTGGGGAGGAAAGGCTCATTGATGGAGGTGGGGAGGGAAGGCTCATTGATGGAGGTGGGGAGGGAAGGGTCATTGATGGAGGTGGGGAGGGAAGGCTCATTGATAGAGGTGAAGAGGGAAGGCTCATTGATGGAGGTGGAGAGGGAAGGCTCATTGATGGAGGTGGGAAGGGAAGGCTCATTGATGGAGGTATGGAGGGAAGGCTCATTGGTGGAGGGGGAGAGGGAAGGCTCATTGATGGAGGTGGGGAGTAGGGATGATCGAACTTTTCAAAAGTTCGGTTCCGCCAGAACACCTGAACTTCCAGAAAGTTCGGCCCGGATTTCAGAACCCCATTGAAATCAATGGGACCCGAACTTCGGTAATCAAAAAACACCATTTTGAAGCCCTAAAACCCAATAAATGCCCCTAAAAAGTGCCTAGGGTTCTGGGTCATGCCCCAGGGACTATTAATCACACAAAAAAAGTTCTTAAAAATTGTCATTTTTGATAGAGAGCCAATTATTGAACAAATTAAAAAAAAATGAGATTTTTTGATTTTGATTTAGTGTCTGGGGGGTCTAAAAGGTGTACCTGTGAAGTTTCACCTCTGTAGCATGTCCAGAACCATAAAAAAATATTGTTTGTATTATGTCACTTATATAACAGGAATATGGCTCCGCTATTTTCCCACCTTGCCGGTTTAGTAGCAGGCGTTTTTTTGGGCATTTTTTGGGGTCTTTTGAGGCAGGCAAAACATCTGAACTTGTGTATAGGGGTATATATACACACATATTTATATGTATATATACCCATACACATATATAGGTGTGAAAGTAGCAGAACACTATACTTGCGCTACTGAAATAATTAACACTAATATGGCTCTGCTGCTAACACACCTATATATTTGTAAGTGTAAAATACATATAAGTGTGTGTGTGTATATATATATACCCCTATACAGAAGTTCAGATGTTTTGCCTGCCTCCAAAGAACCCAAAAAAATGCCAGCGCCAAAAAAAAAAATGCCAGCGCCAAAAAAAAAATGCCCAGGTTTGTTCTTGCAGGCGTTTTTTTGGGCATTTTTTGGGTTCTTTGGAAGCAGGCATGACATCTGAACTTCTGTATAGGGGTATATATACACACCTACACATATATAGGTGTGAAAGTAACAGAACACTATACTTGCGCTAATGAAATAGTTGACACTAATATGGCTCCGCTCCTAACACACCTATATATGTGTAAGTGTAAAATACATATAAGTGTGTGTGTATATATATATACCCCTATACAGAAGTTCAGATGTTTTGCCTGCCTCCAAAGAACCCAAAAAAATGCCCAAAAAAACGCCTGCAAGAACAAACCTGGGCATTTTTTTTGGCGCTGGAATTTTTTTGGGCATTTTTTTGGGTTCTTTGGAGGCAGGCAAAACATCTGAACTTCTGTATAGGGGTATATATATACACACACACACTTATATGTATTTTACACTTACACATATATAGGTGTGTTAGGAGCGGAGCCATATTAGTGTTAATTATTTCATTAGCGCAAGTATAGTGTTCTGCTACTTTCACACCTATATATGTGTAGGTGTGTATATATACCCCTATACAGAAGTTCAGATGTCATGCCTGCCTCCAAAGAACCCAAATAAAATGCCCCAAAAAACGCCTGCAAGAACAAACCTGGGCATTTTTTTTTGGCGCTGGCATTTTTTTTGGCATTTTTTTGGGTTCTTTGGAGGCAGACAAAACATCTGAACTTCTGTATAGGGGTATATATACACACACACTTATATGTATATATACCCATACACATATATAGGTGTCAAAGGAGCAGAACACTATACTTGCGCTAATTAAATAATTAACACCAATATGGCTCCGCTCCTATCACACCTATATATGTGTAAGTGTAAAATACATATCAGTGTGTGTGTGTGTATATATATATATACCCCTATACAGAAGTTCAGATGTTTTGCCTGCCTCCAAACAACCCAAAAAATGCCCAAAAAAATGCCAGCGCCAAAAAAATGCCCAGGTTTGTTCTTGCAGGTGTTTTTTTGGGCATTTTTTTGGGTTATTTGGAGGCAGGCAAAACATCTGAACTTCTGTATAGGGGTATATATATATACACACACACTTATATGTATTTTACACTTACACATATATAGGTGTGTTAGGAGCGGAGCCATATTAGTGTTAATTATTTCATTAGCGAAAGTATAGTGTTCTGCTCCTTTCACACCTACTATATATGTGCAGGTGTAAATATACATACATGTGTGTGTATATATACCCCTATACACATGTTCAGGTGTCATGCCTGACTCCAAACATGTTCTCAAAAAAGCCCTATAAATGCCTGCAGCAAAAAGAATGCTCACAGGTGAGAAGCCATATCCGTGCACTGAATGCGACACAAGAGAAACGATCTTTTCTCTATAGCGGTCACCCTGATATAGCAGTCACAGTCAGTTAACCCTACACTACACTACGGTCCCCTTACACTTAACACTTTCCCTACAGAAACTGAATAATTAAAGCTAACTATAGTGGAAAAGAGCACCCTAACTACACTAGATATCCCTTTCCTCACACTAAAAATTGCTAAATGACACTTTGTAACAGAAGTCACAGAACTGCTTCCACTCTCTTCCATGTCCCTGTATAACAATGCTAGGAATTTGGCGGGGGCTATCTTATACACTGGGGGGAGTATTCACTAATGATTGGCCTATGGACCCCCTAGTCACTCCAATCACATTCCTAGCATTCTCCTGCCCCCTCAATTGGCTTTTACTGATTGTTCTCGTTCAATCACGGGCTTTTAAAGCCCATTTCCTGAACCATTGCATTTTGGTCGGTTCTGGTTGCCGAATTCCGAACTTTTTCAGCAAAAATTTCTAAATTCGGCCGAACCTTGAACAGCCAATGTTCGGGTTGAACCGATGGTCGACCCGAACCGTTCGATCATCCCTAGTGGGGAGGAAAGGCTCATTGATGGAGGTGGGGAGGGAAGGCTTATTGATGGAGGTGAAGAGGGAAGGCTCATTGATGGAAGTAGAGAGGGAAGGCTCATTGATGGAGGTGGGAAGGGAAGGCTCATTGATGGAGGTATGGAAGGAAGGCTCATTGATGGAGGTGGGGAGGGAAGGCTCATTGATGGAGGTGGGGAGGAAAGGCTCATTGATGGAGGTGGGGAGGGAAGGCTTATTGATGGAGGTATGGAGGGAAGGCTCATTGATGGAGGTAAGGAGGAAAGGCTCATTGATGGAGGTGGGGAGGGAAGGCTCATTGATGGCGGTATGGAGGGAAGGCTCATTGATGGAGGTGAGAAGGAGGCTCATTGATGGAGGTGGGGAGGGAAGGCTCATTGATGGAAGTGAGTACGGAAGGCTCATTGATGGTGATGAGGAGGGAAGGCTCATTGATGGAGGTGGGGATGCTCATTGAGGGAGGTTGGGAGGGAAGGTTTTATTGATGGGGGTTGAGAGTGAAGGTTCATTAATGGAGGTGGGGAGGAAAGGCTCACTGATGGAGGTGGGTGGGGAGGGAAGGCTCATTGATGGCGGTGGGGGGGAAAGTGCATCGATGGGGGTGGGGATCGAAGGCTCATTGATGGAGGTAGGGAGGGAAAACTGGCCTGTGTGGTCTGATAATTGCTCAAAAAGTGAATGCTGGTTGTGATAAAAAAAAGTGTCAGAACACACAAGGCATCGCAATTTGTTGTGTATGGGGCTGGGGAGCAGCAGACCAGTCAGGGTGTCCATGCTAACCTGTGTCCACAGCCAAAAGCACCTACAATGGGCACATGAGCATCAGAACTGGAGCAATGGAAGAAGGTGGCCTGGTCTGATGAATCACATTTTCTTTTATATCATGTGCATGTGTGGGTGAGTCTCATACCTGGGAAGGAGATGGTTCCAGGATGAAGTGTGGGAAAAAGACAAGTCGGCGGAGGCAGTGTGATGCTTTGGGCAATTTTCTGCTGGGAAACCCTGGGTCCTGCCATTTATGTGGATATTTCTTTAAAATGTACCAACTACCTAAACATTGTTGGTGACCAAGTACACCCTTAATTTCCTGATGGCAGGGGCCTCTTGCAGCAGGATAATGCACCCTGCCACACCCCAGAAATTGTTTAAGAAGGACTCCTAATACCAGAGCATACCTTCAGAGGTCCAGTGGAGTCCATACCTGGATGAGTCAGAGCGGTTTTGCTGGCAAAAGGGGACCTACTCAATATAAGATGGGTGGCCAGAATGTTATGGCTGATCAGTATATTCTGTATGTATATATATATATATATATATATATATATATATATACAGTATATATATATGTGTGTGTGTGTGTAGCCCTTGGTCTGCTGCTTCCTGGTCTACAGTACTGCTCTAGTTGACAGCACGGACCAGGCTACTACTACTGCTGCCACACCCTCATCTCATCTCCTCAAGCTCACAGAGTCAGAGCGGCTGTGTGTGAGAAAAGATAGAAATTGGACACAGCTGCCGCAGGGATGTGTATGTAGCCTTAGGAAGCCCAGCCCACCACCTGGGAATACAGAGAGGAAGAGGAAACTGAACTGATGTGCATCCTGGGAAGGACGGAGCCTGCTGGGAGGAGCTATGACTTCCGGGGGATGTTGCCCCAGGGAGACTGAGCCTGTACTTCAGATTGGTCCTGGAACTAAAGATCCCAGCAATACCAGGACTCTGCAGAAGAAGAAAAGGAAGAGAGGCTAAGTCCCTGATATCTCCTAATCTTTGGGAATGCCACTGTCAAGCCTGATGTTGCTGCCTGGTCATGGGGAGGATGTCACCACAGCTGGCATCACTGAGCCTGAAGGCAAGTTGTCATCTTATGTAAAGGCGAGAGGCTGCTGGCTATAAACTCTGGAAATTATTTACAGGAACATGTATTGCCTGCTTGGGACACCATTTGGACATTTACACCCAGGATTGTGGCACTCACATTTGAGTGTTCCAACGCCTGATTTGGGCACTGCCTAGTGGGAGAGGGATTACCAAAGATGGTCAGACCCCTTTCTTCGTATCACCCCATAGTCAGGACCCCCCTTTTTATAAGGATTAGGGGTTGTGACAGACCTCCTTACTCAAGAAGAGTATGTCCGCCGTATAAGTTTCCCTTGCCTGGTACCAGCATGATCCAAGATCCCTTACCCCACCCAGTCACTTGTCGAGACATCAGTGTAGGGTGGTAAGAAGCATAAGACTGTTTTTTCAAACACAGGCACAAAGAGATATCCACTCTGTGACAATCCCCCCTCCCCTCTAGCAGCTAATCCACATACACATATACATCCCATAATAGGTTGATTCCAAGGCAGACAGAAACAATAGAACAATGGGATACAGGCACTTAATAATAATAAACCCCACCCCTGTTAGCCTGACGAAGGAGCATGGATGCTCCAACCGCGCGCACTTCCTGTTCTTCCTCCTAACCGAATGTGACGTTATAAGCCCGGAAGCCGGAACACGGCCGCGAGTCCTCCACTGCGGCCGACCTGCAGGCTACAGCTGCCTACAACCAGCCTCCCCACAGGACCACTCCTACTCCGCGCTGCACCCACCAGGAAGGAAGCAGATGAACTTTCATCCGTACTACACAGTTTTACCCTTACCTTGAAGTGAGTTTTCATGATACTTGTAATCTATTAAATCATTTGCTACACTAAACCGGCGCCGCTCTCTCCTGTTTCTTGTCCTCCAGAGTCCCTCCTTGCTCCAGCTGGTAGCCGCTGAATGTTGCCTCTTCTACTATCCATTACAGATTGGAACTAATAACAGCCCTTTCCCCCCCCCGCCCCCCTCCCTATTCCCCTCATACCAACCTTTTTCCATATGTCTGCATTCACCACCTACCTACACTAGCAGAGCGCCATGATATACTGTTTGTCCAAGTGAAAGAGGCCCTTCATTCTTTCAACACAAACCACACATGTAGAACCCAGGATAACTGGGGTAACACGAAATGCTGACTCCGGTGTGGTTGCACAGCGAGTGTGATTAGTGCAGACCTGACTGGGGTCCTCAGTCATCCTGTGCCCCTAATAGACACAGGGTGACTTACACATAAGAGAGGCTGGGGAAGCTGGACAAGGAGTTCCCGACCTCTCTAAGGTAATCTGGGCTCCACGAGCCCTCCAACCAAAGTGACTCCTGTCACAGAGGTAAATTCATCGGCCCCCTTTGTTCTTTACTAAGCTGGACAAGGAGTTCCTGACCTCTCTAAGGTAATCTGGGTTCCACAAGCCCCCCACCTAAAGTTACTCCTGTCAAAGGGGTAAATTCATCGGCCCCCTTTGTTGTTTACTAAGCTGGACAAGGAGTTCCTGACCTCTCTAAGGTAATCTGGGTCCCATGAGCCCCCCACCTAAAGTGACTCCTGTCACAGGGGTAAATTCATCGGCCCCCTTTGTTCTTTACTAAGCTGGACAAGGAGTTCCCGACCTCTCTAAGGTAATCTGGGTTCCACAAGCCCCCCACCTAAAGTGACTCCTGTCACTGGGGTAAATTCATCGGCCCCCTTTGTTCTTTACTAAGCCGGACAAGGAGTTCCCGACCTCTCTAAGGTCATTTGGGTTCCAAGAGCCCCCCACCTAAAGTTACTCCTGTCAAAGGGGTAAATTCATCGGCCCCCTTTGTTCTTTACTAAGCTGGACAAGGAGTTCCTGACCTCTCTAAGGTAATCTGGGTTCCACGAGCCCCCCACCTAAAGTTACTCCTGTCAAAGGGGTAAATTCATCGGCCCCCTTTGTTGTTTACTAAGCTGGACAAGGAGTTCCTGACCTCTCTAAGGTATTCTGGGTTCCATGAGCCCCCCACCTAAAGTGACTCCTGTCACAGGGATAAATTAATCGGCCCCCTTTGTTCCTTGACTGAGTTATACATTCATTTTGTATGTAACTGTTTTTATTTACTGATTGAAGCGTTATTTTGCTGCTTTCCATTCATTTGGATGTTGAGTTATGGTGTGTTGTTAGAATAAATGTCCACCCTTCTACCCTGGTGTGTCGGAGAATATGGTGTGCTCAGATCCGCTCTTCCAAGTCCCAATGGCCGTCTGGGAAAGACAGCCATTGGAACTTGGAAGAGGGAGATCTGAGCAGCGGCTTCTTCGGGGGTAAAGATGACAGTGGAAGATGCTTATCATATGAAAACTCACCGTTATCATTTGTTTCCTTATTCATCATTTCATCTGAGGATAAAAAGAGACCATAATAAAGATTTTGAACAATTTCATGTTCCAGAAAGGGTTTTCAAGCAATGCTATGCAGATATAATGCTTCTCTCTGAGTGCCAGTCTGAACCTTCCACTCATTATCTCTTGGCACCATAGATCTCTCTTGGCACCATAGATCCCGTCTTCACAGTTTGCTTGGAACGGCCTTTAAATTTGATTCAGGTTTATTAAAGATAATCTAAACCCTGACTGGAAGGCGCCAAACATTTTTTGCATCTTAGTGCTGCTGATCTTTATTCTTTGTAACAAATAGACATGTGCAGAACGAACCAATGTGTTTCCTTTCGACTCGTTATTTACATAATATTTTGTAATTAAATTTGGTAAATTAGTTTTCGGAATTCATTTTGATAATTTAATTAGAATCAATTCAAATCTTCTGAATTTGATCGAATTGAACTCAATTTGACCAAACTCAGGAAAATTCAAATAAACTCAAATTTGAATTCCATTCAAATTCGAAACAGATTACATTCAAAATCAAATTTATTCTATTTGAAATTCAAATTTTTGAAGATGGTCATATTATTTCTATTTCATTCTATTCTATTTTCTATTCAATTCTATTCTTTTCTATTCTTTTCATTTTCCATTATATTCTATTTTCTATTTTTTTTGTAATCTATTCGAATTCAAATCTGTTCTGTTCAAAATTCGAATTTCGGAAGATGCTTCTTATTGTTATATTCTTTTTAATCTCTTCTGTTCTTTTCTTTTCTTTTCTATTCTATTTGAATTCCAGTATATTCTATTGAAAATTTGAATTTCATAAGATGGTTGTATTCTTTCTATTCTATTTTTTCTATTCTATTCTATTATTTTTTATTCTAATCTACTCTTTTCTATTCTATTAAAATTTTGGGAATTGGTTGTATTCTTTCTTTTCTATTCTAGCCTTTATTCTATTCCATTCTTTCCTATTCTATTTTTTTCCCACTCTATTCTTTTCTATTCCATTCCATTTTGAATTTGTTTTTCAAATTTTTGAAAAAGGTTATATTCTTTCTATTTTAATCTATTGTTTTTTTACATTTTATTCTATTCTTCTCTATTCTTTTTTTCTATTCTATTCTTTTTTATTGATTTCAAATTAAAATGTATTCTAATCAAAATTCAAATTTCAGAAAATGGTTTTATTCCTTCTATTTTATTTCATTCTATTCTAATTTTTTTATTCTATTCTATTATTTTATATTCTATTCTAATCTATTCTTTTGTATTGTATTCAAATTTTGGGAAATGGTTATATTCTTTATATTTTATTCTTTATTCTATTCTATTATATTCAATTATTTTATTTTCTACTCCATTCTTTTCTATTCTATTAACATTTTGGGAATTGGTTGTATTCTTTCTTTTCTATTCTAGCCTTTATTCTATTCCATTATTTTCTATTCTATTTTTTTTACACTCTATTCTTTTCTATTCTATTCCATTTTGAATTAATTTTTCAAATTTTTGAAAAAGGTTATATTCTTTCTATTTTAATCTATTGATTTTTTTCCTATTCTATTATATTCTTCTCTATTCTTTTTTATATTCTATTCTTTTTTATTGTTTTCAAATTCAAATGTATTCTAATCAAAATTCAAATTTCAGAAAATGGTTTTATTCTTTATATTTTATTTCATTCTATTGTATTTTTTTTTATTCTATTCCATTATTTTCTATTCTATTCTAATCAATTATTTTGTATTGTATTCAAATTTTGGGAAATGGTTATATTCTTTATATTCTATTCTTTATTTTATTCTATTCTATTTTATTATATTCAATTATTTTATTTTCTACTCTATTCTTTTCTATTCTATTCGATTTTGAATTTCTCCTTTTCCAAATTCAAAATATTATCTCTATTTTATGCTATTGTTTTTTTTCCATTCTATTTTTTTTCTATTATTTTATATTCAATTATTTTATTTTCTACTCCATTCTTTTGTATTCTATTCGATTTTGAATTTCTCCTTTTCCAAATTCAAAATATTATCTCTATTTTATTCTATTGTTTTTTTTTCCATTCTATTCTTTTCTATTTTAATCTTTTCTATTATATTTGAATTCATTCTAATTCAAATTCAAATTTCAGAAGATGGTTATATTCTTTCTATTTTTTTCTGTTCTATTATTTTTTTTGTCTATTCCATTCTAATCTGTTCTATTCCTTTATTTTCTATTCTATTTTATTCTGTTCTTTTATTTTCTATTCTATTTTGTTCTGTTTCACTCTATTCTTTTAATTTCTTTCATTTTCTATTCTATTCCTTTATTTTCTTTTCAATTTTTTTTCTATTATTTTATTTTCTATTCTGTTTTGTTTTACTCTATTCTATTATATTATTTTCTATTATATTCTTTTCCATTCTATTCCTTTATTTTCTATTCTATTCTTTTCGGAAATTCAAATTCGATAACAATTCGAATTCAATGTGAAAACAGTTCAAATTCAAATTTTGTTCGAAATTGCATTTAGTTATTTCGGATCAGTTTATTTTCGTTACAATTGTCATTCGGAAATTCAGATACACTTGAATAATGAAAAATGCATCCAAATTTTGATTCGGAACGACCCACACATGTCTAGTAACAAATTCTGACTGTATACTAATTATTACATCTATAACACACCTATACTGATATCACAAGAACGTATTGTCATTATTAAATTCTTATTGGTTACAAATGGAATACTTGTGTCCTATTGCTTGGTTATGATTTGTCCACTTGAACTAGAAATAAAGGGAAATCATTTTTATTAAATATTTTGGATGAATATAACCCTTGTCAGGTTGTAGACAGGTTGCAGTCTGTTATCCCCACAACAGGTGGCGCTCGGCCATAGTGGCACTGTTGCTGGAGAGGAAGTCAGGAGGAATGATGATGGTTTTCTGGGTCACTGGGGAAGCTATCCTATTGGATGTTGCTGTCATATATGACTCAAGCACCCATCTTGGGTCAGACAGAGCCTATTTAGGGCCCTGGTTACCTGGTTTTGGCACACTTTGGCAGGAGGACAGAGTAGGGACAGGTACCCCTTCTGTGAGGGACAGTAGGAGCACTAGGAAAAGGTTCCAGATGAGGAGGGTAAGTGTAGGACCTCATCCCTTCAGACTGACTCCCGATTGGACTAGGCTGCATTTGGTTCCCTCTCAACAGAAGCTGTCATTCCAGTTTTAGTCTACCCTATCACGCTACTGAACTGTGAGTGTGCCTGGCTGCTTGGCCTTCCCACCGGGCTTGTTGTGAACTTTTGAACCTGCCTGTGGGAATTATTGTCTCCACACCACGCAGCAATGTGTCCTCTTGGGGAGATTTCCCTTCACTTCCTGTCCCTCCCATAGCCACAACAGGAAGTGAGGGAATCCCTCTAAAGTGAGGGAATCCCTGGTTGTCAACAGAACTAGTGTCCCCATTGGAAGGTTTCCCCTCAATTTCTGTTCTGGTGGCCACTCTAAGTTTTGGATTTTCTTTCACTTTCAATGATAATGTTAAACAGGACAAATGGAGAGCACAGACAGCAATAAAAACTGGCAGGGGTTCTAATCCCTCCCCACTCCATCCAAAACTAAAAATAAGTTGGTTTTCAGTTATACTTTAATAAAAAAAAAAAAATAGACTGGAGAGCAGCATTAGTTCTATCCATGTATAGTATGCTTGGACTGGACATTATGGCAGACATATATCTGGGTTTACCCTTCTCCAGTGCTGGGAATTCCATGATCACCATTCCCAGAATCACCATTCCCAGGACCACCAACCTGGGAATTCCATGATCACCATTCCCAGAATCACCATTCCCAGGACCACCAACCTGGGAATTCCATGATCACCATTCCCAGGACCACCAACCTGGGAATTCCATGATCACCATTCCCAGGACCACCAACCTGGGAATTCCATGTTCACCATTCCCAGAATCACCATTCCCAGGACCACCAACCTGGGAATTCCAGGATCACCATTCCCAGTCTTTCTGCCATTGCTTGCTTAAAAAACTTCTGATACCACGATATATAAGTATAGGCTTCACATAACCCAAAAGATTGTCTCATATACTGTATGGCAGCACAAATTGTGCAAAATAGGTGTGAATAAATAGGGTATGAATAAATATATTTAAAAATGTAAAAATATATAAAAATGAAATTTTATGACATAAATGAATGAATTCAAATTTCTTATATTATAGTGATTATATAAACATGTGGCAAAAAACTACGTGAATATAGGATTGTAGAAGAAAAATTATATAAATCAGAATATCCAAAATGTGAAAAAATTATATATTGCAATCCTCCCAACAAACTTATGTTAAATATAAAAAAAGTTCATTCAGTGTAAAGTGACTATTGTGCTTCAAATAAATCTACAAATTAAAGTGACTCCTGTGCTCCACAATATGGAAGGAATGAATGTCCTTAATGGCAGGTATATCTTCAATCTGGCAAAATCCTCTTCTATATGTATAAGTGAATTAAATCACTTACCAGAACAGGTGGGTTCTGTATGCCGTACGGCACCAGAACCATATAGGCTTGTGAAGCCCTCTGGGCTTTAATGGCTGTTGTCCCTCCGAATATCCCTCCGGGATCCTGGGATGCCTCCTCTGCCTTAAAAATGCTCACTCCCGACCATATATGAAGGAAAGAAAGAGGGACTCCAAATAGTGTGACAAACAAAAGAGAAAACAGGCGCCTCTGAGTTAAGACTGCGATTTAATATGGCAAACAAGTAATAAAAACTTACATCAAAGTAAGTATAAGCAGACAAGAAGCCTCCATCTCACTGCGGTTTCACCCTGCTGTCCAAGCCTCCATCTCACTGCTGTGACACCCTCCACTTTCTGCTGGACAGGAAGAGGAAGAGAGGAGATGATTACAGACCCACAGTGATGACTCCAAGCCCCAGCCTCCACATGGACACCGGAAGGACCCATCTTGTCTGCTTATACTTACTTTGATGTAAGTTTTTATTACTTGTTTGCCATATTAAATCGCAGTCTTAACTCAGAGGCGCCTGTTTTCTCTTTTGTTTGTCACACTATTTGGAGTCCCTCTTTCTTTCCTTCATATATGGTCGGGAGTGAGCATTTTTAAGGCAGAGGAGGCATCCCAGGATCCCGGAGGGATATTCGGAGGGACAACAGCCATTAAAGCCCAGAGGGCTTCACAAGCCTATATGGTTCTGGTGCCGTACGGCATACAGAACCCACCTGTTCTGGTAAGTGATTTAATTCACTTATACATATAGAAGAGGATTTTGCCAGATTGAAGATATACCTGCCATTAAGGACATTCATTCCTTCCATATTGTGGAGCACAGGAGTCACTTTAATTTGTAGATTTATTTGAAGCACAATAGTCACTTTACACTGAATGAACTCTTTTTATATTTAACATAAGTTTGTTGGGAGGATTGCAATATATAATTTTTTCACATTTTGGATATTCTGATTTATATAATTTTTCTTCTACAATCCTATATTCACGTAGTTTTTTGCCACATGTTTATATAATCACTATAATATAAGAAATTTGAATTCATTCATTTATGTCATAAAATTTCATTTTTATATATTTTTACATTTTTAAATATATTTATTCATACCCTATTTATTCACACCTATTTTGCACAATTTGTGCTGCCATACAGTATATGAGACAATCTTTAGGGTTATGTGAAGCCTATACTTTTTTTGAAAAATTATTTTTATTGATTTTTAAAGAAAGAACAGAGTAACACAAACAGACACACACAGCAGCCAAAAAAGGCACACAATAACCCAACAACAACCTCCCCCCCCCCCCACCCACCCAAAAACGACCACCAGCACCCTGAGAAGACCAGGAGCGTCGAGGTCAGGGGGTCAGCGCAGGCCACCGTCCAAGGACAGCACGACCTACCACCGGCCTCCGGAGTAAACAACCTTCGGTCCCTTCTCATAAACAACACACCATATCACCCCCCTACCCGGGATCAACACATGTCAATTCAACATTAAAGAGACCCAGTATCTGGCTGTTCTTGCAGGACTACAAAGCTAGAATACAAGACAGCATAAGTACACTTCTATAGAGCGTTCAATCCACCAGCTTCATAACAGTTACACAATATGCAGTTCAGCCCACAGTGTCTGAGGAGTCCACCCACGCCCTCCAAACCTTGTCAAATTTTTTCGGGCAACCTCGTGAGACATAGGTGGCTTTGTATAGGGGTAGCATTGCATTCACTAGGCCTTTCCAGAACAGTAAGGATGGCGGGGAAACCTTCTTCCAATGTAGTAAAATAGCCTTTTTGGCATAGAATAGAAGAACACTCAGCAAAGTCCTGTGGGCCACCGAGGGGACCACCTCCTCCACCAAACCCAGCAAACAGACTCGCTGGGTTCGCGGAATCGGAGTCAGCAGCACCTCGGCGAGACAGGACGTCACCGCAGTCCAAAACTGCTGAATTTGGCCACAGCCCCAAAAAAATGTGAGTTGCATCTGCGGGGGAAGCGGAACAACGCCAACACTCCGCAGACGAAGTCGGGAAGATTCTGGCCAGACGGGCCGGAGTATAGTAAATCCTGTGGAGGAATTTAAATTGAATTAGTTTGTCCCTAGCAGCCACTAAATATTTGAAAGGCTCCGTCCATACATCATCCCAGTCCTCCCCCTGTAGGTCCGGCACCTCAGCCGTCCATTTTTCCTTACATCTAACTATGCCAGGGGGTGTAAGTCGGAACATATCCTTGTACACAGTGGAGAGAGTTTTGAGTGTGGTATCACAGGTCAACACGCATTCTAAGTCCGAAGGAGACAGCTCTACAGAGGATGAGGCAAATTGGGCCTGAAAGGCATGCCGCAATTGGAGGTATCTGAATATAAAGCCGCTAGGCAGGTCGAATTTCTCCCGCAATCGGTCAAACGGCAAGAGAGCCCCCGCCGCTGTTACATCACCCAAGGTTTTTACACCCCGCGTCGCCCACAACATCAAATCAGGTAAGTGACGAAAATGAGGAAAGGTAGGGTTCATCCACAACGGCTCGGACGGGGAGGATCCAACATAACTGGGGCATGTCAACTTCAATGACTGGGCCCAAGCCCTTACAGTCGCCCTCATGGAGAGCGTTAAAGGGAGATCTGAGCCCAGACCCCTAAACAGCGCCAACCTAAGGGTTTCGAAGGAGCCCAGGTGGGCCGCCTCTAAGATTGTCGCCGAATCCTCCCCGTCCGCCCGCAGCCAGCGCCGCGCAAACACCATCTGTCCTGCCAAATAATACTTGCGCCAATCGGGCAGTGCCAGGCCTCCATTACCCCACGGTTCCTGGAGGGCCCGAAGGCCAATCCTGGGAACCCCAGGCGACCAGAGGAATGAATAGACGAGGCTGTCCAACTTCCGGAAAAAGGTCAGTGGTACCCATAGCGGAGAATTGCGGAGGAAATATAAGACTACAGGCAGAAATTTCATCTTAAGGACACTAATACGACCTAATAAGGAAAGTTGTAGACGCTTCCAAGCTTGGATATTTTGTTGGAGTTTAGGCAATAGAGGAGCCAAATTCAACGAGAAATAATCCTGGGGACGCCTAGTTATCTTGATCCCCAAGTAGGTGAAGCTATCCACCCAACGAAGGGGCAGGTCCCCGGCCGCAGCAGGTCGAGCACCGTCATCGAGAGGCAAAATGGAGGACTTACTCCAGTTAACGCGAAGCCCTGAGCACCTGCCAAAATCATTCAGGATGGACAGGGCCGCCCTCAAGGAGGGACCCGGATCCTCCAGGAACAACAGCATGTCATCGGCATATAACGCCAGACATTCTTTAATAGAGCCGACTTTAATCGACCCCACGGCCGGGGAGCTGCGCAGTGCGGTCGCGATGGGTTCAAGGGTAAGGGCAAACAGGAATGGGGAAAGGGGGCACCCCTGCCTCGTCCCCCTCCCCACCCGGAAATATGGAGAAGTGAGATAGCCCAATCGTATGGCTGTTCTAGGGCTTGCGTAAAGGAGTCGGATCCAGGTCTTGAATTTGGGTCCGAACCCCATACGATCCAGCGTCTTGTGCATAAAGGCCCAGTCGACCGAATCAAAGGCCTTCTCAAAGTCGATTGAGACCACCACCCGCTGCCCCGACGCCTCCCCAGGAATTTGAAGATGGGTGAACAATCGCCGAATGTTAGTGTCCACAGATTTACCCGGCATAAAGCCCGTCTGATCCGGGTCTATCAATGAGTGAATAACCCCAGCCAAACGAGTGGCCAGGACCTTCGTCAGGATTTTAAGGTCCATATTTAAAAGGGCGATAGGGCGATACGAGGAGCAGTCCAGGGGGTCCTTACCCGGTTTCTGAAGCAGCACCATATAGGCATCCATCATAGAGGGAGGAAGTTCCTCCACCTCCAAACAGTGCTGCAACAGAGAGCTAAGTCTAGGCGCTAAATGTTCGGAGTATTGTTTGTAAAAGTCAGCAGGGAAACCATCAGGACCCGGGGCCTTATGTGGTGGGAAGGCCGCAATGGCTCTTGCCACCTCTAAAGTTGTTATCGGAGCATCCATGAGGGCGCTATCCTCCGCCGACAAGGATGGCAAGTCAACTCCCTCCAGGAGGGCATCCGCGTGCACAGAGTCACTATCCGGTAGCGGGGCGTACAGGGCCTCAAAATAGTCAGTAAATGTCTCCAAAATGTCACGAGGATCCGACCTGAGCACACCCCCAGCGGCCCTGATAAGCGGGATATTAACTGGCGGCTGCTGGTCAGCCACCAGCAGTGCCAGGAACTTGCCATTCTTATCGCCCTGTGCGAATATAGAAGCCCGTAGATTGTTAGCTTCTGTATGAGCAAGATCAGAGACGTGAAGAGAGAGAAGGCGTCTCGCCTCCAGCAATGCAGCATAGCTGGAATCAGACGGCAAGGCCGCGTTCTCCTCCGCACATCTCCGCTCCTCCTCCTGTAACATCCTCACCTCCTCATTGTGATCTTTCCTAGCGGATTTAATGGCCGATATACACTCTCCCCTCGCCACTGACTTAAATGCCTCCCACACCACTCTCTGATCAGCTGAGTCCACATTTTCTGGCCAATATGACTGGATCGACTTTTCAAGGTGGGAAGCGACCTGATCCTGTTGGAGCCAGCCCGCAGCCAGGCGCCAACCCCGCACTCCAGCCCCCAATTGGAGGTTCACTGTCAAGAGTAGCGGGTTGTGATCAGACACTCCCCCGGCCCTGTATTCCGAGGCAGTCAAAAGGGATTGCATTCTGGCAGTACCAAACGCCAGATCTATGCGAGCAGAGGAACGATGAGCGGTGGACAGGTGAGAGTATTCCCTCAAGAGCGGATGCTTCCATCTCCAAAGTTCAGTCAAGCCCACCGTGGAAGCCCAGGTGAGCAGATCCACCGAGGGCGGTCTATTGGGGTTGGAAGTATCCAAGGTAGCATCCAGGATGGCATTAAAATCACCCATGAACAGTACAGGTAAATGCATATATTCAGCCAACTTATCAGTTAAATCATATAGCAGTTGTATCTGAAAAGGTGGAGGCACATAAACAGCGACCAACAGCATGGTAACAGAGTACATATCCAAAAGCACAGCCACGTATCTGCCCCCTGGATCGGAGATCACCCGCTGGATCGAACATGGGATAGATTTACTAATGAGGATGGAGACCCCTCTAGCATAGGTGGAGTACGTGGCATGAAACGCCCTTTGTATCCACGGCCTACGGAGAGCCAAAATCAAGTTCCCATCAAGGTGGGTCTCCTGCAGGAGGATGACATGTGGCTTAATGAGCTTTAAATACTGAAAGACACTGGCACGTTTGAACTTATTGTTCAGGCCCCTCACATTCCATGAGAGAAGTTTTATATTGTCAGCCATGGGAATCTAGAAAAAAATTACACAGAGCCCAGGTAAGGGCTATGGGCAGGATGAAAAAAAAAAGGGACCCATAAATTACCCCCTCAAAATATACATGAGCAAACAAAAACAGGTGCTGGTGCAGAACTCCCCATGCCATTATACCAGAACAACCCCCCCAACAAACAAAGAAAAAGGGAAAGTTGAACAAAAACGAGCTTTCCCAAAACGTGAAAAACGTAGTCTGGTATGCGGCTGCAATCCCAAACTGCCCAAAAAAAAACAGTGACGCACGTCAGTTTTCCAATGTGAGCAACAGTCCGGTAAAGAAGATGTTCTTACAGTTCCGATGGAGTCTCTGAGACCGGATCACCCGGTGTGCAAGGAGGGCGCCACGACACACCCCTCCTCCAATAACCAGTCTCCAGATAGCAGGATAGGGAACCCCAAAAGTAGACATTCCTAAACCATCAACAAGCCGTAGATATCCAGAAAGAATGGTACGACAGGAGGAGAAAGTCAGCAGGGGCAGCGTACAACAGGAAAACAAAAAAAAAGTAAAAAGAAAAAACGGACCACATCCAAAGGGGAGCCAGCCGAGAGCACTGGCAGTCAGGACTCATCACACGCCATCCAGCCAGTCCGAAGCCTCTTGAGGAGTGTCAAAGAATTTCACCGAGCCCTTGTACTGTACTCTGAGCCTGCTAGGATATTGCATGCTATAGATAAGTTCCTTGGCCCTTAGGCGCTTCCTGACATCCGTAAAGGAACGCCTGCGGCGTTGTGTCTCCGCCGAGAAATCGGGGAATAGCATGACACGCGCGTTCTCAAAGCGAAGTTCAGGGTGTTTCCGCGCCTCCGAGAGGAGCATGTCTCTGTCCCTGTAATTGAGGAACTTCACCAGGAACGGACGGGGGGGGGGCTCCAGGGGGTCTGGCCCCAGTTGGCACTCTATGAGCCCTTTCTACCACATACGTGGGGGGTAAATTCTCCAGAGAGAGCAGTTGTTTGAAGAACTGCTCCGCAAATGTAGCAGGCTTTTTCCCCTCCAGCCCCTCAGGAAGCCCCACCACCCTTACATTATTCCGGCGCTGTCTATCCTCCGCATCGTCAGCTCGGTGTTGCAAGGATTTCACAATGTTCTGGAGTTCAGCCAGCTGAGCGCCATGGGAGTGTGAGCTGTCCTCCACCTCCGAGATGCGATCCTCTGCAGCAGTGAGTCTCCCCCTGAATTTATCCAGGTCATGGCGGATGAGCGTGCACTCCGATGCCAGGTGATCTATGCGCACCATCAATGCCGCTTTGCAAGCATCTATGGCTTCTAGGATGGGGGCCGTGATCGCCCGCTGGTCCGCGACCACCTCCTGAGCCTGTCCCTGAGAAGTGCCGGAGAGCACGGGGTCCGTAGGCTTCTGAGACTCCATGCCTGCACCCGTACCACCGCTCTTCCGGGAAGACGTTGGCGCCAAGATGGCGGAGGCGGAGCCCGAGCCCTGGCTCTTGACGGAGCGGGTCTGGCGCTGGTCCTGTGGCGGCTGCCGGGCGGGTTTTGGGGTCGAGGATGGCATCGCTGGAGACCTGAGAGCTTCCCCCACAAGATGGTATAGGAGAGCAGCCCCACCGCACACCGAAAACGGAGGTAAGTTGCAGGATTAACAGAGAGCTCCGGTCCGGCACGTCTACCCTCGCTCACATCCGGCCACGCCCCTATGTGAAGCCTATACTTATATATCGTGGTATCAGAAGTTTTTTTAAGCAAGCGCTATATTTGATCCCCCTATGAGATCATTTACATCCAAACTATCTTTTACATATAGCAGCTGCTAATTTATCACAACTATACCTATATTTATATAGATTTTATTAACTAGAGTCGTATTTATATTTTTATTATCACAATTTTATAATACACATTCCTTGGCGCGAGGAATATACTTTGTATATCTACTCATCTTTTCTGCCATTGCTGCCATTTTCTACACTGCTTCTTCCAGTTTGAAGCTTTTCATCTTTGGACATGTGTAGTACCCTCCTAGATAAGCGCTAGGTTAGGTCAATGTAGTTATTGGCCCACTGTAATCAGCTGAGCTGCATTTGATTATTTTGGTCTGTTCTGTATCTCACTGGATGCAGGGTTGTCTGCTTCCCTCTGTCTGTCTGGAAGGTTCTGGGAGATAGTGGACTGAAATAGCTGAATATTTATGCAGCCATGGCCAATCCCCGGGGTGTGGTGCCCATATGGTGGCTTGGAGGGAGCGTAAATAAAAAAAGTGAAAGGAAATCCCTCCAAAGTGAGGAAATCCGTGATTGTCAACAGAACTAGTGCCCCCATTGTAAGGTTTCCCCTCAATTGATCAATCCCTGGGGAGTAGTGCCCAGATGGTGGCTCGGAAGGAGCATAAATAGCCTGGGGTTTAAAGCAGAAGGGTCTTGTCCTAAAAGGAGAAGATCACATCCTGGAGGGCTGCTGCCCTTTTGGGTAGACTTGCCATGTGCCTGCTACTTATTGAGGTCCCAGCTGTGGGGGCCTATTCTGCTAAAATTTGCTGGAGGTGACCAAGGGACTTTGGTCTGGAGATCTGGTCTGGTGTCACTGGAGAGGTGTGGAAGATATTGGAAGGAGGCTTTCAATTATGCAAGGACATTAGTAAGTACAGATTGGTGTGAGAGATCCCTGGGATCCCTATGTACTGTTGCCATGCCTTGTGTGCTAGAGTCAGTGTTGCTCAAAGGGGACATTGTTCATGGTGGACTGGTATAGCTCAGTCCAATATTTGTGTCCTCAAATTGCTGCCTAAATTTTCTGGAGTATCCCACAGTTACCCTAAACCTATCCAAGTTCAAGTTCTGCAATAAAGCATCAGAAAAACATACCCCTGGACTGGTTAATGAACCAAAGGAGTGACTGTGTGCCTGGCTGTGGGTATAACTATGAGAAAAAGAACCCAGGGACCTAAAAATGGTGGGATTCTATGGGAGGGAGCACTACACATGGAAGGCATCTTGTTCCATTCTTGGCATCTTACACATGACAGAAGTGATGCTCCAATGTGTTTCATAGGTCAGAGCTTGAGAAAAATATTGATCCTGTTCCCGTAAAGCACGAGTAACAGCACAGTGCTTTTGCTGTGTAATTAGGACCTTTGTATAATCCAAAATACCTGGCTGATCCTGCCTGGTGCTGCCCTCCCCTCTGTAAACAGACCACGTTTATCATGGCTTTTGAGCCCCTGATACCGTGGTCAGTTTACGTGCCTCCATCATCTGCAGCTCTCCTCTGTCTTCCTCCCCCCCACCTGTCAGCCAGTGACAGTGCCGCTCTGCTCCCCACCCCTTCCCTCCTGCTGCTATCATAACTTTGTTATGTTCATACAATCCCCAGTGTTATATAACGTTATGTGCCCCAGTGTATGTGTTTTATAAAAAATATGACCATTTGTACCTTATTGCAGAGCGCCTCTCTGCGCTCACGTGACCGCCTGGCACTCTCCTCCTCTCCTTCCAGCTCACATAAGTGGGGGTTCTAGTCTCCTCCCGCTCTAGTTGTCAGACTGAAAGAGGAGAGTGGCGAGCAGTCACGTGAGCGCAGAGAGGTGCTCTGAAAAAAGGTACAAATCTGCATATTTTTTAAAAAGCACATACACTGGGGCACATAACGTTATCTAACACCGGGGATTAAATGAACATGACAAAGTGGCTTTACAACCACTTTAGGGCAAGCAGGTCTACAAGTACATGGTTTCCCCCAGGTTTTAGATTATGATGCTATAGATCCTGGCCAGATGGCACAGGGACTGAGCGGCTGAAACAAGGAAGGCTACCTGCAGTCCCGAGGCTGGCCAGACAGTAGACAGCAGCTGGTAGAAGAATCCTAGAACAATCCACGTTCAAAGAAAGTAGCAAGCATGTACTGTATACATCCTAAAACCGTTTTGAGGCCAGGGTTGGTGGCAAGCAAATATAGTCCAGCTAACAATCCAAGGTCAAGTTCAGACATCAATCCAAAGAGTAATCCAGTTACAAGGCAAAGGTCAAAAACAAGGGAATCCAAGAAAATAGCAGAGCTCTTTTCACCCAATTCAAGTGGATGCACAGTATGTGTATGTAACGGCCTCAGCCGGTGCTGCTCCACTGGCCAAACCTTTATGCATTTAACCCCACCCACTGGGGGCTTAGCAATAGAGCTCCATGACTTAGCCCCGGTGGGTGGGGTGAAATACGTCACTGGGCATGGTCGGTGGAGCGGCACTGGCTGAGTCCATTACACACACACATACATCCACATGGATGGGAGAGCAACATCTCATACTTCCTTTGTCGTCACCTCTGGATGACTGATATCTGATGTTGGCACCCCTATTCTTGAGCCCCAGTGGGCAAGCATACTCCTCTCTTGCTTGGTTTGGAACTACAAGGTCTTACAGGTCGCAGCAGAGCGTCAAGGAAATCCAAGAAAATAGTAGAGTTCTTTTCACCCAATTCATGTGGATGCGCAGTATGTGTGTTTGTAACAGCCTCACCCAATGCCGCTCCACGGACCCAACCTTGACGCATTTCACCCCACCCACTGGGGGCTTAGCAATAGAGCTCCATGACTTAGCCCCGGTGGATGGGGCGAAACACGTCACTGGGCATGGTCAGTGGAGCGGCACTGGCTGAGGCCATTACACACACACATGCATCCACGTGGATGGGGATGGGAGAGCAGCATCTCATACTTCCTTAGTCGTCCCCTCTGGATGACTGATATCTAATGTCGGCACCCCTATTCTTAAGCCCTAGTGGGCAAGCATACTCCTCTCTTGCTTGGTTTGGAACTGCAAGGTCTTACAGGTCACAGCAGAGCGTCAAGGAAATCCAAGAAAATAGTAGAGCTCTTTTCACCCAATTCATGTGGATGCACAGTATGTGTGTGTGTAATGGCCTCAGCCAGTGCTACTCCATGGACCACACCTTGACGCATTTCACCCCACCCACCGGGGGCTTAGCCATAGAGCTCCATGACTTAGCCCTGGTGGGTGGGGCGAAACACATCAGTGGGCATGGTCAGTGGAGCGGCACTGGCTGAGGCCATTACACACACACACATATATCGGGACGGGAGAGTAGCATCTCATACTTCCTTTGTCGTCACCTCTGGATGACTATTATCTGATGCCTGCACCCCTATTCTTGAGCCCAGTGGGCAAGCATGCTCCCCTATTTCTTGGTTTGGAACTGCAAGGTCTTACAGGTCACAGCAGAGCTGGGTCAGACAAGGAGAGAGATAGTGAGCCAGGAAACTAACACAATTGCAAGCGAAGAGGCTGATAAGGGTTTAAGGAAGGTGTTTCCTGCTCTGAGAACCAATCCAGCTAGGCGCAGCTATGTCCAAACTATGGCCCTCCAGCTGTTCAGGAACTACAATTCCCATCATGCCTAGTTATGTCTGTGAATGTCAGAGATTTACAATGCCTCATGGGAATTTTAGTTCCTGAACAGCAGGAGGGCCATAGTTTGGACACCCCTGTGGGGGTATGTGAGTAGACTTGTTATCCAGCAGCTGATGAGAACATTTGGGAGTCTGAGAAGACCCATAACACTACAGCTGAAGGGAACAACTATAACTCTGGTGGGAACAACTATAAGTCTGGTGGGAACAACTAGGAGTCTGAGAAGACTCTTAAACTCTCAGCTGACAGGAGAAACTGGAAAGCTGCCTAACACCAGGTTCAAAAACCACATGTGCCTTACTGAGTCCAATATCCACAGATCATTGTTTCAAGCCCTGATGAAGGTTTTTCTTCTGGCCCTTGAAATGCATTACGCTACAGTAAAACCTTGGATTGAGAGTACGTTGGTTTGAGTGCGTTTTGCAAGACAAGCAAAAGGTTTTATTAAATTTTGACTTGATAAACAAGTGATGTCTTAATATACAAGTAGCGTCACGTCACAACAGAGTATAAAAGAGAAGAGAAGGCACCTCTAAGGGTAGCAACATGGTTATATTTAATGAAGGTACAACATTTAGAAACTCACATGGTTGATGACTAAAACAGGCCCATCTAAGTATGCCGGCATCCGGGGGTAAAGCTGTCCACATAGACCGTCCTCCTCACCACCATCAATGTCATCCCTTCCACACTGCGCTCCATGAGGGATTCAAGCCTCGCTTTCAGATCGCTCTACTGCAGGGTAGTCTTCCTGGTCACAACTGCAGACTGACAGTGGTGAGAGCCGGCAGTGCGGAGGAAGGTCTTTGTGGACAGCTTTGCCCCGGATGCCGGCATACTTAGATGTGCGTCTTTTAATCATCAGGCATTTGAGTTGCTAAATGTTGAACCTTCATTAAATGTAACCATATTGCTACACTTAGAGGCACCTTACATAGTTACATAGTTTGTGAGGTTGAAAAAAGACATCAGTTCATCCAGTTCAACCTATGATGTGTGTGTGTTTGCTGTTAACCGTACATTGTATACCCCTGTATGTTGTACATTGTATACCCCTGTATGTTGTACATTGTATACCCCTGTATGTTGTACATTGTATATCCCTGTATGTTGTGGTCTTTAAGGTGCCCATCTAATAGTTTTTTGAAACTATCGATGCTCCCTGCTGATACCACTGCTTGTGAAAGAGAATTCCACATCCTTACTGCTCTGATAGTAAAGAACCCCCTGCATACTTTAAGGTTAAACCGTTTTTCCTCTAGTTTTAGTGAGTGGCCACGTGTCTTATTGTATTCCCTTTCCCTAAAAAGTTTGTTCTTTATGCTAGGATTGCCAGTACAGTATTTGTACATTGATATCATATCCCCTCTCATCATCTCTTCTCCAGAGAGAATAGGTTCAGTGCTTGTAGTCTTTCCTCATAGCTGATGTCCTCCATTCCCCTAATTATTTTTGTTGCCCTTCTCTGGACTCTCTCCAGTTCCAGCACATCCTTCCTGAGGACCGGTGCCCAGAACTGGACAGCATACTCCAGATGTGGCCGGACCAGAGTCTTGTAGAGTGGGAGAATAATCTCTTTATTTCTGGAGTGAATCCCCTTTTTTATACATCCCAGTATTCTGTTAGCTTTGCTTGCAGCGGCTTGGCATTGCATGCCACTGCAAAGCCTGTTGTCCACCAGGACCCCCAGGTCCTTTTCCATCTTGATTCACCCAGAGGTTCCTCTCCTCTCTTTTATACTCTGTAGCTCCTGCTGGATTTTGCTTCAGATCCCCTTGTGGAGGCGCCATTTGTGGATGGACATTTTATGGTTACACAACCAATCACATTGCTAGAATCTTTTTATATGGACTATAAACTGAAGGATTTATGAATAAATGGTTGTGGAACGAATCATCTGAGTTTCCATTATTTCTTATGGGGAAAATAAGAGTGCTTTGAATTACAAGCATGTTTCCAGAACCAATTATGCTCCCAATCCAAAGTTTTACTGTATTTTGGAATCAATATGTGGCTGAACAATACACTTCTAGTGGGAGGCTTCAATCTTAGACTTTTACAGCAACATACAAAGGAGATAATGGATAGATTGTAAGCTCTAACGAGCAGGGCCCCCTAATTCCTCCTGTATTGAATTGTATTGTAACTGTACTGTCCGCCCTCATGTTGTAAAGTGCTGCACAAACTGTTGGCGCTCTATAAATCCTGTATAATAATAATAATATCCATTGGTGTGGAGAAGCTCCCAGCCTGGATTTCACATAAATAGTCCACATGCAACTTCTACAGGCACCTAGATAATCCTAAACTCCCAACACTATTCTTCTTTTTGTACTCATGGTTCTAATGCATCTTCACTCCATCCAAAACCAGCATCCTACATGATCAGATCAAAGCTCAGAATTACCCGACTCCATCTCCAGATCTTCTGTTTTACTCATTGCGCACCGAGTACAAATGGAATTCCGAATGCTGTGTGATCCGCGTCTTCTAATACTGTGAACAAACAAAGATCAGTTTACATATATTATGTTCAATTTCCTGGGTACAATAAATACAGAGGTAGATTCTTCTTATCAATATCATTACTATTATTATTATTAGTAGTAGTAGTAGTAGTAGTAATAGTAGTAGTAGTAGTAGTAGAAGTAGTATTGTTACTGTTGTTGTTTGTAAATGAATGGTAGTTGTTTAATTCTATTTAGTTTTTGCTTTTATTTGTTATTTATTGATTATTAGTTTGCTGCTGTCAATTGTTTCTTTGAACATATAGAGGGAACAATAGCGCCACACCGAAGGTTTAGCAGTTCAATGTGAATTTATTTTGATACAGAAAATTCAAGACAAGGATGACAAGCCAAACTAGAAGAGGTTATAAGAACTCACACTCTATTACCAGAAAAAATGTAACAAGCCAACAACTGTTAGGAGGAGAAATAGAGAGATGAAAAGTAACACTGTTTACTCTCCTGTGTGTAACAGAACCGCAACCCACACTGTACTTGTGGACTTCCATCAGTATAAGGCTTACTCCCAGTCGTGAACAAATATATCAGATTTTCCAGCCACCCCCATACAAAGCTAGCCAACAACTTAACTTGAACTGGAATCTCTCTTTATTGAACAGTCACACAGAATTTATATACAGCAGGGACCTCCCCCTCCTGATCAGATTTCTACACACAGGTCAGGGATTGCCTGATTACATTATCATATGCAGATGAAATTGTATACAGAAATATAATTAACCTGAACTAATTAGCTAGCCATCTGGACAGAAACAATATGTGAGTTCATTAACATTTATCAATGGGACAGACAGGCTTAACAGAATCCACATCACACCTCAATACACAGACAATAGGGAGAGCCTGTCTCTGACACTGAAGTACAATATACATTATCATAAGTGTAAATACAGACCCCATTTGAAGCAATCCAAGCCATATTCTCAGTGTCCATTAAGTATCCGTCTTTCACTCCCAGTGACTGTGACTACAGTCACACTGTGTCTCCATAGAGTGTAACTCCCCTCTCTCCTGTGTCTCTGCAGAGTGGATCTCTCCTCTCTCTTGTGTCTCTGCAGAGTGGATCTCTCCTCTCTCCAGTGTCTATGCAGAGTGTATCTCTCCTCTCTCCTGTGTCTCTGCAGAGTGTAACTCTCCTCTCTCCTGTGTCTCTGCAGAGTGTAACTCTCCTCTCTCCTGTGTCTCTGCAGAGTGTAACTCTCCTCTCTCCTGTGTCTCTGCAGAGTGTATCTCTCCTCTCTCCTGTGTCTCTGCAGAGTGTATCTCTCCTCTCTCCTGTGTCTCTGCAGAGTGTAACTCTCCTCTCTCCTGTGTCTCTGCAGAGTTTAACTCTCCTCTCTCCTGTGTCTCTGCAGAGTGTAACTCTCCTCTCTCCTGTGTCTCTGCAGAGTGTAACTCTCCTCTCTCCTGTGTCTCTGCAGAGTGTATCTCTCCTCTCTCCTGTGTCTTTGCAGAGTGTAACTCTCCTCTCTCCTGTGTCTCTGCAGAGTGTAACTCTCCTCTCTCCTGTGTCTCTGCAGAGTGTAACTCTCCTCTCTCCTGTGTCTCTGCAGAGTTTAACTCTCCTCTCTCCTGTGTCTCTGCAGAGTGTAACTCTCCTCTCTCCTGTGTCTCTGCAGAGTTTAACTCTCCTCTCTCCTGTGTCTCTGCAGAGTGTAACTCTCCTCTCTCCTGTGTCTCTGCAGAGTGTATCTCTCCTCTCTCCTGTGTCTCTGCAGAGTGTATCTCTCCTCTCTCCTGTGTCTCTGCAGAGTGTAACTCTCCTCTCTCCTGTGTCTCTGCGGAGTGTATCTCTCCTCTCTCCTGTGTCTCTGCAGAGTGTATCTCTCCTCTCTCCTGTGTCTCTGCAGAGTGTAACTCTCCTCTCTCCTGTGTCTCTGCGGAGTGTATCTCTCCTCTCTCCTGTGTCTCTGCAGAGTGTAACTCTCCTCTCTCCTGTGTCTCTGCAGAGTTTAACTCTCCACTCTCCTGTGTCTCTGCAGAGTTTAACTCTCCTCTCTCCTGTGTCTCTGCAGAGTGTAACTCTCCTCTCTCCTGTGTCTCTGCAGAGTGTGTCTCTCCTCTCTCCTGTGTCTCTGCAGCTTTTACCTTTTGTCCTCCTCTGTCTCTGCAGAATTTCTTTCTCCCTCTCATATGTTTCTGCAGTCTGTCACGCTCCCCTCTCCTATGTCTTTGCATAATGTTATCCCCCACACACCGGTTGAACTGGAAGGACTATTGTCTTTATTCACCCCTACCTACTATGTACTGTGTCTCTGAACAAAGTCAAGAGAGTGGAGGATCCCGGGGAAAGACATAGAAGAGGGGAATAACATTCTGCACAGACACATGAGAGAGGAGGTGAATGCCTGCACAGACACAGGAGAGAGGAGTGTGACAGCCTGCACAGAAACAGGAGAGAGGAGGGTGACAGGCTGCACAGACACAGGAGAGAGGAGAGTGACAGGCTGCACAGACACAGGAGAGGAGAGTGACAGGCTGCACAGACACAGGAGAGAGGAGAGTGACAGGCTGCACAGACACAGGAGAGGAGAGTGACAGGCTGTGTAACTACAGCAGCTGTAGTGGCTGAATCATGTAAACAATGTTTAGATAAGAGATACAAAGTAATACTGCTTATGAATAGTGATCAGACAGGAGATAAGAGATACAAAGTAACATTGTTTATAAACATTGTCAAGAGTCGAGGTATAGAGATACTGTACAAAGTAACATAGTTTATTCTCTGCTCTCCTGTGTCTCTGCTGTCTGTCCCTCTCTGTCCTGTGCTCAGGCAGATGATGGATCACATTTTACATAAAACTGAAATAACAGCACAGAACGTTATTGTGAATGAAGAACTCACACTTTGCTGTATGAACTGTATAAGCTGAGAACTATAACTTCCATATAATAAATACGTCACATGTATATTTATTTAACATTTCAGGATATTAAACTTTAATACGAGTTTTAAGCTGGCCACATATTAGGCTGGAAGGTACAAAGACATTCACCTGCTTATATTATAAGATTGATCAATAGGAGTATTGATGAACGCCTGTCACAAATCTGGAGAAAAAGAACTGATTGGTGAAAATGTTCACATTTAAAAATGACTGACAGAAAATAAACACATTGTAAAGCAATCAGTAGATAAATAGTAGATAAAGATAATAACACAGACTGCTGGATTTGTGAATATTAATAATTCTTGCAAAAGTAAAGGGTTGGCTCTGGGCCTGTTGAGACTTTCTATTGGTTAGGAAGAATGCCCAAATTATCATATAATCAGAGTGTAATAATGTATCATATGATCAGACTGTAACAATGTATCATATGATCAGACTGTAACAATGTATCATATAATTATTATTTCAGGTAGTTATATAGCGCTGTCAATTTACGCAGCACTTTACATATACATTGCACATTCACATCAGTCCCTGCTCTCAAGGAGCTTACAATCTAAGGTCCCTAACTCACATTCATACACAGTAGGGCCAATTTTATACAGGATCAAATTAACCTACCAGCATGTCTTTGGAGTGTGGGAGGAAACCGGAGTACCCGGAGGAAACCCACGGAGGCACAGGGAGAGCATGCAAACTCCAGGCAGGTGGTGTCATGGTTGGGATTCAAACCAGTGACCCTCTTGGTGCTAGGTGAAAGTGCTAACCAACTACACCACTGTGCCGCCCAACTACACCACTGTGCCACCCTGTAATCAGACTGTAATAATGTATCATATGATCAGAATGTAATAATGTATAATATGATCAGAGTGTAATAATGTATCATACAAACCCAATTCCAAAAAAGTTGGGACACTGTACAAATTGTGAGTAAAAAAGGAATGGACTAATTTACAAATCTCATAAACTTATATTTTATTCACAATATAATATAGATAACATATCAAATGTTGAAAGTGAGACATTGTGAAATGTAATGCCAAATATTGGCTCATTTTGGATTTCATGAGAGCTACACATTCCAAAAAATTTGGGACAGGTAGCAATAAGAGGCCGGAAAAGTTAAATGTACATATAAGGAACAGTTGGAGGACCAATTTACAACTTATTAGGTCAATTGGCAACACGATTGGGTGTAAAAAGAGCCTCTCAGAGTGGCAGTGTCTCTCAGAAGTCAAGATGGGCAGAGGATCACCAATGGGGTAGTAGACAGGATTTCTCGGATAACTAAATAACTTAAACTAAGATAAATAAATGACACCACAATGGAAATTGAAGAGGCCGCGGCCGTTTATTATTTATTAAAATTAACCAATAACTTTAGATATCAATACAAAACATCATAAAACAACCCAGTCACCACGACCCAGGTTGCCACCAGCAAAATTAAAACTTCAAAATAATTATCCAAAAGGCAGGCGGCTTACGCCCGCCTGGCACAACCCCAACACGCGGCCTCTTCAGCGAAAGTCCCTAAATTGGCATTAAAAATGTCCAGACCTATGTCTGACAAATGGGTGTCATCATGCCTATAAGACCACTAACGCCTCCCTCGAGCTCCGTATGCCTGAAAGAGAAAAGACCTGCGGTACACAGCAATTTCTCCGAAGCCCTGTACATTCTATCCTAAGCTTTCGAGTGGCTTTACAGCACCACGTTTGAACCATACTAACCTAGTAATTATGTCTTAAAAGACTCAAACCATTCGACAAGATAACTTAATAAGTTGAAAATCATCCCTAATATTATAAATTAAATTTATTGTTTCAGCTTTGCCCACGTCGTTTCCCCCCAATACGCACAAAGAGCACATCAGGAGGGGAAAGGAACTGAATTAATCTAAAAACCCCTGAACGAAACTCGGACTATAGCATGTCCCTCTTACTAAAACAGTGAACCTCGAAATGGTCAGGATCCAGACCCATGCTTTCGCCGTATGTCCTCCTCCTAGCTCTGGCTTATGCCCAATGGACAAAGGAGTGGCCGATGATCCATACCGCAACCCTGCGTCCTAAAACATTAATAAAAAGAATCAGGGCGAATATATGAGTGGTAAACATTAAATCTGTATCTACCAATCTGTTTTAATAAGTGCTCGTCTAAACCCAACTTGGCAGCTTCTGTGGCTGCGCCAATATGGAAAAATTGTGATGTCAACCGTTCATTTAAAGTTCAGCGATATTAAACATTTATTTATTTTTTTTAAACTGCAATGAATTGATATCCGGTTAAAAGTTTACCTGTTTGGTGTGGACACAAAGAACTCGGACCCGGAGAACGCATGGACCAAATCCTCCAGTAAACGAACAGTACATAATAATAAAATCTCTGAACTTGTGCAAATGCATCCGTTCACCTACTCATAGTAGATCAGTTTTGAAAAGCGAAGGAAAATACTAATACTGTCAGTATATAAAACCACATCAGAATGTAGTAGCCCCGAATCTCGCAGGCTGCCAGCGGGCACCAGTTCAGATATTCTCAGTGCCGCGAAAACATCAATGAAAAGGCCGCCTTGAACAGGACCGACTCATACATGGAGTAACACACATGTCGGGAAACTGTACATAGCATAGCCAATATGACGATAGTGCTAGGTTTCCTGCAATCTGGATGAAAATTACCCTTGCGATAACCATTTAAAGCTCGTTGCACTGTAAAATGAGGAACAAGGAGGGATATTTCTAAGCTTGGCAAAAATGACACCCCAACTAATATCTTGGTAATGTGTACCCGAGAACATTTGTCTGAAAAAGTGAATTCAAAAACAATAACACTAAACGCTCAGAAATTTTTTGGAGGCTCCCTTAAAAATTGCCAGGAGGGATAACCAAAGAGACCGTGCCAATTGATATCCGGCAATGGTGGAAGGGGCAAACAACTCATAATATTACGGGAGATTAAATTTAAATTATGTTCTGCAAGCGGGTCGGGTACCGAAAATTGCCTTGTCTGCTTCTGGAAATATGCAGAAAAACGCTCCATCAACGGGCGAGATAAAGTGTCTGCCAAAATATGAATTACGCCTGGGACGAATGCTGCTCCGATCCATATGTTTAGCTGCAAACAACTGGATACAATGTAACTTAGCAACGCAATTCCAGGAGGGGTTGTAGAAGATAAGCAATTTATTGCAAACAACACCCCCCAATTGTCTGTTCTAAATAATATGCGTTTAATCCTAAATGGTGACCTAATATCCCAGTAGTCAGCGCACCAATGGGTGCGCCACGCGAAGAGACATAAATCCATGTCAAGCATAAAATCCTTTGCAAAACATTTCTGCCATTAAATTGGATCAAAACTAAATCTAATATGTAGTGGGAGATTCAGACCTGAAATGGCTGTGTACAATTTCCCGAAACAACTTGCCCAAGGGAATGACCCTCGAAACAAAGCTAACGAGCCGAGACTGTACTCCATTTAATACATACCTTACGTTTGCAAACCATCAGCAATAGACATACCTTCAATTTAGCTACCTTCTCCTGTGGCAGCCTAAACTCCATGTTCACAGAGTTGATGGTGACGCCTAGAAACTGGACGCAAGTCGAAGGCCAAGCTGACTTCTCATACGCCAAAGGGATTCCGAATTGTTCACACACATCAAAGAAAGTATTCAATATGCGCAAACAACCCGGATACCCCTCATTACCTAGGAATAAAAAATCATCCAAATAACTGTCAGTATCATCAGAATAACATTTAAACGAAATAACCCATTCCAAAACGTGGAAAAGCATTCAAAATAAAAACAAGAGAAAGAAAAACCCATAGTGAGACACCTATTAAAATAATGTTTACCTAGAAAGAAAAAACTTAAAGAATGAAAAAGAATCGGGGTGAACTGGAAAACAGACGAAATGCAGATTTAATAACAGTTTTGGCCATCCAAAACGCCGCTACCTGGCCTTCCTAATTGCATTAAAGCATAAGCAAACGACGTATATTGTACCGTAGACGAATCAACGCTTATCTCATCATTGAGCGACTCCCCAAAAAAAAAAAAGGGGGACGATAAATGATGGATGAGCCTGTAGGAATTGGCTCTTTCTTGTGGACTATTCCTAGCGGCAGGGCCGGTGCTTCCACTAGGCAAACTAGGCAGCCGCCTAGGGCGCATTGCAACCTAGGGGCGCAGCCATGAGTCGGCACTCTCTGTCCATCATGAATGATCCTTGTGAGCTGAGGGGAGGGGGCGGCAGTGGGGGAGGAAGAATGGACAGAGGAAGATGCCAGGTGTCTGGGGCAGTGGCTGAACTACCAGGCCCTGGCTTTCCACCACTGTTGGGGGGGGGGGGGAGGGGGGCAAGAGGCAGGAAGGGAGCCCACAGGAGTGCTGCCTGCATGATGATCCTCTTTGGCTGAAGCTGAGTGGTGTAAACCCTGGGCAGGAAGTGACTCTCTGCACTGAGCTGGTGGGCAAACGTTCATTTCCCTGGGTCGGTATTAAGCAGGGAGCGGAGGAGAGCTGAACCCTGACCACAAGCTTGGCACTGGAGGGCGGCACCTTTACTGGAGCAGAAACGACGAGGAGGTTGGGGATTAGGGACGTGTGGAGTTCTCTGATTGCTGCTTCTCCCTTCACCAGGAGCCGGTTGGAGCTGTGGTCAGCACTGTGGTCCAGAAGAGGAGCATCCTAGGAGAAGGAATCAGCAGGATCACGGTGAAGGAGGGCAGAGTGCGGGCCACTCTCTTCATACCGCCCAGTTAGTGTCCCCAGAACAGGGGATCAGGGTCTCTGGGTGTTACATGGAGGTTCCCTGGTGTGAAAGGGAATCAGGGTCACCAGGTGTGCCATGGGGGATAGGGGTCCCCGGGTGTAACAGGGTTTCAGGGTCACCAGGTGTGCCATGAGGAATATGGGTCCCTGGGTGTGCCATGGGGGATTGAGGTCCCCAGGTGTGACATGGAGGAACATCAGGGTCCCCAGGTGTGACATGGAAAAACATCAGGGTCTCTGGGTATGACATGGAGGAACATCAGGTGCCCCTGGTGTGACATGGAGGATCATCGGGGTCCCTTGGTGTGGCATAGAGGGACATTAGGGTCCCCAGGTGTGACATGGAGGAATATGGTTGTCACTGGGTATGACAGCATAACATAAAGGAGCCATCAGATCAGAGTCACTGGGTATGACATAGAGGAGTTTTTAACCCCTTCCCTTTTTATTTTATTTTTTTGGGGGCGGGGGCGCAAGTAGTTGGTCTTGCCTAGGGCGTAAAATAGTCTAGCACCGGCCCTGCCTAGCGGGGATACTCTGAAATTGTAAAATGGGGCACAGACTTTAAGTTCACCACTATCTTACACCCAGGATAGAAAATTGGGCAAAGCAAAGCCCACGCTAAATCCCTCCAGTATAAAAATGGCCTTCACCCCGTCGGGGTACCGTTGAGGCCATGGGAGCATGGCGCGGAGCTTCGCCAGGGGTTGTGGCTTTCGGAACATTACCGGAAGACTGTTCCCCCTGCATTATCTTAAAGCATTATGCAATGGGGACCCAGAGCAAAAAACACACTCGTGCCTGTACTTACCTGAACCCCGGCCACTTACATTTGAGACCCATTATAGTGGAAGCACACCCCTACTCTAAATTAAAGTTGGACATGGAAAGCTGGAGGCTGCTGACCGATAAAACTTGGACTATTGAAAATTGACCTCTGGGGAAGAAAAAGGTCAAGCCACAGGCTGACCTCTTTCCTCCCCATTTTAGTGTTGGCTGTATGAAAATTACAGTCACCTGGGCAAGAGTCCACAACCTTTATCATGAACCCGCTTTTACCTTAACCTTCCGGCGGAAGGCTACCGTAATTAAACACGATGTACCTCTAACATGGTGTTAAGGTGCTGGAAAAGTCCCAAACTCTTGGAAAGGAATTTTTTTTTTTTTTTTATACTGCAGTATAAACCGAGAGCACTATAGTTGTTTAGAATTAAATTAAGCTCAAAAATACAACTTGACTCAATGACTGGAAGGCTTCTGAATTATTAAAAAGCAGGAAGCCTATTTTTGTCGCTTTCTAATATTTTCATATTTGAGGTTTGTTATTTACACTGGATTGAAGTTATTTCTAACATGTCTCAAATCCAGTCATTTGTTAGGGATAAATCACACTAGCTGTGTGCTAATTTCTAAACCGCCACTAGATGACGCCCCGAACGTTGAAACATTTTTTTTTTTTTTTTTATTAATCAGGTGAGGGAGAAACCGGAGCAATAGGGACAGCACTAGTTGAAACAGAGGAAAAATAAGTTTAAATATAGTAAGGTGTGAGCTAGGACTCATAACTAACTCATTGGGAACCTGCTGCTCTAGCCACTAAGCTATAAGCTTCGTTACACACGATAAGAGAACAAACCAGTAATAACAAAAGTGTGGGGCATGGAATACTCACTCACCTATCCACCCCCTTCACAGTAAGGACCCTATGCTAGTGACAAAATAATGTAAATGGGTGAAATGAGCTCAAGAGCATTGAAAAGGTTTCCTCACCTGATCCTTGTGGCTGCAGAGATGAGGCTGCCTGTGTACAGGCCCACCGTGCGCCGCTCCCGTGAGGTACTTCTCCCGTGTCTTGCTCGCCTGGGGGGCTCTCGGGGCCCTCCTGGTGTGGTGGCTGGAACCCGCTGGGGAAGAGAATCTTCGGCGCGGAATGCGCCTCCGTTTGGCTGCTCCGGATCTTCGGAGGGAAGGCGCCTGCGCACCTCTCCCGATATGACGTCCGCTTCCTCCGGTCCCATCGGTGATGACGGTCTTCCTCCGTTGACGGCCGCGTCATCCGGTCCGCGACCTCCTCTTCCTCTGGACGACTCTCGCGCTGATGTCCCGGCAAGTACGGCTCCCGGCAGCTCCTCTTGACCCGTAGCGAACGGTAACTCCAAACAGCGCTTTGTCCAATCTTCTCCTCCTTCTTCTCCAGCACGCTCGATGAGTCCAACGACGGAACCGCTCGGCTTCGGCTTCCTGAGGCGAACTGAAGTCCAGTCAGTGAGAGATCCCTTAAGCGAGGCTGAAGGAGGGCTCTGAACCAATCTTGGATGAGGAAAATAGGCGGGAAAAACGGGATGCAGCAGGTAAGAAGCCTAATCTGCCTGGATACTGGGGCAGCTAGTAAAGGAACAGCCAATCAGCTCAAGGATGAGCTAACCGGCTTAAACTCCCTAGAAATATCCCTGGTCCTATAATACTTATGCTAAGCTAACTGTACCTGTCACTACCCCATAAATAAAAGGGGTTAATTAACCCCTTTTCTTTTTATTCCCCCAATGCTGCGGCGAAAAATAGAAGAGCAATATCAGAAAGGAGTTTCTCAGAGAAAAATTTGAAAGAGTTTGGAGTTATCATCATCTACAGTGCATAATATCATCCAAAGATTCAGAGAATCTGGAACAATCTCTGTGTGTAAGGGTCAAGGCCGGAAAACCATACTGGATGGCGGTGATCTTCGGACCCTTAGACGGCACTGCATCACATACAGGAATTCTACTGTAATGGAAATCACAACATGGGCTCAGGAATACTTCCAGAAAACATTGTCGGTGAACACAATCCACCGTGCCGTTCCCCGTTGCCGGGTAAAACTCTATAGGCCAAAAAAGAAGCCAAATCTAAACATGATCCAGAAGCGCAGGCGTTTTCTCTGGGCCAAGGCTCATTTAAAATGGTCTGTGGCAAAGTGGAAAACTGTTCTGTGGTCAGACGAATCAAAATTTGAAGTTCTTTTTGGAAAACTGGGACGCCATGTCATCCGTACTAAAGAGGACAAGGACAACCCAAGTTGTTATCAGCGCTCAGTTCAGAAGCCTGCATCTCTGATGGTATGGGGTTGCATGAGTGCGTGTGGCATGGGCAGCTTACACATCTGGAAAGGCACCATCAATGCTGAAAGGTAAATCCAAGTTCTAGAACAACATATGCTCCCATCCAGACGTCATCTCTTTCAGGGAAGACCTTGAATTTTCCAACATGACAATGCCAGATCACATACTGCATCAATTACAACATCATGGCTGCGTAGAAGAAGGATCCGGGTACTGAAATGGCCAGCCTGCAGTCCAGACCTTTCACCCATAGAAAACATTTGGCGCATTATAAAGAGGAAGATGCGACAAAGAAGACCTAAGACAATTGAGCAACTAGAAGCCTGTATTAGACAAGAATGGGACAACATTCCTATTCCTAAACTTCAGCAACTTCTCCTCAGTCCCCAGACGTTTGCAGACTGTTATAAAAAGAAGAGGGGAGGCCACACAGTGGTAAACATGGCCTTGTCCCAACTTTTTTGAGATGTGTTGATGCCATGCAATTTAAAATCAATTTATTTTTCCCCTAAAATGATACATTTTCTCAGTTTAAACATTTGATATGTCATCTATGTTGTATTCTGAATAAAATATTGAAATGTGAAACTTCCACATCATTGGATTCTGTTTTTATTCACAATTTGTACAGTGTCCCAACTTTTTTGGAATTGGGTTTGTATATTTAGACTATAATAATGTATCATACAATCAGAGAGCCGTATAATCAGACTGTAATAATGAAGCCAGTTCTATAATCTACTGGCTAATAATTATAGCTAAAATTTTTTACAATGTATCCAATCATCGTCTCCTAAAACCTCATCCAAATCAGTAACACAGAACACACAGAGCACACAGAGCACACAGAGCACACAGAGCACACAGAACACACAGAGCACACAGAGCACACAGAACACACAGAACACACAGAGCACACAGAGCACACAGAGCACACAGAGCACACAGAACACACAGAGCACACAGAGCACACAGAACACACAGAACACACAGAGCACACAGAGCACACAGAGCACACAGAACACACAGAACACACAGAACACACAGAGCACACAGAACACACAGAGCACACAGAACACACAGAGCACACAGAGCACACAGAGCACACAGAACACACAGAGCACACAGAACACACAGAACACACAGAGCACAGAGAGCACACAGAACACACAGAGCACACAGAGCACACAGAACACACAGAACACACAGAGCACACAGAACACACAGAGCACACAGAGCACACAGAACACACAGAACACACAGAGCACACAGAGCACACAGAACACACAGAGCACACAGAACACACAGAACACACAGAACACACAGAGCACACAGAACACACAGAACACACAGAACACACAGAACACACAGAGCACACAGAACACACAGAGCACACAGAACACACAGAACACACAGAACACACAGAACACACAGAGCACACAGAGCACACAGAACACACAGAGCACACAGAGCACACAGAACACACAGAACACACAGAGCACACAGAGCACACAGAGCACACAGAACACACAGAGCACACAGAACACACAGAGCACACAGAGCACACAGAACACACAGAGCACACAGAGCACACAGAACACACAGAGCACACAGAGCACACAGAACACACAGAGCACACAGAGCACACAGAACACACAGAACACACAGAACACACAGAGCACACAGAACACACAGAGCACACAGAACACACAGAACACACAGAACACACAGAGCACACAGAGCACACAGAGCACACAGAGCACACAGAGCACACAGAGCACACAGAACACACAGAGCACACAGAACACACAGAACACACAGAACACACAGAACACACAGAGCACACAGAGCACACAGAGCACACAGAACACACAGAACACACAGAGCACACAGAGCACACAGAGCACACAGAGCACACAGAACACACAGAGCACACAGAACACACAGAGCACACAGAACACACAGAGCACACAGAGCACACAGAACACACAGAACACACAGAACACACAGAACACACAGAACACACAGAGCACACAGAACACACAGAGCACACAGAACACACAGAGCACACAGAGCACACAGAGCACACAGAGCACACAGAGCACACAGAACACACAGAGCACACAGAGCACACAGAGCACACAGAGCACACAGAGCACACAGAACACACAGAGCACACAGAACACACAGAACACACAGAGCACACAGAGCACACAGAACACACAGAACACACAGAGCACACAGAGCACACAGAACACACAGAGCACACAGAACACATTGTATCTTATAGATATTTAAACTTCCACATAGTTCTAGATAATCTCCCTAGAATGGTCCATGTGGTGATGATGTTTGTGGACTTTAATATGAGCTAAAACCCATCCGACCTTCCAGTCCTGCAATGTCCCCTCTACTGTGCAGCTACAAATAATATCACAATGGTTACAAAAGAGCTAAAATATGCAAACAATGATATGTATATATACTGTATATAAAGTTCGGTATATATACTGTATATAAAGTTTGGTATATATACTGTATATAATGTTCGGTATATATACTGTATATAAAGTTCGGTATATATACTGTATATAAAGTTCGGCATATATACTGTATATAAAGTTTGGTATATATACTGTATATAAAGTTTGGTATATATACTATATATAAAGTTCGGCATATATACTGCATATAAAGTTTGGTATATATACTGTATATAAAGTTTGGTATGTATACTGTATATAATGTTCGGTATATATATTGTATATAAAGTTTGGTATATATATTGTACAGTATATAAAGTTCGGTATATATACTGTATATAAAGTTCGGTATATATACTGTATATAAAGTTTGGTGTATATATACTGTATTTAAAGTTTGGTGTATACTGTATATAAAGTTCGGTATATATACTGTAGTATATAAATTTCGGTATATATACTGTATATAAAGTTTGGTATATATATATATTGTATATAAAGTTTGGTATATATACTGTATATAATGTTCGGTATATATATTGTATATAAAGTTTGGTATATATACTGTATATAAAGTTTGGTATATATACTGTATATAAAGTTTGGTATGTATACTGTATACTGTATATAAAGTTCGGTATATATACTGTATATAAAGTTCGGTATATATACTGTATATAAAGTTTGGTGTATATACTGTATATAAAGTTTGGTATATATACTGTATATAATGTTCGGTATATATATTGTATATAAAGTTTGGTATATATACTGTATATAAAGTTCGGTATATAAACTGTATATAAATTTCGGTATATATACTGTATATAAAGTTTGGTATATATACTGTATATAATGTTCGGTATATATACTGTATATAATGTTCGGTATATATACTGTATATAAAGTTTGGTATATACTGTATACTGTATATAAAGTTTGGTATATATACTGTATATAAAGTTCGGTATATACTGTATATTGCATATAAAGTTTGGTATATATACTGTATATAAAGTTCGGTATTTATACTGTATATAAAGTTTGGTATGTATACTGTATACTGTATATAAAGTTCGGTATATATACTGTATATAAAGTTTGGTATGTATACTGTATACTGTATATAAAGTTTGGTATATATACTGTATATAAAGTTTGGTATATATACTGTATATAAAGTTTGGTGTATATATACTGTATATAAAGTTTGGTGTATATACTGTATATAAAGTTTGGTATATATACTGTATATAAAGTTTGGTATATATACTGTATATAAAGTTTGGTGTATATACTGTATATAAAGTTTGGTATATATACTGTATATAAAGTTTGGTACATATACTGTATATAGAGTTTGGTATATATACTGTATATAGAGTTTGGTATATATACTGTATATAATGTTCGGTATATATATTGTATATAAAGTTTGGTATATATACTGTATATAAAGTTTGGTATATATACTGTATATAAAGTTTGGTATGTATACTGTATACTGTATATAAAGTTCGGTATATATACTGTATATAAAGTTCGGTATATATACTGTATATAAAGTTTGGTGTATATACTGTATATAAAGTTTGGTATATATACTGTATATAATGTTCGGTATATATATTATATATAAAGTTTGGTATATATACTGTATATAAAGTTCGGTATATAAACTGTATATAAATTTCGGTATATATACTGTATATAAAGTTTGGTATATATACTGTATATAATGTTCGGTATATATATTGTATATAAAGTTTGGTATATATACTGTATATAAAGTTCGGTATATATACTGTATATAAAGTTTGGTGTATATACTTTATATAAAGTTCGGTATATATACTGTATATAATGTTCGGTATATATATTGTATATAAAGTTTGGTATATATACTGTATATAAAGTTCGGTATATATACTGTATATAAAGTTTGGTATATACTGTATACTGTATATAAAGTTCGGTATATATACTGTATATAAAGTTCGGTATATACTGTATATTGTATATAAAGTTTGGTATATATACTGTATATAAAGTTCGGTATATATACTGTATATAAAGTTTGGTATGTATACTGTATATAAAGTTTGGTATATATACTGTATATAAAGTTTGGTGTATATACTGTATATAAAGTTCGGTATATATACTGTATATAAATTTCGGTATATATACTGTATATAAAGTTTGGTATATATACTGTATATAAAGTTCGGTATATATACTGTATATAAAGTTTGGTGTATATATACTGTATATAAAGTTTGGTATATATACTGTATATAATGTTCGGTATATATACTGTATATAAAGTTCGGCATATATACTGTATATAAAGTTTGGTATATATACTGTATATAAAGTTTGGTATGTATACTGTATATAATGTTCGGTATATATATTGTATATAAAGTTTGGTATATATATTGTACAGTATATAAAGTTCGGTATATATACTGTATATAAAGTTCGGTATATATACTGTTTATAAAGTTTGGTGTATATATACTGTATTTAAAGTTTGGTGTATACTGTATATAAAGTTCGGTATATATACTGTATATAAAGTTTGGTATATATATATATTGTATATAAAGTTTGGTATATATACTGTATATAATGTTCGGTATATATACTGTATATAAAGTTTGGTATATACTGTATACTGTATATAAAGTTCGGTATATATACTGTATATAAAGTTCGGTATATACTGTATATTGTATATAAAGTTTGGTATATATACTGTATATAAAGTTCGGTATTTATACTGTATATAAAGTTTGGTATGTATACTGTATACTGTATATAAAGTTTGGTATATATACTGTATATAAAGTTCGGTATATATACTGTATATAAAGTTTGGTGTATATATACTGTATATAAAGTTTGGTGTATATACTGTATATAAATTTCGGTGTATATATACTGTATATAAAGTTTGGTATATATACTGTATATAAAGTTCGGTATATATACTGTATATAAAGTTCGGTATATATACTGTATATAAAGTTTGGTATATATACTGTATATAAAGTTCGGTATATATACTGTATATAAAGTTCAGTATATATACTGTATATAAAGTTTGGTATATATACTGTATATAAAGTTCGGTATATATACTGTATATAAAGTTTGGTATGTATACTGTATACTGTATATAAAGTTCGGTATATATACTGTATATAAAGTTCGGTATATATACTGTATATAAAGTTTGGTGTATATATACTGTATATAAAGTTCGGTGTATATATACTGTATATAAAGTTTGGTATATATACTGTATATAAAGTTCGGTATATATACTGTATATAAAGTTCGGTATATATACTGTATATAAATTTCGGTATATATACTGTATATAAAGTTTGGTATATATATATATATTGTATATAAAGTTTGGTATATATACTGTATATAATGTTCGGTATATATACTGTATATAAAGTTTGGTATATACTGTATACTGTATATAAAGTTCGGTATATATACTGTATATAAAGTTCGGTATATACTGTATATTGCATATAAAGTTTGGTATATATACTGTATATAAAGTTCGGTATTTATACTGTATATAAAGTTTGGTATGTATACTGTATACTGTATATAAAGTTCGGTATATATACTGTATATAAAGTTTGGTATGTATACTGTATACTGTATATAAAGTTTGGTATATATACTGTATATAAAGTTTGGTATATATACTGTATATAAAGTTTGGTGTATATATACTGTATATAAATTTCGGTATATATACTGTATATAAAGTTTGGTGTATATATACTGTATATAAAGTTAGGTATATATACTGTATATAAAGTTTGGTATATATACTGTATATAAATTTCGGTATATATACTGTATATAAAGTTTGGTATATATACTGTATATAAAGTTCGGTATATATACTGTATATAAAGTTTGGTGTATATACTGTATATAAAGTTTGGTATATATACTGTATATAAAGTTTGGTGTATATACTTTATATAAAGTTTGGTATATATACTGTATATAATGTTCGGTATATATATTGTATATAAAGTTTGGTGTATATACTTTATATAAAGTTTGGTATATATACTGTATATAAAGTTCGGTATATAAACTGTATATAAAGTTTGGTACATATACTGTATATAGAGTTTGGTATATATACTGTATATAAAGTTCAGTATATAAACTGTATATAAAGTTTGGTATGTATACTGTATATAAAGTTCGGTATATATACTGTATATAATGTTCGGTATATATACTGTATATAAAGTTTGGTGTATATATACTGTATATAAAGTTCGGTATATATACTGTATATAAAGTTCGGTATATATACTGTATATAAAGTTTGGTATATATACTGTATATAAAGTTCGGTATATACTGTATACTGTATATAAAGTTTGGTATATATACTGCATATAAAGTTTGGTACATATACTGTATATAGAGTTTGGTATATATACTGTATATAGAGTTTGGTATATATACTGTATATAATGTTCGGTATATATACTGTATATAAAGTTTGGTACATATACTGTATATAGAGTTTGGTATATATACTGTATATAAAGTTTGGTTTAGCCCCCGTTCACATCAGGCCAATCTGACATGTCAAATCGTATGCCAATCAGAGCACATTGCCGGCAACGGCACCGTCCGACTCAGTGCGACTCTGACTTTGCGGCTTTGCACCGATTCCCAAAAGTAGTTCCTGCACGATTTTTGGCGACTTCATGAACTCGCACAGCACAAATGTCTCTCATATCGCCCCCCAAAGTCAGTCTGAAATCGTACAAGTTCAGCTGAACTCACACAATGTCTAACCCACCCTCAGTATGAACCTCGGCGTCACATCCCACCTGGAGAGTGCAGCAGTCTGATTCCTGGATGACACTGCGATCACTGCGATTCCTCCGTCCGTGTAATAAGTCACTGATACAAAGCAATCGCTGTCCTGGGCAGACTCTCTCCTCCCCGAGTCTCATCACCCTCACCGGTTGGTGGAAAATACTTTTTATCAGAAGGAAACATCAAAGTGATTAAATCTATGACAATCGTGTTCAGCAGTTTGTGATCTCAGCGGATAGATAGTGCAGTCTGCACACTGAAATAAACAAAGAGTTATTAGACAGAGGGTTGGAATATGGAGAGTAAGCAGATTCAATTTAACCACTTCTGGACTGGAAGGATTTGCCTCCTTAATGACCAGGCGTTTTTTTGCGATTTGGCACTGCGTTACTTTAACGGACAATTGCGCGGTCGTGCGACACTGTACCCAAATAAAATTGATGTCCTTTTTTCCCCACAAATAGAGCTTTCTTTTGGTGGTATTTGATCACCTGTGCGATTTTTATTTTTTGAAAAAAAGAGCGACAATTTTGAAAAAAATAACAATATTTTTCACATTCTGCTATATAACATTCCCTCCAAAAAATTTACAAATCAAAATTTTTTTAACATTTTAGGCCAATTTGTTTTCTGCTACATATTTTTGGTAAAAAAAAAAAAAAAAAAATCACAATAAGTGTATTTTGATTGGTTTGCCCAAAAATTATCGCGTTTACTAACTAAGGGAAAGATTTCTGTCATTTTTATTGTTTATTTTTTATTTTTTACTAGTAATGGCGGCAATCTGCGATTTTTTTTGCGGGACTGCGACATTGCGGCGAACAGATCGGACCCCTAACTGACATTTTTGACACTTTTGGGGGGACCAGTGACATTACTGCAGTAATCAGTGCTATAAATATGCACTGTCACTGTACTAAGTTTTTTGAAAAAAAAAACAATATTTTTCACATTCTGATATAGAACATTCTCCCAAAAAAATTTACAAATCAAAATTTTTTACCATTTTAGGCCAATTTGTTTTCTGTTACATATTTTTGGTAAAAAAAAAAAAAAAAATCACAATAAGCGTATTTTGATTGGTTTGCGCAAAAATGATCGCGTTTACTAACTAAGGGAAAGATTTATGTCATTTTTATTGTTTATTTTATTTTTTTTACTAGTAATGGCGGCGATCTGCGATTTTTCTTTATATTTGCGGGACTGCGACATTGCGGACACCTAACTAACATTTTTGACACTTTTGTGGGGGACCAGTGACATTACTACAGTAATCAGTGCTACAAATATGCTCTGTGAATGGAAAAGAAGGTGGGCGAACCTGTGTAAATAAGTGTAAAAACAGCACTGTGATAGGTGTGAATGGAAAATGTTACATATTTTTTTCTATAAATATGCACTGTCACTGTACTAATGACACTGACAGGGAAGGGGTTAACACTGTTGGTGATCAAGGGGTTAAATGTTTACCTCATGCTTTCTGACGTGTGTGGGGGGAGGGGGGTTCTGTGACACAGACAGAGATCGCAGGTTGAGCTATGCTGAATCCTGTAATCTGTCCCTGCCTGTCACAGAGAAGATCCGCCTGCTTTGTGTACACAAGTGGGTGGATTTTCTCAGTCTTTCCCCGACGATTGGAGAAGAGTGGCGGTGATCAGCGCCTCTCCTCCCCTGGCCCGACTCCCACTGTGTCTTAACACAGCGGCAGTGATCCTCCGGCGGCGCTCGAGCGCCACAGAGAGAGGGAGGAATCCAGCGACATAGGTCTACGTCGCCGGACCCAGCCGAGACGCTCTGCTGCAGTAGCCGCAACGTGCGTGGTCGGTAAGGTCCTATTATCCAAGTTGACCCCTCAACTCTCTAAACACTACATAAAAACACCTGGCGGGGAAGGGGATAGTTAGATAGTATACTTACCTTGCCCCAACTTCCTCCTGTAGTACCTAGGTGAGGGTGACACCATCCTCCTTCCAGCCAGATCTTGGAGAATGTTGAGTAGCCCAAATCTTCTGAGAATTGGGTTCCTCTGCATTCCCCAGGATCTTGTCGTCAGGAGGATAATATCACACACCGATATGGAAGTAAGGTAAGAGAGTCAACTATTTTTATCTCTACAGCTACTTTTATGTAGCATTTTAGGGAAGGCATACTAAATACAGTATCTTACAAAAGTGAGTACACCCCTCGCATCTTTGTAAATATTTTATTCTATCTTTTCATGTGACAACACTGAAGAAATGACACTTTGCTACAATGTAAAGTAGTGAGTGTACAGCTTGTATAACAGTGTAAATTTGCTGTCCCCTCAAAATAACTCAACACACAGCCATTAATGTCTAAACCGCTGGCAACAAAAGTGAGTACACCCCTAAGTGAAAATGTCCAAATTGGGCCCAAAGGGTCAATATTTTGTGTGGCCGCCATTATTTTCCAGCACTGCCTTAACCCTCTTGGGCATGGAGTTCATCAGAGCTTCACAGGTTGCCACTGGAGTCCTCTTCCCCTCCTCCATGATGACATCACAGAGCTGGTGGATGTCAGAGACCTTGCGCATTCACGATGTAACAGACATGGCCGTCTGCAGTGCGGACCATGTGAGAGTGACGAGCGCGGCTACTGCGTCCGATGTCATATGTACCATTTACAATAGGGCACGTTACAACTTCATTCACATATTTCACACGCCCTTATTCAGGACTACTGAGTGCAGCAATCCACTCTTATAATCAGGGTATCTTTATTCATTTTTTTCCAAACCTCTGGATATGATGCTGAGCATATGCACTCAACTTCTTTGGTCGACCATGGTGGAACCTGTCCTGTTAAACCGCTGTATGGTCTTGGCCACCGTGCTGCAGCTCAGTTTCAGGGTCTTGGCAATCTTCTTACTGTGATATACTGCGCTAAAAGAAAAATCAGCTGCTAGCACATTCAACTGACAAAAGAAGTTGTTCCAAAGATATAAATATAAAAAAAAGTGCAGCGCTACAAGTTATGATATATGAAAATATCATGTGCCAATGTACAATGGTGATTGATACGATAATAAATAGAAATATCAAAAATATAGCGAATGAACACAATAATCAGTCCCAGGTGCAAATCCCCACCTCCCAGTACTTCTCTCCACCCCCTCCCCACCTCCCAGTACTTCTCTCCACCCCCTCCCCACCTCCCAGTACTTCTCTCCACCCCTCCCCACCTCCCAGTACTTCTCTCCACCCCCTCCCCACCTCCCAGTACTTCTCTCCACCCCCTCCCCACCTCCCTGTACTTCTCTCCAGCCCCTCCCCACCTCCCAGTACTTCTCTCCATCCCTCCCCACCTCCCAGTACTTCTCTCCAGCCCCTCCCCACCTCCCAGTACTTCTCTCCACCCCCTCCCCACCTCCCAGTACTTCTCTCCACCCCCTCCCCACCTCCCAGTACTTCTCTCCACCCCCTCCCCACCTCCCAGTACTTCTCTCCACCCCTCCCCACCTCCCAGTACTTCTCTCCACCCCCTCCCCACCTCCCAGTACTTCTCTCCACCCCCTCCCCACCTCCCAGTACTTCTCTCCACCCCTCCCCACCTCCCAGTACTTCTCTCCACCCCCTCCCCACCTCCCTGTACTTCTCTCCAGCCCCTCCCCACCTCCCAGTACTTCTCTCCATCCCTCCCCACCTCCCAGTACTTCTCTCCAGCCCCTCCCCACCTCCCAGTACTTATCTCCAGCCCCTCCTCACCTCCCAGTGCTTCTCTCCACCCCCTCCCCACCTCCCAGTGCTTCTCTCCACCCCTCCCCACCTCCCAGTACTTCTCTCTACCCCCTCCCCACCTCCCTGTACTTCTCTCCACCCCCTCCCCACCTCCCTGTACTTATCTCCACCCCCTCCCCACCTCCCAGTACTTATCTCCACCCCCTCCCTACCTCCCAGTACTTATCTCCACCCCTCCCCACCTCCCAGTACTTCTCTCCACCCCCTCCCCACCTCCCTGTACTTCTCTCCACCCCCTCCCCACCTCCCAGTACTTCTCTCCACCCCCTCCCCACCTCCCTGTACTTCTCTCCACCCCCTCCCCACCTCCCAGTACTTCTCTCCAGCCCCTTCACACCTCCCAGTACTTCTCTCCACCCCCTCCTCACCTCCCAGTACTTCTCTCCACCCCCTCCCCACATCCCAGTACTTCTCTCCACCCCCTCCCCACCTCCCAGTACTTCTCTCCACCCCCTCCTCACCTCCCAGTACTTCTCTCCACCCCCTCCCCACATCCCAGTACTTCTCTCCACCCCCTCCCCACCTCCCAGTACCTCTCTCCATCCCCTCCCCATCTCCCAGTACCTCTCTCCATCCCCTCCCCATCTCCCAGTACTTCTCTCCATCCCCTCCCCATCTCCCTGTACTTCTCTCCACCCCCTCCCCACCTCCCAGTACTTATCTCCACCCCCTCCCCACCTCCCAGTACTTATCTCCACCCCTCCCCACCTCCCAGTACTTCTCTCCACCCCCTCCCCACCTCCCTGTACTTCTCTCCACCCCCTCCCCACCTCCCAGTACTTCTCTCCACCCCCTCCCCACCTCCCTGTACTTCTCTCCACTCCCTCCCCACCTTCCAGTACTTCTCTCCACCCCCTCCCCACCTCCCAGTACTTCTTTCCACACCTCCTCACCTCCCAGTACTTCTCTCCACCCCCTCCCCACCTCTCAGTACTTCTCTCCACCCCCTCCCCACCTCCCAGTACTTCTCTCCACTCCCTCCCCACCTCCCAGTACTTCTCTCCACCCCCTCCCCACCTCCCAGTACTTCTCTCTACCCCCTCCCTACCTCCCAGTACTTCTCTCCACCCCCTCCCCACCTCCCAGTACTTCTCTCCACCCCTCCCCACCTCCCAGTACTTCTCTCCACCCCTCCCCACCTCCCAGTACTTCTCTCTACCCCCTCCCCACCTCCCTGTACTTCTCTCCACCCCCTCCCCACCTCCCTGTACTTCTCTCCACCCCCTCCCCACCTCCCAGTACTTATCTCCACCCCCTCCCCACCTCCCAGTACTTATCTCCACCCCTCCCCACCTCCCAGTACTTCTCTCCACCCCTCCCCACCTCCCTGTACTTCTCTCCACCCCCTCCCCACCTCCCAGTACTTCTCTCCACCCCCTCCCCACCTCCCTGTACTTCTCTCCACCCCCTCCCCACCTCCCAGTACTTCTCTCCATCCCCTCCCCACCTCCCAGTACTTCTCTCTACCCCCTCCCCACCTCCCTGTACTTCTCTCCACCCCCTCCCCACCTCCCAGTACTTCTCTCCACCCCCTCCCCATCTCCCTGTACTTCTCTCCACCCCCTCCCCACCTCCCAGTACTTCTCTCCAGCCCCTTCACACCTCCCAGTACTTCTCTCCACCCCCTCCTCACCTCCCAGTACTTCTCTCCACCCCCTCCCCACATCCCAGTACTTCTCTCCACCCCCTCCCCACCTCCCAGTACTTCTCTCCACCCCCTCCTCACCTCCCAGTACTTCTCTCCACCCCCTCCCCACATCCCAGTACTTCTCTCCACCCCCTCCCCACCTCCCAGTACTTCTCTCCACCCCCTCCCCACCTCCCAGTACTTCTCTCCACCCCCTCCCCACCTCCCTGTACTTCTCTCCACTCCCTCCCCACCTTCCAGTACTTCTCTCCATCCCCTCCCCCCCTCCCAGTACTTCTTTCCACACCTCCTCACCTCCCAGTACTTCTCTCCACCCCCTCCCCACCTCCCAGTACTTCTTTCCACACCTCCTCACCTCCCAGTACTTCTCTCCACCCCCTCCCCACCTCCCAGTACTTCTTTCCACACCTCCTCACCTCCCAGTACTTCTCTCCACCCCCTCCCCACCTCCCAGTACTTCTCTCCACTCCCTCCCCACCTCCCAGTACTTCTCTCCACCCCCTCCCCACCTCCCAGTACTTCTCTCCACCCCCTCCCCACCTCCCAGTACTTCTCTCTACCCCCTCCCTACCTCCCAGTACTTCTCTCCACCCCCTCCCCACCTCCCAGTACTTCTCTCCATCCCCTCCCCACCTCCCAGTACTTCTCTCTACCCCCTCCCCACCTCCCAGTACTTCTCTCCACCCCCTCCCCACCTCCCAGTACTTCTCTCCACCCCCTCCCCACCTCCCAGTACTTCTCTCCACCCCCTCCCCACCTCCCAGTACTTTTCTCCACTCCCTCCCCCCCCCCCCTCCCAGTACATTGCTTCACCTCCCAGTACTTCTCTCCAGCCCCTCCCCACCTCCCAGTACTTCTCTCTGCCCCCTCCACACCTCCTAGGACTTCTCTCCACCCCCTCCCACCTCCCAGTACTTCACTCCACCCCCTCCCCACCTCCCAGTACTTCTCTCCACCCCTCCCCACCTCCCAGTACTTCGCTCCACCCCCCCCCCCCCACCTCCCAGTACTTCTCTCCACCCACCTCCCAGTACTTCTCTCCACCCCTCCCCACCTCCCAGTACTTTGCTCCACCCCCTCCCCTCCTCCCAGTACTTCCTCCCAGATACCTCCAAGTATCATTTTGAGTTGCCATGTAACTTGGTAATGATAACAGAAAAGTAGTAAAATAGATCCCCTGCAGCCAGCAACAATACACTCCCTCAGTACCAATAGACCTCCCCCAGCAACAAAAGATTGTCCCCAGCAACAATAGATCTCCCCAGAAACGATAGATCTCCCCCAGCAACAAAAGATCCCCCCAGGAACAATAGACCCCTCCCAGTAAAAATCAATCTCCCAGCAGCCAGCATAAATAGACCCTCCATCAGTCAGCATCAATAGACCCTTCCTCAACAGTAGATCCCTCCAAGCAACAACTGACCCCTAGCAACAACAGATCCCCCCAAGCAACAATAGATCCCCAGCAGCCAAAGTCAATAGACTCTCCAGGAGACCCCAGCATCCCCTGCCATTACATACATTCAGTGCTGGGGGTGCTGTAACTGCATTTCCCCCCGTGTTCCTGCTGAAAAAAAAAGCCCTGGATGTAATAATGAATACAGAGCTGCAGTAGACCCCATCCCCCCAGAAACAATAGTACCCCCCCTCTAACAAAATACACCCCCAGCAACAATAGACCCCTCCAGGGACAATCTCCCAGCAGCCAGCGTAAATAGACCCTCCAGCATCCAGCACCAATAGACCCTCCAGCAGCCAGCAACAATAGACCCTCCAGCAGCCAGCAACAATAGACTCTCCAGCAGCCAGCAACAATAGACCCTACAGCAGTCAGCAACAATAGACCCTCCAGCAGCCAGCAACAATAGACCCTCCAGCAGCCAGCAACAATAGACCCTCCAGCAGCCAGCAACAATAGACCATCCAGCAGCCAGCAACAATAGACCCTCCAGCAGCCAGCAACAATAGACCATCCAGCAGCCAGCAACAATAGACCCTCCAGGAGCCAGCAACAGTAGACCCTCCAGAAGCCAGCAACAATAGACCCTCCAGCAGCCAGCAATAGTAGATCCTCCAACAGCCATCAACCATAGACCCTCCAGCAGCCAGCAACAATAGACCCTCCAGCAGCCATCAACAATAGACCCTCCAGCAGCCAGCAATAGTAGATCCTCCAACAGCCATCAACCATAGACCCTCCAGCAGCCAGCAACAATACACCCTCCAGCAGCCAGCAATAGTAGATCCTCCAACAGCCATCAACCATAGACCCTCCAGCAGCCAGCAACAATAGACCCTCCAGCAGCCATCAACAATAGACCCCTCTTTCAAAAGTAGATCCCTGCCAGCAACAAATGACCACAACAAAAGCATATCTCCCTAAGCAACAGTAGATCCCCCCAGAAGCCAGAGTCAATAGACTCTTCAGGAGACCCCAGCATCCCTTTTCATTACATACAATCAGTGCTGGAGGTGCTGTAACTGCATTTCCCCCGTGTTCCTGCAGAAAACCCTGGATGTAATAATGATGTAATTATTGTAATGTAATACAGAGCTGCAGTAATTGTGTCTTATATATATATTTATATATATTTGTGTGTCTGGAGTTCAGCTTTAAAGTCTTTTCTCTCTTAGTGTCATTTCTTTATCGTAACTGAATCCTCCTTTATCATAAACCTCAGAAGAGGAGGGAAGGAAATCCTGGTCACTCTGCAGCCGGTGCTGGCACGCACACAAGTCACAGACGGACAATTGTTTTTTCATTAAACATTTGCCATTGTTTGTGCTTCCTTTTAATCGTTTTATCCAATGAATGGGAATAAAATGATTTTAACCACTTTAGGACCGGAGGATTTTCCTGCTTTATGTCCAGGCCACTTTTTGCAACTTTGCAGTGCGTTACTTTAACTGACAATTGCGCGGTCATGCAACGCCGTACCCAAACGAAATTTACGTCCTTTTTTTCCCACAAACAGAGCTTTCTTTTGGTGGTATTTGATCACCTCTGCGATTTTTATTTTTTGCGATATTAATAAAAAAAGAGCGAAAATTTTGAAAAAATAACAATATTTTTCTACTTTGACAGTTAAAAAATATCCAATATATTCAATTTTTGTCATATATTTAGACCACAATGTATTTAGCTACATGTCTTTGACAAAAAAATTCTCAATGAGCGTATTTTTAACCGCTTTAAGACCGGAAGATTTTACCCCCTTCCTGACCAGGCCATATTTTGTGATTCGGGACTGTGTTACTTTAACAGACAATTGCGCAGTCGTGCGACGCTGTACCCAAATTAAATTGATGTCCTTTTTTTCTCACAAACAGAGCTTTCTTTTGGTGGTATTCGATCGCCTGTGCGATTTTTACTTTTTTGCACTATAAACAAAAAAAAGAATGTCAATTTTGAAAAAATAACAATATTTTTTACATTTTTTTTATATGAAATCCCCCCCAAAAAAATTTAAAAATCAAAATTTTTTAACATTTTAGGCCAATTTTTTTTCTGCTACCTATTTTTGGTAAAAAAAAAAAATCGCAATTTTGATTGGTTTGCGCAAAAGTTATCGCAGCTACTAACTACTAATTTATGTCATTATTATTGTTTTGTTTTTTCAACTAGTAATGGCGGCGATCTGCGATTGTTTTTTTAGCGGGACTGCGACATTGCGGCGGACAGATCGGACCCCTGACTGACATTTTTGACACTTTTGGGGGTACCAGTGACATTACTACAGTAATCAGTGCTATATATATGCACTGTTACTGTAAAAATGACACTGGCAGGGAAGGGGTTAATTTTATTGGAGAGGGAGGGGTTAATGTATGCCTGGTGCTTACTGACATGTGTGGGGGGGATGGGGTTGTGTGACACAGAGACAGATCGCAGGTTGAGCTATGCTGAACCCTGCAATCTGTCCCTGCATGTCACTTAGGAGATCCACCCGCTTTGTTTACACAAGTGGGTGGATCTCCACACTCGATCCCCAACGATCGGGGAAGAGCGATGGTAATCACCGCCTCTCCTCCCCTGGCCCGACTCCTGCTGTGTCTGAACACAGCGGGAGCAAGCCTCCAGTGGCGCGCGCGCCGCCCACAAAGGGGAGGAGTCCAGCGACGTAGGTCTACGTCGCTGGACGATATCGAGCCACTTTGCCGCAGTACAGTCAATGTGAGCGGTCGGCAAGTGGTTAATTACTGCACTATCCGGAGCACCTTTTCTCTTTTTTCTACATCTTGGCCCCACATATGATGAGGTGAGAGGAAAGGAGGAATCATCCCATCCCATCCATCCCACTACTGGGGAGCCACCAGAGCATCCACATTAGCCTGGGGCCTATTTAACCACTTGCCCACCGCTCACTGTGCTGCTACTGCGGCACAGTGGCTCGTTATCGTCTGGCGACGTAGACCTACGTCACCAAACTCTCCCATCTCTCGGCGGCGCGTGTGCGCCCCCAGAGGCTCGCTCCCGCTGTATTCAGTCACAGCGGGAGTCGGGCCAGGGGAGGAGATGCGGTGATCACCGCCGCTCTTCCCCGATCGCCGGGGATCGAGTCTGGAGATCCGCCCACTTGTGTAAACAAAGCGGGTGGATCTCCACTGTGACAGGCAGGGACAGATTGCAGGGTTCAGCATAGCTCAACCTGTGATCTGTCCTTGTGTCACTCAGTCACCTCCCCCCACACACGTCAGTAAGCACCAGGCATACATTTAACCCCTTGATCACCAATAAAGTGAACCCCTTCCCTGCCAGTGTCATTTTTACAGTAACAGTGCATATGTATAGCACTGATTACTGTAGTAACGTCACTGGTAACCCCAAAAGTGTCAAAAATGTCAGTCAAGGGTCCGATCTGTCCGCCGCAATGTCGCAGTCCCGCAAAAAAAAATCGCAGATCGCCGCCATTACGCGTTAAAACAAAAAAACAATAAAAGTGACAAAAATCTTTCCCATAGTTAGTAAACGCAATAACGTTTGCGCAAACCAATCAAAATACGTTTATTGCGATTTTTTTTCCCAAAAATATGTGGCAGAAAACAAATTGGCCTAAAATGTTAAAAAATTTTGATTTTTACCTTTTTTTTTTTTGAGAATTTCATATAAAAAAATGTGAAAAATCTTGTTATTTTTTCAAAATTGTCACTCTTTTTGCACTAATATATAAAGATTGTATGTTATTTATAATATGTATTATTTACGTTCCCGTTAATGAACTAGATGTATTTTATGGTGTGAAAACGGAAAATTTATATCAAATACTTACCGTAATTTTCCTTTCCTGATGGACTCCATGGCAGCATACGTATCGGGTTTGGCCCCGCCTCCAAACCTACCCATAGGACCTCACTCCCATAAATCTTTGCTCCTGTTCAGCACACGTGTTCTGTAACTATCCTCCACAGAAATCCGGGAGGGAACTCCTGCTGCCATGGAGTCCATCAGGAAAGGAAAATTACGGTAAGTATTTGATATAAATTTTCCGTTTTCCTGACAGACTCCATGGCAGCATACGTATCGGGAAATAACTCGCCGTACACACAGGGTGGGCAGGTGCTGAACAGAAAAGTTTTAATGCATTTTGTCAAACAGACAGGACTTGCAAACCAAAATTCACAGAAGAAAGAGCCGCTGGCTCAACACAGTAATGGGATAAGAAAGTGTTAATAGAGGACCACGATGCTGCTCTGCAAATGACTTCAGGAGCCACATGTCTGGATACTGCCCAGGAGGTAGAGATGCTCCGCGTCGAATGAGCTGTAACTACTGCTGGAGGGGTCAAGCCCTTAGCCCTATAAGCCCACTGGATGGTCTGGATGATCCAAGAGGAAATGGATCTCGTCGAGGCTCTTGAACCTTTGTTTTTTCCATAAAAGGTAACGAAAAGATGTTCTGATTTTCTGAAAGAGGAAGTGGCATTTAAATATCTCTTAATACACTCTCCAACATCCAGCGGATGAACCGAAGATTCTTCCTCTTCCTGTCTAAAGGTTGGTAATACTGTTTCTATGTTTTCATGGAAGACAGAGGTCCTTTTTGGTCTCGCATCCAGCATGGGGATGAGCACCACTCTGTCAGGAAAAAAGGTTAAGAAAGGCTCTTGTGTCCCAAAGGACCCAATTTCCGACACTCTTTTTGCTGAGGTTATAGCCACCAGAAACACTGTTATCAGTGTAAGCTCTCTTATGGTCAAAGAATCAAACATGTCTTGAATTTGACTCGCCAGGAAATCCAGAACTAGTGGCAGATCCCACTTGGGAAACCTGGGTTTTCTCTGAGGTCTGATTCTCACTGCCCCTTGGAAGAACTGACGAATTAGGGCATGAGTGGCCCAGGAGATCCCTGTAAAAGCAGAAATAGCCGAGACCTGGACTCTGAGCGAACTCACTGATAGAGGCAAATCCAGTCCTGATTGGAGAAAGCTCAATACATCCTGGATCTTAATTGAAGATTGAGGATCAGGCCTTGTATTCAGTTGTGCAGAAAATTTTTCCCAGATTCTCTGATACACCCTGTTCGTTGAGCTTCTTCTAGCACTAAGTAGTGTCGAGATTGCCGTTTCTGGACAGCCTAAAGCCTGTAACCTCCTCCTCTCAACATCCAGACCTTGAGATGTAAACGGTCTGGGCATGGATGGAGTACAGACCCCTGGGACAACAGGTCCGGTCTGAAGGGTAGCGGGATTGGATCTTGGACACTGAGTAGCGTCAGAAGGGGAAACCATGGCCTGTTCGGCCAGAAGGGAATCACCGCCACTACCTCCACTGGCTCCGACCTGAGTCTCCGAAGGAACTGCAACACAATCGGAATTGGTGGGAAGGCGTATGCCCTGTGGAATCTCCACTGATCCGAGAGTGCATCTATCCCTGATGCTTGTGGATCTCTGAATCTTGAGTAGTACTTCGGCAGTTTGTGATTGCAGGGGGAGGCGAAGAGATCTACCTCTGGAGAAAACCCCAATGTTAGGATCCAGTCGAACGTTTCCTTGTGAAGGGACCACTCGTTGTTGTCCAGATCCACTCTGGACAAGAAGTCTGCTTTGACATTCTGGACTCCTGGAACATAAACCGCTGAAAGATTCGAGAGATTTTTCTGTGCCCAGGACATAATCGGCTCCACTTCCCTCAATAGGGACCAGCTGCGTGTACCCCCTTGTTTCCTGATGTATGCCACTGCTGAGGTGTTGTCCAGGCGCAGCATGACAGGTTGGTCTTTTGTCAGGTGAGCAAATGCTCGAAGAGCTTGGAATGCTGCTCGGAGTTCTAGTATGTTGGATACTATTCCTCGAGTGGAAAACTCCCACCTGCCCTGTGCCACCTCCGACAGACAGTGGGCACCCCAGCCTATGTTGCTGGCGTCCGAGGTAACCACTACCCACGGAGCTGGTTTCAGAGAGTGGCAGTTCAGCAGGTGGTCTCTGCATAGCCACCAAGGAAGACTCGCTCTCATTGAAGGGGTTAGGAAGATGCGTTGATCCAGATGCCACGTATCCCATTGCTGAAGGAATCCCTTCTGAAAGGGTCTCATCCTCCACAGGGCCCACTTCACCATGGGGACTACTGCGACCATAGTCCCGATCACCTTCAGACATTGACGTGCCTGAAGATGAGAGGATGAGAGGGCAAAGCGAATCCTGTCTCGGAGAGTCCCTATCTTTTCCTCTGGAAGAGAGATAGTCGCCTTCTCTGTGTCGAACAGAGCGCCCAAGTAGATCAGGGACTGAGTTGGAATCAGGTGACTCTTCTCCTTGTTGAGTAACCAACCAAACTTCTGGAGAGTGGACACGACCTGCTCCAGATGAACTAATAGTTGGTCTCTGTCTTGGGACAACAGGAGTAGATCGTCCAAATAGTGGTGAAGACGGATACCTTTCAATCTCAGTAGGGCTACCACGGCCAATAAGATTTTTGAAAAGGTCCGTGGAGATGTTGAGAGCCCGAATGGGAGACAGATAAACTGAAGATGTAATCCTCCCACTTCGAACCGGAGAAACCTTTGAAAATCTTCGTCCACAGGGACATGAAAGTAGGCGTCTTTCAAGTCGATGGACACCATCCAATCTGCCGGCTGGACTGACTGCTGTATGGACAACAGGGTCTCCATTTTGAACCTTTCTTTTTTTATGAATTTGTTCAAGAAGGTCAAATCTATTACTGGTCTCCATGATCCGTTCTTCTTTTGGACCAGAAAGAGCGGAGAATATATTCCTTGGCCTCGCTCTGACTCTGGAACGGAGATGACAGCCCCTTGAGCAATGAGAGCTTCGACGTAAGAAAACAAAATCTGACGCCTTTCTTCTAGACATGGTATGGCAGTAGGCAGGAACCTTGAGCCTGGCCTCTCCTTGAAGACCCACTTGTGGCCTGAAGACACCGTCCTGACGGCCCAGGGGTCCTGAATCGAAGCCGCCCAGACATGTCGGAAGGAGCGTAGACGTGCACCCACCCGACATGTCTGAGCGGGCCCACCCTCAAAAGGACTTAGTGGGCTCGCGGTCCCCAGAGGAGACATTCTTTGTCGTCTTCCTGGAAGACTGTCTGGATCTCCAGTTCCGGTTGAACTCCCGACCAGGTCTATAAGAACGAGCTTCCCTGGCCCGGTCAGGCACAAATTTTCTGGTAGGCTGTCCTTTCTTGACGTTGAACTGGCGCCGATCCTGGGGAAGAAACCCAGACTTACCGCCTGTAGCCCGGGTTATGGCCTCGTCCAGTTTATTCCCGAAAAGGGAGGACCCCTCAAAGGGAATACGGCACCAAACTTGCTTTGATGCCGGATCCGCCACCCAAGGGCGGAGCCAAAGAGCTCTCTTAGCTGTGACCGAGGACAGCATAACTCTTGCCAACAGACGGATCAAGTCTATGGAAGCCCCCCCAAGGAACGACGCGCCCAGCCTAAGCTCCTGGATTGGAGCGCTTCTGGCCACCTCCTCCGAAACAGATCTGACCGATTCGTCTACCACATCAGCCCAAGACTCCATGGCCTTGGATAGAGCAGCCAAAGCCAGGACTGGCTTACAGGCCATACCTGCTGTAAGGTAGATTCTCTTCAAATCAGAGTCCATCCTTCGGTCCAACGGGTCTTTAAATGAGACCGTATCCTCTAAGGGAAGGGTCACGTGCTTGACCAGTCTCATGACTGCTGCGTCAACTAGGGGAGGGGACTCAAGATGTTTCACATCATCCTCTTTGAAGGGGTAAAGTTTAGCCATCTTGGATACTAAGGAATTCTTACGTTCCACCTTTTTCCACTCCTCCAAGATGATTTCACCCAACTCTCCCAGGAAGGGAAAATTAACACGCTCCTTATTGAGCTGTTTAAAGTACTTCTTCTGCTTGGGAGGGGGAACAGCTGACTCCTCCCAATTTAAGGTCTCTCTGACCGCTTTAACCAGGGAAGGCACCAAGGTATATTCAAAACCCAAGCAGGGATCCTCATCTTCAGAGTCGCTACCTGACAAGAGCATCGACTGATGGCTTGTGTGGGCTGACTCGAAATCTTCCTGTACCTGTAGTGCTACAGGGGAGGGGCTTGGGGAAGCCGTTGCAGTGTCTTGAGAACGACTGACACCCAACTCTGCCAAAGAGTCCTTAACCACTCTCTTGACCAAAGCCTCAATGCGCTGATCGGAAGTATCCCTTTCTCCCGCAGCCTGGGAGAAACATCTATCACAGAAAAGCTTCCTCTCCGGGACACTAGCGCCACAGCCTCTGCAACCTGCTTTGTCAGGTCTCCGTGCGTGGCTGGCTGAAGTAGATGATTTTTGATGATGTGAGCCCGAACGGGACTTTCCTGTAGAGTGCCGGTGGCGAGAGCTTGAGCGTCTTTCACTTCTTTGAGAAGAGTGCCTAGTCTCTGAACGAGGAGGGCTGTGAACAAGAGAAAAAACAGAAAAAACAGACAGGAAGCTAGGAACACTTGAGTTCCTACCCCCACCCCCTATAACCCACAGCCCCACTAAGAAGCCCCAAATACCTGTTAGGGGCGGGCTGACCACCGGAGGGCAAAGTAGCTTCCATTCTGATGCTGACCTACAAGAATGAGCCGGACAGCAATGTCAGAAAACCAGCAAAAGAGGAGGGGGGGGGAGGGGGGGGGGGGCTCCCAAACTGGGGCCAGTACTCACCAAGAACCAGAGGTTAGCAGGCAGAGCGGCAACGAACAGCAGGCGTCCAAAAACCGATCAGATGCGGAGTATGGAACACCCAGTATCAGCAGTGTGTATAAACACAACACTGCTGACAGTTCTGGGGTTTAAATATGGCGCCTGGTGACGTCATCAGCGCTCGCCGCCGACGCCAACTCACTGCGCATGCGCCGCGCTCTTACTGCGCACGCGCGAGAACCAAGCCTCGTTCTGGAGGCGCCGCACATGCGCAGTAGCGCACCGCACCGGCGGCCGGTCAGGAAGTGAACCGCTGACCGGCCCTGGACCACTAGCCACCAGGGAAGGCAGGAAAGACCAGGTAAGAGAAAAAACATATAAACAAAGGCAAATATAAGCATATAACATAGCTGCCATGGAGTGTACTCACGAACCGCAGACCACCAGGGATGGATGCACACCGGACTTATCTCTTTCAAGGGTACCGGCCACCCGCAGCAGCTGGGCTTTTTGGCCAAGGCTGCTACATCTTCGCCCCTCCTCCATACCCCGCAGCAGCTGGGGCTTATTGGAGAGCTCCATACCCGACAGGTAGAGCCATCCATCACCCGGAATCCATCTTCAGGTAGGATATCAGGTAATCCTTTGGAGGACAAAAAAAGAACACGTGTGCTGAACAGGAGCAAAGATTTATGGGAGTGAGGTCCTATGGGTAGGTTTGGAGGCGGGGCCAAACCCGATACGTATGCTGCCATGGAGTCTGTCAGGAAACAGTCATTATATTGTTTGCATTGCACAAGCCCTAAAGGTTGCGCTCACGGCTTTCATTGGTCACAATTTATTTTGCCGCATACATTCCATATAATAATTATAATATAATTCTTGCACAAGATCTCTGCTAGGGTTGTATATATACCAGCTAGCATTATATAGATGGCCTCACCATAAGGCTACTATGGCTTTATACCTTACTTACCATTCTATAGCTGCTGCTTCTCATTCATTTTGAATACACCAATTTAATATATTTATATACCATTATGTGCGGGGAATATACCTTCAGTATATTTTTTTTTATAATATATATATATGTGTCTGGAGTTCAGCTTTAAAGTCTTTTCTCTCTTCTGTTATGGAAAAGTCTAATTTCTTTATCATAACGGAATCCTCATTTATCATAAACCTCAGAAGACGAGGGCAGGAAATGCTGAGATGTAATCCTCCGATCTTCCTCTCTGTGTTCTCTGATTATTCTCTATATAATATAAATGATATTATCATCACTGTCCATGTCAGACAAATGTCCCGTGCTCTGCGGTGGAGTCCCCATGTGGCAGTTCTTACTAATTGTACACAGATTGGTTACATCACAGCTTACTAACCCATAACTGATTGGTTAAAGGGGGAACCTTAGCATAAAAAACTATGGCAGCTGACTTCCATGATACGTTTTCTTTAAGGCCAGTGGCGGCTGGTGCTCAAAATTTTTTGGGGGAGCGCAAACAGAAAAATGTAGTAGGCATTGCTTTGCAGCAAAAAACGCTGTTAAAAATTGCGTGACTTTGAGGTCACAAAAGTGTGAAAGGGGCCTTCAGTAATCAAGGTATAGTGTGCCCCCTTCAATGCAGAGAGACCAGCGTGCCCCCTTTCAATGTAGAGAGGCCAGCGTGCCCCCTTCAATGCAGAGAGACCAGCGTGCCCCCTCCAATGCAGAGAGACCAGCGTGCCCCCTTCAATGCAGAGTGACCAGCGTGCCCCCTTCAATGCACAGTGACCAGCGTGCCCCCCTTCAATGCAGAGAGACCAGCGTGCCCCCTTTCAATGCAGAATGACCAGCGTACCCCCTTTCAATGCAGTGACCAGCATGCCCCCTTCAATGCAGAGAGACCAGCGTGCCCCCTTCAATGCAGAGAGACCAGCGTGCCCCCTTCAATGCAGTCACCACCGTGCCCCCTTCAATGCAGAGAGACCAGAATGCCCCCTTCAATGCAGTGACCAGCGTGCCCCCTTCAATGCAGGAGACCAGCGTGCCCCCTTCAATGTGGAGACCAGCGTGCCCCCTTCAATGCAGAGTGACCAGTGTGCTCCCTTCAATGCAGTGATCAGTGTGCCCCCTTCAATGCAGTGACCAGCGTGCCCCCTTCAATGCAGTCACCACCGTGCCCCCTTCAATGCAGAGAGACCAGAATGCCCCCTTCAATGCAGTGACCAGCGTGCCCCCTTCAATGCAGAGAGACCAGCGTGCCCCCTTCAATGCAGAGTGACCAGCGTGCCCCCTTCAATGCAGTGACCAGCGTGCCCCCTTCAATGCAGAGTGACCAGCGTGCTCCCTTCAATGCAGTGATCAGTGTGCCCCCTTCAATGCAGTGACCAGCGTGCCCCCTTCAATGCAGTCACCACCGTGCCCCCTTCAATGCAGAGAGACCAGAATGCCCCCTTCAATGCAGTGACCAGCGTGCCCCCTTCAAGGCAGAGAGACCAGCGTGCCCCCTTCAATGCGGAGACCAGCGTGCCCCCTTCAATGCAGAGTGACCAGCGTGCCCCCTTCAATGCAGAGAGACCAGCGGGCCCCCTTCAATGCAGAGTGACCAGCGTGCCCCCTTCAATGCAGTGACCAGCGTTCCCCCTTCAATGCAGAGAGACCAGCGTGCCCCCTTCAATGCAGTGACCAGTGTGCCCCCTTCAATGCAGTGACCAGCGTGCCCCCTTCAATGCAGTGACCAGCGTGCCCCCTTCAATGCAGTCACCAGCGTGCCCCCTTCAATGCAGTGACCAGCGTGCCCCCTTCAATGCAGAGAGATCAGTGTGCCCCCTTTCAATGCAGAGAGACCAGCGTGCCCCCTTCAATGCAGAGAGACCAGCGTGCCCCCTTCAATGCAGAGTGACCAGCGTGCCCCCTTCAATGCAGAGTGACCAGCGTGCCCCCTTCAATGCAGTGACCAGCGTGCCCCCTTCAATTCAGAGAGACCAGCGTGCCCCCTTCAATGCAGAGTGACCAGCGTGCTCCCTTCAATGCAGTGATCAGTGTGCCCCCTTCAATGCAGTGACCAGCGTGCCCCCTTCAATGCAGTGACCAGCGTGCCCCCTTCAATGCAGTCACCAGCGTGCCCCCTTCAATGCAGTGACCAGCGTGCCCCCTTCAATGCAGAGAGATCAGTGTGCCCCCTTTCAATGCAGAGAGACCAGCGTGCCCCCTTCAATGCAGAGAGACCAGCGTGCCCCCCTTCAATGCAGAGAGACCATCGTGCCCACTTTCAATGCAGTGACCAGCGTGCCCCTTCAATGCAGAGTGACCAGCGTGCCCCCTTCAATGCAGAGTGACCAGCGTGCCCCCTTCAATGCAGTCACCAGCGTGCCCCCTTCAATGCAGAGTGACCAGCGTGCCCCCTTCAATGCAGAGTGACCAGCATGCTCCCTTCAATGCAGTCACCAGTGTGCCCCCTTCAATGCAGTGACCAGTGTGCCCCCTTCAATGCAGTCACCAGCGTGCCCCCTTCAATGCAGAGAGAAGCGTGCCCCCTTCAATGCAGTGACCAGCGTGCCCCTTTCAATGCAGAGAGACCAGAGTGCCCCATTCAATGCAGTGACCAGCGTGCCCCCTTCAATGCAGTCACCAGCGTGCCCCCTTCAATGCAGAGAGACGCGTGCCCCCTTCAATGCAGTGACCAGCGTGCCCCTTTCAATGCAGTGACCAGCATACCCCCTTCAATGCAGAGAGACCAGCGTGCCCCCTTCATACAGAGAGACCAGCGTGCCCCCCTCAATGCAGTCACCACCCTGCCCCTTCAATGCAGTCACCACCGTGCCCCTTTCAATGCAGTGACCAGTGTGCCACCTTTCAATGCAGAGAGACCAGCGTGCCCCCTTCAATGCAGAGAGACCAGCGTGCCCCCTTCAATGCAGAGAGACCAGCGTGCCCCCTTCAATGCAGAGAGACCAGTGTGCCCCCTTTCAATGCAGTGACCAGCATGCCTCCTTCAATGCAGAGAGACCAGCGTGCCCCCTTCAATGCAGAGAAGCCAGCGTGCCCCCTTCAATGCAGTCACCACCGTGCCCCCTTCAATGCAGAGAGACCAGAATGCCCCCTTCAATGCAGAGAGACCAGCGTGCCCCCCTTTAATGCAGAGAGACCATCGTGCCCACTTTCAATGCAGTGACCAGCGTGCCCCCTTCAATGCAGAGTGACCAGCGTGCCCCCTTCAATGCAGAGTGACCAGCGTGCCCCCTTCAATGCAGTCACCAGCGTGCCCCCTTCAATGCAGAGAGACCAGCGTGCCCCCTTCAATGCAGAGAGACCAGCGTGCCCCCCTTCAATGCAGAGAGACCATCGTGCCCACTTTCAATGCAGTGACCAGCGTGCCCCCTTCAATGCAGAGTGACCAGCGTGCCCCCTTCAATGCAGAGTGACCAGCGTGCCCCCTTCAATGCAGAGTGACCAGCGTGCCCCCTTCAATGCAGTCACCAGCGTGCCCCCTTCAATGCAGAGTGACCAGCGTGCCCCCTTCAATGCAGAGTGACCAGCATACTCCCTTCAATGCAGTCACCAGTGTGCCCCCTTCAATGCAGTGACCAGTGTGCCCCCTTCAATGCAGAGAGACCAGCGTGCCCCCTTCAATGCAGTGACCAGCGTGCCCCCTTCAATGCAGTCACCAGCGTGCCCCCTTCAATGCAGAGAGACGCGTGCCCCCTTCAATGCAGTGACCAGCGTGCCCCTTTCAATGCAGTGACCAGCGTGCCCCCTTCAATGCAGAGAAACCAGCGTGCCCCCTTCATACAGAGAGACCAGCGTGCCCCCCTCAATGCAGTCACCACCCTGCCCCTTCAATGCAGTCACCACCGTGCCCCTTTCAATGCAGTGACCAGCGTGCCACCTTTCAATGCAGAGAGACCAGCGTGCCCCCTTCAATGCAGAGAGACCAGCGTGCCCCCTTCAATGCAGAGAGACCAGCGTGCCCCCTTCAATGCAGAGAGACCAGTGTGCCCCCTTTCAATGCAGTGACCAGCATGCCCCCTTCAATGCAGAGAGACCAGCGTGCCCCCTTCAATGCAGAGAGACCAGCGTGCCCCCTTCAATGCAGTCACCACCGTGCCCCCTTCAATGCAGAGAGACCAGCATGCCCCCTTCAATGCAGTGACCAGCGTGCCCCCTTCAATGCAGAGAGACCAGCGTGCCCCCTTCAATGCAGAGAGACCAGCGTGCCCCCTTCAATGCAGAGAGACCAGCGTGCCCCCTTTCAATGCAGTGACCAGCATGCCCCCTTCAATGCAGAGAGACCAGCGTGCCCCCTTCAATGCAGAGACCAGCGTGCCCCCTTCAATGCAGTCACCACCGTGCCCCCTTCAATGCAGAGAGACCAGAATGCCCCCTTCAATGCAGTGACCAGCGTGCCCCCTTCAATGCAGAGTGACCAGCGTGCCCCCTTCAATGCAGAGTGACCAGCGTGCCCCCTTCAATGCAGAGTGACCAGCATGCTCCCTTCAATGCAGTCACCAGTGTGCCCCCTTCAATGCAGTGACCAGTGTGCCCCCTTCAATGCAGAGAGACCAGCGTGCCCCCTTCAATGCAGTGACCAGCGTGCCCCCTTCAATGCAGTCACCAGCGTGCCCCCTTCAATGCAGAGAGACGCGTGCCCCCTTCAATGCAGTGACCAGCGTGCCCCTTTCAATGCAGTGACCAGCGTGCCCCCTTCAATGCAGAGAGACCAGCGTGCCCCCTTCATACAGAGAGACCAGCGTGCCCCCCTCAATGCAGTCACCACCCTGCCCCTTCAATGCAGTCACCACCGTGCCCCTTTCAATGCAGTGACCAGCGTGCCACCTTTCAATGCAGAGAGACCAGCGTGCCCTCTTCAATGCAGAGAGACCAGCGTGCCCCCTTCAATGCAGAGAGACCAGCGTGCCCCCTTCAATGCAGAGAGACCAGCGTGCCCCCTTCAATGCAGAGAGACCAGCGTGCCCCCTTCAATGCAGTCACCACCGTGCCCCCTTCAATGCAGAGAGACCAGAATGCCCCCTTCAATGCAGTGACCAGCGTGCCCCCTTCAATGCAGAGAGACCAGCGTGCCCCCTTCAATGCAGAGAGACCAGCGTGCCCCCTTCAATGCAGAGAGACCAGCGTGCCCCCTTCAATGCAGAGAGACCAGCGTGCCCCCTTTCAATGCAGTGACCAGCATGCCCCCTTCAATGCAGAGAGACCAGCGTGCCCCCTTCAATGCAGAGACCAACGTGCCCCCTTCAATGCAGTCACCACCGTGCCCCCTTCAATGCAGAGAGACCAGAATGCCCCCTTCAATGCAGTGACCAGCGTGCCCCCTTCAATGCAGAGAGACCAGCGTGCCCCCTTCAATGCGGAGACCAGCGTGCCCCCTTCAATGCATAGTGAGCAGCGTGCCCCCTTCAATGCAGAGAGACCAGCGTGCCCCTTTCAATGCAGTGACCAGCGTGCCACCTTTCAATGCAGAGAGACCAGCGTGCCCCCTTCAATGCAGAGAGACCAGCGTGCCCCCTTCAATGCAGAGAGACCAGCGTGCCCCCTTCAATGCAGAGAGACCAGTGTGCCCCCTTTCAATGCAGTGACCAGCATGCCTCCTTCAATGCAGAGAGACCAGCGTGCCCCCTTCAATGCAGAGAGACCAGCGTGCCCCCTTCAATGCAGTCACCACCGTGCCCCCTTCAATGCAGAGAGACCAGAATGCCCCCTTCAATGCAGAGAGACCAGCGTGCCCCCCTTTAATGCAGAGAGACCATCGTGCCCACTTTCAATGCAGTGACCAGCGTGCCCCCTTCAATGCAGAGTGACCAGCGTGCCCCCTTCAATGCAGAGTGACCAGCGTGCCCCCTTCAATGCAGTCACCAGCGTGCCCCCTTCAATGCAGAGAGACCAGCGTGCCCCCTTCATTTCAGAGAGACCAGCGTGCCCCCCTTCAATGCAGAGAGACCATCGTGCCCACTTTCAATGCAGTGACCAGCGTGCCCCCTTCAATGCAGAGTGACCAGCGTGCCCCCTTCAATGCAGAGTGACCAGCGTGCCCCCTTCAATGCAGTCACCAGCGTGCCCCCTTCAATGCAGAGTGACCAGCGTGCCCCCTTCAATGCAGAGTGACCAGCATGCTCCCTTCAATGCAGTCACCAGTGTGCCCCCTTCAATGCAGTGACCAGTGTGCCCCCTTCAATGCAGAGAGACCAGCGTGCCCCCTTCAATGCAGTGACCAGCGTGCCCCCTTCAATGCAGTCACCAGCGTGCCCCCTTCAATGCAGAGAGACGCGTGCCCCCTTCAATGCAGTGACCAGCGTGCCCCTTTCAATGCAGTGACCAGCGTGCCCCCTTCAATGCAGAGAGACCAGCGTGCCCCCTTCATACAGAGAGACCAGCGTGCCCCCCTCAATGCAGTCACCACCCTGCCCCTTCAATGCAGTCACCACCGTGCCCCTTTCAATTCAGTGACCAGCGTGCCACCTTTCAATGCAGAGAGACCAGCGTGCCCCCTTCAATGCAGAGAGACCAGCGTGCCCCCTTCAATGCAGAGAGACCAGCGTGCCCCCTTCAATGCAGAGAGACCAGTGTGCCCCCTTTCAATGCAGTGACCAGCATGCCCCCTTCAATGCAGAGAGACCAGCGTGCCCCCTTTAATGCAGAGAGACCAGCGTGCCCCCTTCAATGCAGTCACCACCGTGCCCCCTTCAATGCAGAGAGACCAGAATGCCCCCTTCAATGCAGTGACCAGCGTGCCCCCTTCAATGCAGAGAGACCAGCGTGCCCCCTTCAATGCAGAGAGACCAGCGTGCCCCCTTCAATGCAGAGAGACCAGCGTGCCCCCTTTCAATGCAGTGACCAGCATGCCCCCTTCAATGCAGAGAGACCAGCGTGCCCCCTTCAATGCAGAGACCAGCGTGCCCCCTTCAATGCAGAGAGACCAGCGTGCCCCCTTCAATGCAGAGAGACCAGCGTGCCCCCTTCAATGCAGAGAGACCAGCGTGCCCCCTTCAATGCAGAGAGACCAGCGTGCCCCCTTCAATGCAGTCACCACCGTGCCCCCTTCAATGCAGAGAGACCAGAATGCCCCCTTCAATGCAGTGACCAGCGTGCCCCCTTCAATGCAGAGAGACCAGCGTGCCCCCTTCAATGCAGAGAGACCAGCGTGCCCCCTTCAATGCAGAGAGACCAGCGTGCCCCCTTTCAATGCAGTGACCAGCATGCCCCCTTCAATGCAGAGAGACCAGCGTGCCCCCTTCAATGCAGAGACCAACGTGCCCCCTTCAATGCAGTCACCACCGTGCCCCCTTCAATGCAGAGAGACCAGAATGCCCCCTTTCAATGCAGTGACCAGCGTGCCCCCTTCAATGCAGAGAGACCAGCGTGCCCCCTTCAATGCAGAGAGACCAGCGTGCCCCCTTCAATGCAGAGAGACCAGCGTGCCCCCTTCAATGCAGAGTGACCAGCGTGCCCCCTTCAATGCAGTGACCAGCGTGCCCCCTTCAATGCAGAGTGACCAGCGTGCTCCCTTCAATGCAGTGATCAGTGTGCCCCCTTCAATGCAGTGACCAGCGTGCCCCCTTCAATGCAGTCACCACCGTGCCCCCTTCAATGCAGAGAGACCAGAATGCCCCCTTCAATGCAGTGACCAGCGTGCCCCCTTCAAGGCAGAGAGACCAGCGTGCCCCCTTCAATGCGGAGACCAGCGTGCCCCCTTCAATGCAGAGTGACCAGCGTGCCCCCTTCAATGCAGAGAGACCAGCGTGCCCCCTTCAATGCAGAGTGACCAGCGTGCCCCCTTCAATGCAGTGACCAGCGTTCCCCCTTCAATGCAGAGAGACCAGCGTGCCCCCTTCAATGCAGTGACCAGTGTGCCCCCTTCAATGCAGTGACCAGCGTGCCCCCTTCAATGCAGTGACCAGCGTGCCCCCTTCAATGCAGTCACCAGCGTGCCCCCTTCAATGCAGTGACCAGCGTGCCCCCTTCAATGCAGAGAGATCAGTGTGCCCCCTTTCAATGCAGAGAGACCAGCGTGCCCCCTTCAATGCAGAGTGACCAGCGTGCCCCCTTCAATGCAGAGTGACCAGCGTGCCCCCTTCAATGCAGTGACCAGCGTGCCCCCTTCAATTCAGAGAGACCAGCGTGCCCCCTTCAATGCAGAGTGACCAGCGTGCTCCCTTCAATGCAGTGATCAGTGTGCCCCCTTCAATGCAGTGACCAGCGTGCCCCCTTCAATGCAGTGACCAGCGTGCCCCCTTCAATGCAGTCACCAGCGTGCCCCCTTCAATGCAGTGACCAGCGTGCCCCCTTCAATGCAGAGAGATCAGTGTGCCCCCTTTCAATGCAGAGAGACCAGCGTGCCCCCTTCAATGCAGAGAGACCAGCGTGCCCCTCTTCAATGCAGAGAGACCATCGTGCCCACTTTCAATGCAGTGACCAGCGTGCCCCCTTCAATGCAGAGTGACCAGCGTGCCCCCTTCAATGCAGAGTGACCAGCGTGCCCCCTTCAATGCAGTCACCAGCGTGCCCCCTTCAATGCAGAGTGACCAGCGTGCCCCCTTCAATGCAGAGTGACCAGCATGCTCCCTTCAATGCAGTCACCAGTGTGCCCCCTTCAATGCAGTGACCAGTGTGCCCCCTTCAATGCAGTCACCAGCGTGCCCCCTTCAATGCAGAGAGAAGCGTGCCCCCTTCAATGCAGTGACCAGCGTGCCCCTTTCAATGCAGAGAGACCAGAGTGCCCCATTCAATGCAGTGACCAGCGTGCCCCCTTCAATGCAGTCACCAGCGTGCCCCCTTCAATGCAGAGAGACGCGTGCCCCCTTCAATGCAGTGACCAGCGTGCCCCTTTCAATGCAGTGACCAGCATACCCCCTTCAATGCAGAGAGACCAGCGTGCCCCCTTCATACAGAGAGACCAGCGTGCCCCCCTCAATGCAGTCACCACCCTGCCCCTTCAATGCAGTCACCACCGTGCCCCTTTCAATGCAGTGACCAGTGTGCCACCTTTCAATGCAGAGAGACCAGCGTGCCCCCTTCAATGCAGAGAGACCAGCGTGCCCCCTTCAATGCAGAGAGACCAGCGTGCCCCCTTCAATGCAGAGAGACCAGTGTGCCCCCTTTCAATGCAGTGACCAGCATGCCTCCTTCAATGCAGAGAGACCAGCGTGCCCCCTTCAATGCAGAGAAGCCAGCGTGCCCCCTTCAATGCAGTCACCACCGTGCCCCCTTCAATGCAGAGAGACCAGAATGCCCCCTTCAATGCAGAGAGACCAGCGTGCCCCCCTTTAATGCAGAGAGACCATCGTGCCCACTTTCAATGCAGTGACCAGCGTGCCCCCTTCAATGCAGAGTGACCAGCGTGCCCCCTTCAATGCAGAGTGACCAGCGTGCCCCCTTCAATGCAGTCACCAGCGTGCCCCCTTCAATGCAGAGAGACCAGCGTGCCCCCTTCAATGCAGAGAGACCAGCGTGCCCCCCTTCAATGCAGAGAGACCATCGTGCCCACTTTCAATGCAGTGACCAGCGTGCCCCCTTCAATGCAGAGTGACCAGCGTGCCCCCTTCAATGCAGAGTGACCAGCGTGCCCCCTTCAATGCAGAGTGACCAGCGTGCCCCCTTCAATGCAGTCACCAGCGTGCCCCCTTCAATGCAGAGTGACCAGCGTGCCCCCTTCAATGCAGAGTGACCAGCATACTCCCTTCAATGCAGTCACCGGTGTGCCCCCTTCAATGCAGTGACCAGTGTGCCCCCTTCAATGCAGAGAGACCAGCGTGCCCCCTTCAATGCAGTGACCAGCGTGCCCCATTCAATGCAGTCACCAGCGTGCCCCCTTCAATGCAGAGAGACGCGTGCCCCCTTCAATGCAGTGACCAGCGTGCCCCTTTCAATGCAGTGACCAGCGTGCCCCCTTCAATGCAGAGAAACCAGCGTGCCCCCTTCATACAGAGAGACCAGCGTGCCCCCCTCAATGCAGTCACCACCCTGCCCCTTCAATGCAGTCACCACCGTGCCCCTTTCAATGCAGTGACCAGCGTGCCACCTTTCAATGCAGAGAGACCAGCGTGCCCCCTTCAATGCAGAGAGACCAGCGTGCCCCCTTCAATGCAGAGAGACCAGTGTGCCCCCTTTCAATGCAGTGACCAGCATGCCCCCTTCAATGCAGAGAGACCAGCGTGCCCCCTTCAATGTAGAGAGACCAGCGTGCCCCCTTCAATGCAGTCACCACCGTGCCCCCTTCAATGCAGAGAGACCAGCATGCCCCCTTCAATGCAGTGACCAGCGTGCCCCCTTCAATGCAGAGAGACCAGCGTGCCCCCTTCAATGCAGAGAGACCAGCGTGCCCCCTTCAATGCAGAGAGACCAGCGTGCCCCCTTTCAATGCAGTGACCAGCATGCCCCCTTCAATGCAGAGAGACCAGCGTGCCCCCTTCAATGCAGAGACCAGCGTGCCCCCTTCAATGCAGTCACCACCGTGCCCCCTTCAATGCAGAGAGACCAGAATGCCCCCTTCAATGCAGTGACCAGCGTGCCCCCTTCAATGCAGAGTGACCAGCGTGCCCCCTTCAATGCAGAGTGACCAGCGTGCCCCCTTCAATGCAGAGTGACCAGCATGCTCCCTTCAATGCAGTCACCAGTGTGCCCCCTTCAATGCAGTGACCAGTGTGCCCCCTTCAATGCAGAGAGACCAGCGTGCCCCCTTCAATGCAGTGACCAGCGTGCCCCCTTCAATGCAGTCACCAGCGTGCCCCCTTCAATGCAGAGAGACGCGTGCCCCCTTCAATGCAGTGACCAGCGTGCCCCTTTCAATGCAGTGACCAGCGTGCCCCCTTCAATGCAGAGAGACCAGCGTGCCCCCTTCATACAGAGAGACCAGCGTGCCCCCCTCAATGCAGTCACCACCCTGCCCCTTCAATGCAGTCACCACCGTGCCCCTTTCAATGCAGTGACCAGCGTGCCACCTTTCAATGCAGAGAGACCAGCGTGCCCCCTTCAATGCAGAGAGACCAGCGTGCCCCCTTCAATGCAGAGAGACCAGCGTGCCCCCTTCAATGCAGAGAGACCAGCGTGCCCCCTTCAATGCAGAGAGACCAGCGTGCCCCCTTCAATGCAGTCACCACCGTGCCCCCTTCAATGCAGAGAGACCAGAATGCCCCCTTCAATGCAGTGACCAGCGTGCCCCCTTCAATGCAGAGAGACCAGCGTGCCCCCTTCAATGCAGAGAGACCAGCGTGCCCCCTTCAATGCAGAGAGACCAGCGTGCCCCCTTTCAATGCAGTGACCAGCATGCCCCCTTCAATGCAGAGAGACCAGCGTGCCCCCTTCAATGCAGAGACCAACGTGCCCCCTTCAATGCAGTCACCACCGTGCCCCCTTCAATGCAGAGAGACCAGAATGCCCCCTTCAATGCAGTGACCAGCGTGCCCCCTTCAATGCAGAGAGACCAGCGTGCCCCCTTCAATGCGGAGACCAGCGTGCCCCCTTCAATGCATAGTGAGCAGCGTGCCCCCTTCAATGCAGAGAGACCAGCGTGCCCCTTTCAATGCAGTGACCAGCGTGCCACCTTTCAATGCAGAGAGACCAGCGTGCCCCCTTCAATGCAGAGAGACCAGCGTGCCCCCTTCAATGCAGAGAGACCAGCGTGCCCCCTTCAATGCAGAGAGACCAGTGTGCCCCCTTTCAATGCAGTGACCAGCATGCCTCCTTCAATGCAGAGAGACCAGCGTGCCCCCTTCAATGCAGAGAGACCAGCGTGCCCCCTTCAATGCAGTCACCACCGTGCCCCCTTCAATGCAGAGAGACCAGAATGCCCCCTTCAATGCAGAGAGACCAGCGTGCCCCCCTTTAATGCAGAGAGCCCATCGTGCCCACTTTCAATGCAGTGACCAGCGTGCCCCCTTCAATGCAGAGTGACCAGCGTGCCCCCTTCAATGCAGAGTGACCAGCGTGCCCCCTTCAATGCAGTCACCAGCGTGCCCCCTTCAATGCAGAGAGACCAGCGTGCCCCCTTCATTTCAGAGAGACCAGCGTGCCCCCCTTCAATGCAGAGAGACCATCGTGCCCACTTTCAATGCAGTGACCAGCGTGCCCCCTTCAATGCAGAGTGACCAGCGTGCCCCCTTCAATGCAGAGTGACCAGCGTGCCCCCTTCAATGCAGTCACCAGCGTGCCCCCTTCAATGCAGAGTGACCAGCGTGCCCCCTTCAATGCAGAGTGACCAGCATGCTCCCTTCAATGCAGTCACCAGTGTGCCCCCTTCAATGCAGTGACCAGTGTGCCCCCTTCAATGCAGAGAGACCAGCGTGCCCCCTTCAATGCAGTGACCAGCGTGCCCCCTTCAATGCAGTCACCAGCGTGCCCCCTTCAATGCAGAGAGACGCGTGCCCCCTTCAATGCAGTGACCAGCGTGCCCCTTTCAATGCAGTGACCAGCGTGCCCCCTTCAATGCAGAGAGACCAGCGTGCCCCCTTCATACAGAGAGACCAGCGTGCCCCCCTCAATGCAGTCACCACCCTGCCCCTTCAATGCAGTCACCACCGTGCCCCTTTCAATGCAGTGACCAGCGTGCCACCTTTCAATGCAGAGAGACCAGCGTGCCCCCTTCAATGCAGAGAGACCAGCGTGCCCCCTTCAATGCAGAGAGACCAGCGTGCCCCCTTCAATGCAGAGAGACCAGTGTGCCCCCTTTCAATGCAGTGACCAGCATGCCCCCTTCAATGCAGAGAGACCAGCGTGCCCCCTTTAATGCAGAGAGACCAGCGTGCCCCCTTCAATGCAGTCACCACCGTGCCCCCTTCAATGCAGAGAGACCAGAATGCCCCCTTCAATGCAGTGACCAGCGTGCCCCCTTCAATGCAGAGAGACCAGCGTGCCCCCTTCAATGCAGAGAGACCAGCGTGCCCCCTTCAATGCAGAGAGACCAGCGTGCCCCCTTTCAATGCAGTGACCAGCATGCCCCCTTCAATGCAGAGAGACCAGCGTGCCCCCTTCAATGCAGAGACCAGCGTGCCCCCTTCAATGCAGAGAGACCAGCGTGCCCCCTTCAATGCAGAGAGACCAGCGTGCCCCCTTCAATGCAGAGAGACCAGCGTGCCCCCTTCAATGCAGAGAGACCAGCGTGCCCCCTTCAATGCAGTCACCACCGTGCCCCCTTCAATGCAGAGAGACCAGAATGCCCCCTTCAATGCAGTGACCAGCGTGCCCCCTTCAATGCAGAGAGACCAGCGTGCCCCCTTCAATGCAGAGAGACCAGCGTGCCCCCTTCAATGCAGAGAGACCAGCGTGCCCCCTTTCAATGCAGTGACCAGCATGCCCCCTTCAATGCAGAGAGACCAGCGTGCCCCCTTCAATGCAGAGACCAACGTGCCCCCTTCAATGCAGTCACCACCGTGCCCCCTTCAATGCAGAGAGACCAGAATGCCCCCTTTCAATGCAGTGACCAGCGTGCCCCCTTCAATGCAGAGAGACCAGCGTGCCCCCTTCAATGCAGAGAGACCAGCGTGCCCCCTTCAATGCAGAGAGACCAGCGTGCCCCCTTTCAATGCAGTGACCAGCATGCCCCCTTCAATGCAGAGAGACCAGCGTGCCCCCTTCAATGCAGAGACCAGCGTGCCCCCTTCAATGCAGAGAGACCAGCGTGCCCCCTTCAATGCAGAGAGACCAGCGTGCCCCCTTCAATGCAGAGAGACCAGCGTGCCCCCTTCAATGCAGAGAGACCAGCGTGCCCCCTTCAATGCAGTCACCACCGTGCCCCCTTCAATGCAGAGAGACCAGAATGCCCCCTTCAATGCAGTGACCAGCGTGCCCCCTTCAATGCAGAGAGACCAGCGTGCCCCCTTCAATGCAGAGAGACCAGCGTGCCCCCTTCAATGCAGAGAGACCAGCGTGCCCCCTTTCAATGCAGTGACCAGCATGCCCCCTTCAATGCAGAGAGACCAGCGTGCCCCCTTCAATGCAGAGACCAACGTGCCCCCTTCAATGCAGTCACCACCGTGCCCCCTTCAATGCAGAGAGACCAGAATGCCCCCTTTCAATGCAGTGACCAGCGTGCCCCCTTCAATGCAGAGAGACCAGCGTGCCCCCTTCAATGCGGAGACCAGCGTGCCCCCTTCAATGCATAGTGAACAGCGTGCCCCCTTCAATGCAGAGAGACCAGCGTGCCCCCTTCAATGCAGAGTGACCAGCGTGCCCCCTTCAATGCAGTGACCAGCGTTCCCCCTTTAATGCAGAGAGACCAGCGTGCCCCCTTCAATGCAGTGACCAGTGTGCCCCCTTCAATGCAGTGACCAGCGTGCCCCCTTCAATGCAGTGACCAGCGTGCCCCCTTCAATGCAGTCACCAGCGTGCCCCCTTCAATGCAGTGACCAGCGTGCCCCCTTCAATGCAGAGAGATCAGTGTGCCCCCTTTCAATGCAGAGAGACCAGCGTGCCCCCTTCAATGCAGAGAGACCAGCGTGCCCCCCTTCAATGCAGAGAGTCCATCGTGCCCACTTTCAATGCAGAGTGACCAGCGTGCCCCCTTCAATGCAGATTGACCAGCGTGCCCCCTTCAATGCAGAGTGACCAGCGTGCCCCCTTCAATGCAGTCACCAGCGTGCCCCCTTCAATGCAGAGTGACCAGCATGCCCCCTTCAATGCAGAGTGACCAGCGTGCTCCCTTCAATGCAGTCACCAGTGTGCCCCCTTCAATGCAGTGACCAATGTGCCCCCTTCAATGCAGAGAGACCAGCGTGCCCCCTTCAATGCAGTGACCAGCGTGCCCCCTTCAATGCAGAGAGACGCGTGCCCCCTTCAATGCAGAGAGACGCGTACCCCCTTCAATGCAGTGACCAGCGTGCCCCTTTCAATGCAGTGACCAGCGTGCCCCCTTCAATGCAGAGAGACCAGCGTGCCCCCCTCAATGCAGTCACCACCGTGCCCCCTTCAATGCAGTCACCACCGTGCCCCCTTCAATGCAGTCACCAGCATGCCCCCTTCAATACAGAGAGACCAGCGTGCCCCCTTCAATGCAGAGAGACCAGCGTGCCCCCTTCAATGCAGAATGACCAGCGTTCCCCCTTCAATGCAGTCACCACCGTGCCCCCTTCCATGCAGTCACCAGCATGCCCCCTTCAATGCAGACACCAGCGTGTCCCCTTCAATGCAGAGAGACCAGCATGCCCCCTTCAATGCAGACACCAGCGTGCCCCCTTCAAGGCAGAGAGACCAGAGTGCCCCATTCAATGCAGTGACCAGGGTGCCCCCTTCAATGCAGTCACCAGCGTGCCCCTTTCAATGCAGAGAGACTTACCTGCAGCAGCGGCGGCTTCTCCTCACTGTCCCCCGCGTCTCCTCGAGTCTTCCCGCCTCCTCATCGGCCAATGGCATGCGTTCGCCTTTCGGCCAATCAGGAAGCGGGTCTCGGACCCGCTTCCTGATTGGCCAGGAGGAGGATCCGTGTGACAATAGCAAATTTTCATTCGCTATTGTCAAACAATGGGTGGGTTCGGGCCGCAGTGCTCTTCGCCCAGGGTCCACCCTTTCCTGAAGCCTATTAGAGCCTCTGGCTCTAATCAGGTGATTAAAAGAAAAAACCCCATTGAACTCCATGCGTCCGGTGCCCTGCATGTAGATTAGGGCGCCAGGCGCATGGATAGGGGGGGCGGTGCCCCTGCGCCCCCAACGCACCAGCCGCCACTGTTTAAGGCCCCTTTCACACTAGGAGTCCGTCAGATGGACTCAGTTTTTCTCATTGGGGAATCGATCCGCCGATCCCCCGCTGAGCAGGAGGAGACAGCTGTGTGTCTGCGCTGTGTGCGGAGACAGAGCTGTCAGGTCCCCATGCATCTCTATGGGGGAATAGGATGGGAACGGACCATCTGTCTGTTCTCATCTGATCCCATCCGATCCGATCCGCTGAACGTATGGAAAATAGGGTTTCCATCTGTCCAAATTTGACGGATCGGATGTCGGCGGGCATGTCCCATAGAGATGCATGGGGTGACTGTTCAGATCCGCCTGAAACACTGATAGGCGGATCTGAATGGTCCACATGTGTGAAAGGGGACTTAACCACTTGCCTACCTGGCACTTTTACCCCCCTTCCTGCCCAGGCCAATTCTCAGCTTTCAACACTGTTGCACTTTGAATGACAATTGCGCAGTCATGCAACACTGTACCCAAATGAAATTTTTATCATTTTTTTTTTTTTTTCAAACATAGAGCTTTCTATTGGTGGTATTTAATCATCACTGGGGTTTTTATTATTTTGCTGAACAAATAAAAAAAGACATGTGCTTCAGGTGTGGTCTGTTGAGTCTGGGGAGTCTCCAATGAGGGCTCTCGTTGGACAGTGGAGGAAAACCTGGCCAATAGCACACCAGGGTTTATAGCTGTCTAAGTGAGCGGAGGTTGCAGCAATGCACCCTGGGATTGGATATAAGCCTGAGGGGGAGCATGTGACAGGGGGTCTTTGGTGGGAAGCAGAGTCCCAGGGGGAGGATGACGGCTTTCTCTCCTCCTGTCAGAGCGAGTGAGGGTGTCCTGAGCGGTCGGCGTAGAGGATCGGAGGTTGAGCTGGGCTGCAGGAAGGATTCAGAGTATAAATTACATATAATACTAATATTACATTATTATATATTATCATTATTATCTTATTATTATATATTTTTATATATGATATGTTATTATTATGATTTATTATTATGATATATTATTATATATATTACAATATTAAATATACTAACAATTCATATTATTACACATTAAATATTATATTTACTAATTTTATTACATTGTTCATTTATTTTATTATTATTAAAATGACTTATAATACTAATATTACTCTGAGGATGATATTGTATGACTTCCTGATGTCCTATGCACTAATCTAATATTCTTATAGATATAATATTCTTATATATCTTACATATTACAACATTATTATAAAGTAGTATTAATTATTATTATTATCATACATTATATTATTATATATTATTATTATTATTATTATTATTATCATATATATATATATATATATATATATATATTATTATTATTATTAATATATATATATATATATATATATATATATATATATATATATATATATATATATATATATTATATCGTATTAATGTTTTTATTATCATTATTATTAATTATTATTATATTATATTGTATTATTATATTTATATTACAATATTAAATAGACTAACAATATATATTATTACTCATTAAATATTATATTTACTAATTTTATAACATTGTTCATTTATTTTATTAATATTAAAATGACTTATAATACTAATATTACTCTGAGGATTATACTGTATGACTTCCTGATGTCCTATACACTGATATAATATTCTTATAGATATAATATTCTTATAGCTATATTCTTATATATTACAATATTATTATATTATTATATAGTATTATTAATTATTATTATTATACATTATATTATTATTATTATTATCATATATATATATATATATATATATATATATATATATATATATATATATATATATATATATATATTATATCTTATATATATATTATATATTATATCTTATAAATATATTATTATATATTATATCTTATTAATTTTATTATTATTATTATTATTATTATATATTATATTATTATATTTATATTACATATACTAACAATTCATATTATTACTCATTAAATATTATATTTACTAATTTTATTACATTGTTCATTTATTTTATTATTATTAAAATGACTTATAATACTAATATTACTCTGAGGATGATATCCTGTAACTTCCTGCACTGATATAATATTCTTTCCCTACAGAAAAATGGCCGCCAGTTGGAGTCCTTTCACAGAGCAGTGCGGCCTCTAGTGTCTGCTGGATGATTTCCTGTGTGTGCTACGCAGTGTATTATTGTGATTGGTCCTAGGAAAAATGGCCGCCAACTGAAGCCTCAGCTAAACCTCATCCGTCCTCTAGTGTTTGTGGGAAGAAACAGGAAAAGGAATCGGTTGGCGAGGTGAGGAGGATACACGGAGGAATCGTTTATTATTACAGATTATAGGTAATCAATCATGGGGGAGGGAGGACATAATATTTATATCTCATTACAAAGAAGTTCTAGAATCTTCTCTCTAATCCTTCCATAGCTCTGATATTCATCATAGTGCTGTACACTGAGCCCACAGCTCCCAACTCTCCCTGATTTGTAGCAATGTCCCCTCTCTCCCCTCTGCCCCCTCTGTCCCCCTTGTCCCTTCTGTCCCCCTTGTCCCTTCTGTCCCCCTTGTCCCTTCTGTCCCCCTTGTCCCTTCTGTCCCCCTTGTCCCTTCTGTCCCCCTTGTCCCTCTGTCCCTCCTGTCCCCCTTGTCCCTTCTGTCCCCCTTGTCCCTTCTGTCCCCCTTGTCCCTTCTGTCCCCCTTGTCCCTCTGTCCCTCCTGTCCCCCTTGTCCCTCCTGTCCCCCTTGTCCCTTCTGTCCCCCTTGTCCCTTCTGTCCCCCTTGTCCCTTCTGTCCCCCTTGTCCCTTCTGTCCCCCTTGTCCCTTCTGTCCCCCTTGTCCCTTCTGTCCCCCTTGTCCCTCTGTCCCTCCTGTCCCCCTTGTCCCTCCTGTCCCCCTTGTCCCTTCTGTCCCCCTTGTCCCTTCTGTCCCCCTTGTCCCTTCTGTCCCCCTTGTCCCTTCTGTCCCCCTTGTCCCTTCTGTCCCCCTTGTCCCTTCTGTCCCCCTTTTCACTTGTCCGTTCTGTCCCCCTTGTCCCTTCTGTCCCCCTTGTCCCTTCTGTCCCCCTTGTCCCTTCTGTCCCCCTTGTCCCTTCTGTCCCCCTTGTCCCTTCTGTCCCCCTTGTCCCTTCTGCCCCCCTTGTCCCTTCTGTCCCCCTTGTCCCTTCTGTCCCCCTTGTTCCTCTGTCCCTTCTGTCCCCCTTGTTCCTCTGTCCCTTCTGTCCCCCTTGTTCCTCTGTCCCTTCTGTCCCCCTTGTCCCTTCTGTCCCCCTTGTTCCTCTGTCCCTTCTGTCCCCCTTGTCCCTTCTGTCCCCCTTGTCCCTTCTGTCCCCCTTGTCCCTTCTGTCCCCCTTGTTCCTCTGTCCCTTCTGTCCCCCTTGTCCCTTCTGTCCCCCTTGTCCCTCCTGTCCCCCTTGTCCCTTCTGTCCCTTCTGTCCCCCTGTCCCTTCTGTCCCCCTGTCCCTTCTGTCCCCCTGTCCCTTCTGTCCCCCTGTCCCTTCTGTCCCCCCTGTCCCTTCTGTCCCCCTGTCCCTTCTGTCCCCCTGTCCCTTCTGTCCCCCTTGTCCCTTCTGTCCCCCTTGTTCCTCTGTCCCTTCTGTCCCCCTTGTCCCTTCTGTCCCCCTTGTCCCTTCTGTCCCCCTTGTCCCTTCTGTCCCCCTTGTCCCTTCTGTCCCCCTTGTCCCTTCTGTCCCCCTTGTTCCTCTGTCCCTTCTGTCCCCCTTGTCCCTTTTGTCCCTTCTGTCCCCCTTGTCCCTTCTGTCCCCCTTGTCCCTTCTGTCCCCCTTGTCCTTTCTGTCCCCCTTGTCCCTTCTGTCCCCCTTGTCCCTTCTGTCCCCCTTGTCCCTTCTGTCCCTTCTGTCCCTCTTTTCACCTGTCCCTTCTGTCCCCCTTGTCCCTCTGTCCCTTCTGTCCCCCTTGTCCCTTCTGTCCCCCTTGTCCCTTCTGTCCCCCTTGTCCCTTCTGTCCCCCTTGTCCCTTCTGTCCCCCTGTCCCTTCTGTCCCCCTTTTCACCTGTCCCTTCTGTCCCCCTTGTCCCTTCTGTCCCCCTTGTCCCTTCTGTCCCCCTTGTCCCTTCTGTCCCCCTTGTCCCTTCTGTCCCCCTTGTCCCTTCTTCCCCCCTTGTCCCTTCTGTCCCCCTTGTTCCTCTGTCCCTTCTGTCCCCCTTGTTCCTCTGTCCCTTCTGTCCCCCTTGTCCCTTCTGTCCCCCTTGTCCCTTCTGTCCCCCTTGTCCCTTCTGTCCCCCTTGTCCCTTCTGTCCCCCTTGTTCCTCTGTCCCTTCTGTCCCCCTTGTCCCTCCTGTCCCCCTTGTCCCTTCTGTCCCCCTTGTCCCTTCTGTCCCCCTTGTCCCTTCTGTCCCCCTTGTCCCTTCTGTCCCCCTGTCCCTTCTGTCCCCCTGTCCCTTCTGTCCCCCTGTCCCTTCTGTCCCCCTGTCCCTTCTGTCCCCCTTTTCACCTGTCCCTTCTGTCCCCCTTGTCCCTTCTGTCCCCCTTGTCCCTTCTGTCCCCCTTGTCCCTTCTGTCCCCCTTGTCCCTTCTGTCCCCCTTGTCCCTTCTGTCCCCCTTGTTCCTCTGTCCCTTCTGTCCCCCTTGTTCCTCTGTCCCTTCTGTCCCCCTTGTCCCTTCTGTCCCCCTTGTCCCTTCTGTCCCCCTTGTCCCTTCTGTCCCCCTTGTCCCTTCTGTCCCCCTTGTCCCTTCTGTCCCCCTTGTCCCTTCTGTCCCCCTTGTCCCCCTGTCCCTTCTGTCCCTCTTTTCACCTGTCCCTTCTGTCCCCCTTGTCCCTCTGTCCCTTCTGTCCCCCTTGTCCCTTCTGTCCCCCTTGTCCCTTCTGTCCCCCTTGTTCCTCTGTCCCTTCTGTCCCCCTTGTCCCTTCTGTCCCCCTTGTCCCTTCTGTCCCCCTTGTCCCTTCTGTCCCCCTTGTCCCTTCTGTCCCCCTTGTCCCTTCTGTCCCCCTTGTCCCTTCTGTCCCCCTTGTCCCTTCTGTCCCCCTTGTCCCTTCTGTCCCCCTTGTCCCTTCTGTCCCCCTTGTCCCTTCTGTCCCCCTTGTCCCTTCTGTCCCCCTTGTCCCTTCTGTCCCCCTTGTCCCTTCTGTCCCCCTTGTCCCTTCTGTCCCCCTTGTCCCTTCTGCCCCCCTTGTCCCTCTGTCCCTTCTGCCCCCCTTGTCCCTCTGTCCCTTCTGCCCCCCTTATCCCTTCTGTCCCACCTGTGCCTCATTCCTCCCTCGTGTTGCTCTGATCTATAGAGTTGTATATAAAACGCATTATTTATATTTCAGAAACCGTTCCCAGTGATAAAACCTTTCATCCCATCTCTAATTTGCTGCGTCTGTAAATGAAATCCAATATAAAGGAATAATAGAAGTGGTAAAAAAAGGACCTGTGGATTTAACTAATGTTTTTTTTGTTTTTTTTTTTATATAATTATAATTTAACCCCTTGCCTACCGGGCACTTAAGCCCCCCTCCTGCCCAGGCCAATTCTCAGCTTTCGCACTTTGAATGACAATTACGCAGTCATGTAACACTGTATCCATATAACATTTTTTTTATCATCTTTTCAAACAAATAGAGATTCATGTTGGTGGTATTTAATCACTCCTGGGGGAGGGGGGGGGGGGATATTTTTTGCTGAACAATGCACACTGGACGTTTTTGGAGCTGCTGTTAGCAGCGTCAGACGTTTTTCTTTTGCAGCTGCAGAACGCCCATCCATGTTATTCTATGGCCTCATGCACACATAGAGCTTTTAGGAGCTCCAAGTGGCATAGGCGTTTAGCTGCAAAAAAACCCAGGAACTGTGCGTTCTGGAGCTCCAGCGTCAAGCTGTAAAAACGTCTGACGCTGCTAAAGGCTTCATAACGTTGCTTAGCGTGCATTAAGCCACGTTATACGTTTTTTTTCTTCCATTCAAAATCAATGGTTCCCTATGGGAGCCTATTGATTTGAATGGAAGTCGCACCGCAAGTCGGATCAGGATGGTCCGACTTGCGGCGTGACTTGCGGTGTGAGAATCTTGAGGGGGAACTCCACGCCAAAATGGGGAAAAAAACGGCGTTCCCCCCCAGGTTCCAAATCAGGCCCTTCGGGTCTAGTATGGAATTTGAGGGTAGCCCCACGCCGAAAAAACGAGGAGAAGGGGGGGTGGGGGGCCACTCGCTCGTCCCCTACCCTTTCCTGGCCTGCCGGGCTGCATGCTCGGATAAGGGTCTGGTATGGATTCTGGGGGGGACCCCACGCCGTTTTTTTTACCCATTTTGGCGTGGAGTTCCCCCTCAAGATTCTCACAGCACAAGTCGCGCCGCAAGTCGGATCATCCTGATCCGACTTGCGGTGCGACTTCCATTCAAATCAATGGGCTCCTATAGGGAACCATTGATTTTGAATGGAGGCAGAAAAAACGCTGCTAAAAGCTACGTGGCCAAACGTGTAATAACGCAAATGGAAAAAGCTACTGAAAGCACATTTAACAGCTGCTTTTTCCCAGCGTCAAGAAACAGCTTTGGAGCTCGTTTTTATGACGCCCTGTGTGCATGGAGCATTATTGATGTGCACTGATGAGGCGGCACTGATGGGCCCTGATAGGCACTGATAAGGTGGCAATGATAGGCACTGGTAGGTGACAATTATGGGCAGCACTCATGATGGGGCACTGATAGGTGGCACTGATGGGCAATGATAGGCACTGGTAGGTGACACTTATGGGCCGCATTCATGGGGCACTGATAGGCATTGGTAGGTGACACTTATGGGCAGCACTCATAATGGGGCACTGGTAGGTGGCACTGATGGGCAATGATAGGCACTGGTAGGTGACACATATGGGCAGCACTGATGATGGGCACTGATGGGTGGCACTGATGGGCAATGATAGGCACTGGTAGGTGACACTTGTGGGCAGCACTCACGATGGGGCACTGATAAGTGGCACTGATGGGCAATGATAGGCACTGGTAGGTGACACATATGGGTAGCACTCATGAAGGGGCACTGATAGGTGACACATATGGGCAGCACTCATGATGGGGCAATGATGGTCACTGATAGGTGACACATATGGGCAGCACTCATGATGGGGCACTGATAGGTGGCACTGATGGGCAATGATAGGCACTGATAGGTGACACATATGGGCAGCACTCATGATGGGGCACTGATGGGCAATGATATGCACTGGTAGATGACACCTATGGGCAGCTCTCATGATGGGGCACTGATAGGTGGCAGTGATGGGCAATGATAGGCACTGGTAGGTGACACATATGGACAGCACTCATGATGGGGCACTGATGGGCAATGATAGGCACTGGTAGGTGACACATATGGGCAGCACTCATGATGGGGCACTGATGGGCAATGATAGGCACTGGTAGGTGACACTTATGGGCAGCACTCACGATGGGGCAATGATAGGCACTGGTAGGTGACACATATGGGCAGCACTCATGATGGGGCACTGATGGGCAATGATAGGCACTGGTAGGTGACACATATGGGCAGCACTCATGATGGGGCAATGATAGGCACTGGTAGGTGACACTTATGGGCAGCACTCATGATGGGGCACTGATAGGTGGCACTGATGGGCAATGATAGGCACTGGTAGCTGACACTTAAGGGCAGCACTCTTGATGGGGAACTGATAGGTGGCACTGGTGGGCATTGATAGGTGGTGCTGTGGGCACTGGTAGGTGGCACTGGCAGGTGACACTGGTGGGCACAGATGTTCCTCCTCTTCGGGACCGATGTCCCTCTGACAGCAGCCGCCGATCAGCACTCCTGACAGTGTGAGGAGAAAAAAACAGCTGATCACCGGCTGATCATTCCAGAGAGAAGAACGGTCAGATGTGATTACAACAGCTGACCGTCCTTCTCTCTCAGCGGGGAACGATCATGGGTGTCAGACGGCAATCGGAGCCACCTGCTCCGTGCATCGGCTTCCCCGTTGATGAGCGGGGGCAGGAGTGCCCCACCGGTGGTGCGCGTTCACCCACTAGCCTCCCGAGAGCGAGCGCCGTACATGTACGGCAATTTGCCTGGGAGCGGCTGCCTGCCGCAGTATAACTTACGGTGGGCGGTCGTAAAGCTGTTAACCACTTAAGGACCGGGCCTATTTCTGACACTTGTTGTTTACAAGTTAAAATCAGTATTTCTCTTACGTCCTCCGACAGTCGCCGCCTCCTCTAAGTCATCACTATTGGGGGTATTGACTTCCGCTCCGCAGGAGTAGCTAGGCATAAGACTTAGTCAAAAGAACAAAAGCATTTGCATAGACACACCCATCGGGGCTGTCCCACTGGTCAATACCCCCCTGCAGTGACCACTCCCAACTCAGTTTGTTTCTGCCTAGCGTCAGGAGTAGTCAGGCTTCCCTGTGCTGGGGCTCCAGTCTCAGCCTTTCTAATCTTTTTCCTTTGATTTTCTTTGAAAATGTCAGTTTTGTTCTTTGATTTACTAGCTGTTTATTTTGTCAGCTTTAGTTTTTTTAGTCGGTTCTTTGGATGAAGATGGATTCATGCGGAGCTGGGAATCGGACTGACCGCCCTGGTTCTACGGGGCAGAGGGTCAGAGGGACCCCCAGCCCGCCATCGAGCGTTCAGCCGTGGTTCGTCCTGGCATTATGAACGACCCATCCCTGCTCGCAGCAGGGATGCAGCCGTGAGGTGGCTACCTCACTGGACACATCTGCGATACTGCAGTGTAATGTCCTTGGCTAACGGCATTCCCTGTCAGATGAGGACAGCGGCTTTCCGTTCTGAGAGGCTCCCCACGCCATCTGGTACAGGTAAGTACTTCTGTGTGGGGCCTCTGTCTGGGGTGGCAGTCCTGTGTTGCTGTGTGTCCCCCCATGTCTGTGCCGGTGTGGGACTCCCTGTTGCGATCCCTGCGGGGGTTTTTTGTACATACGCTGCGCTATGGTGCTGTGTGTTTGTGGGAGCCCTTTTCCCTGTGTCACTTAGGTGTTTTCACTGGGGGTGCAGACGATGTGTGTGGCGGCCGCAGCGGGGGAAAACCGCACGGTCCGCCATCTTTAATATGGGCAAGCTGATTTACATGCTGTTTTGGCACCATCCGGCGCCATCTTGCGTGTGGCAGAACGATCGTTCCATGCACATGTTCGGCGGCCATTTTGCAGGAGCCTCCCATTCAGCTCTATAGGCAGCCATTTTCCCTGGGTCCCTTGCAGCTTATAGTTCAGCCTCTTTTGACCTCACTTCCTTTTCCTCTAAAGCAGCGGTCGATGTGGTAACACTCTGTGGGGCTCTGCAGACTGTCTCTTCCATAACTTTCTGTTTTGTCATTTCTGGTTCAGTTTCTTCTCCTTTTGGGTATCTTTTGTCACTGTACATATAGCGGTGGGCTGCACACTCCGCAGCGGTTTTAAAGGGCCAGTATTTTCTATTGCACTGTTATACTCTACCTTGGGCAATGGAATCTCAGGACAGCAAATTCCCTCCAGCTCTGGTGGGGGACCCCAGTCCTGCTGGTGCCCCTGTTATACCTGATTTAGCCGCCGTAGTGGCGTCTTTTGTATCCAAAATGGAGGTGCTGATGGCTGAACGTGCTGCTAGAAAAAGGCCCAGTCTTATCTCCTCTGATTCAGATGGTGATGTAGCTGCTGCGACGGGCGTGCCCTTTTCAGGTTTCGCTCATCCCTGGACTCTCTGGGGTCTGAGGGGGAGGCGGAGGGGGTTGATCTTTCTCCCCCGGGGTCGCCTGAAGAACACGCGACCATGGATGAGTTGATTGTTTCTGTAAAGGAAACACTACATTTGGAGGATGAGCCCAGTCCTCCGGGCATTGTGTCCTCTTTTGGTACACACAGGACCCGCAAGTCGGCGCAGGTTTTTCCCTGCTCCGCTGAATTTCATTACACTGTTAATGAACTGTGGCGCACTTTAAAACGGCCATTCATGGTACCTAGTCGGTTTAAGTTGCTTTATCCTTTTGCGCCGGCTACGGAATCGCGATGGTGTGTGCCTCCACAGGTGGATCACACTGTGGCAGTTTTGAACAAGGCTACCTTGATTCCTACTGAGGAGACCCCGGTTTTTCGGGATCCCACGGACAGGAGGCTGGAGTCTCTAGCCCGCCATTCCTACACGGTGGCGGGTTCCTTGCTCAAACCTGTCTTCGCGTCTGTTTTGGTGGCTGATTGGACTAAGGTGCTTAGGAGCAACCTCGTGTCTGATTCTGTCCCACCTGCCAGGCTGGATATTGTGGATCAAATTCACCAAGGAGTCATGTATTTTTGCGATGCAGCCTTAAATGAGGCCCCTTTGGTAGCACGCCTATCTAGTGTCGCGGTGCTTAACCGTCAAATGATCTGGCTGAAGAGCTGGTCGGCTGACCAGACATCACGGAAAACTGTTGCTGATTTTCCCTATGCTGGTTCTCGCCTTTTTGGTGAGGCGTTGGATACCTTGGTAAAAGGCATCACGGGGGGCAAGAAAACCATGCTGCCCCAGAACCACAAGAACAAGTCCTTTCGTGGCAAGCGGGGTTCCGCCTCTCGACCCAGCCAGGGGTCCTTTCGTGCCTTTCGGAATCAAACCAAGGGCAAGCCCTTCAAGGGCCAAGGTAGCCAGAAGAAGCCCTGGGTGGGCAAGCAGAAGTCCGGCAATGCCGGTACGGCGGGTTAATCCGCCTCTGCCTGAAGGGGCGCCCTCACTTGTTTCAGGGGTGGGGGGACGTTTGCGTGGTTTCCTCCAACCTTTGCTGCTCCAAATTCCGGACAGGTGGGTTCAGGAAATCATTTGATCGGAGTACAAGATCGAATTCCTTTCCCGGCCGGCGGACAGATTTTTTCCCTCAAATCTTCATTTGACCCCAGGGCGCCTGCAGGACCTGCATCAAGCGGTGCAGGACCTCCTTGCACAGGGGGTGATTGTCCCGGGGCCCCATCGGGACAGGTTTCGGGGATTTTATTCCAATCTGTTCACTGTGCCCAGAAAGGAGGGCAAGGTGCGTCCTATTCTGGACCTGAAAGCTCTGAACCGCTTTGTGCGCGTTAAAAGTTCCGTATGGAATCTCTCCGTTCGGTGGTGGCCTCCCTGAGTCCAGGGGAATTCCTGGCCTCTATAGACCTGAAGGATGCGTACCTACACATCCCCATTTTCGAGGGTCCCCAGAGGTACCTTCGGTTCGCTATAGCGGAGGACCACTATCAGTTTGTGGCGTTACCTTTCGGTCTCGCTTCGGCTCCAAGGGCCTTTACAAAGGTGTTGGCGCCTGTTCTAGGCCTGCTGAGGGCTCAGGGCATTGCGGTCTTGGGATATCTTGACGATCTCCTCTTAAGATCGAGTGTCCGCCAGGACCTACTGCGCGATCTGTCCATCACGGTACAGACGCTCCAGGAGTTCGGATGGACCATCAACGTACAGAAGTCGACCTTGTCTCCTTCGGTTCGTCTTCCCTATCTGGGAATGGTTCTGGACTCTGCTCAAGCAAAGGTCTTCTTGCCGGAGGACAAGCTCCGCACCTTACAGGACGAGATCAGGTCCCTCAGGGACAAGCCATCCTCGTCACTCAGGACCTGCATGCGGTCCCTAGGGTTGATGGTATCGGCCTTCAAGGCGATACCCTTTGCCCAGTTTCACACACGGTCTCTTCAAGCGGAGATCCTGGCCAGGTGGGACAGACTTCCTCGGTCCTTGGATTTGAGTGTCTCATTGAGTCGCCAAACCAAAATGGATCTTCTGTGGTGACTTCAGTCCCCGGCTGTGGCAGACGGCAAGTCCTTCCATCCGTTGCTGTGGACGGTGATTACCACGGATGCCAGCCTGTCGGGCTGGGGTGGAGTCCTGGGCAACCTATCTGCCCAGGGCACTTGGTCGGGGGAGGAATCCTCCCTTCCGATCAACATATTGGAATTGAGAGCGATCAAACTCTGTCTCTTCCAGTGGTCGGATTGACTTCGGGGCTGTCCGGTTCGGGTACAGACAGACAATGCTACCACGGTGGCTTACATCAACCACCAGGGGGGCACCAGGAGTGCCCGGGCGGCCAGGGAGGTGACCGACATTCTGTCTTGGGCCGAGACTCATGTCCCGGCAATCTCAGCAGTTCACACTCCGGGTGTGGAGAATTGGCAGGCCGACTACCTGAGCCGACAGACCCTGGACCAAGGGGAATGGTCCCTACACCCGGAGGTCTTCCAAATGCTTTGTGCGAATTGGGGATCCCCGGACGTGGATCTGTTTGCGTCTTGGCTAAACCACAAGGTGGAAAGGTTTGTGGCAAGAACGCGCAATCCTCTGGCAGACGCCTCGGATGTGTTGGTGGCCCCTTGGCATCAGTATCATCTGATGTATGCCTTTCCTCTGATTCAGTTGGTGTCCAGGTTCCTTCGCAGGTTAGCCTCGGAACCGCACCTGGTGATTCTGGTAGCGCCGGTCCTGGTACGCCGATGTTGTTCACCTGGCAGTGGCGCCTCCTTGGCGGCTGCCAATGCGGGAAGATCTGCTGTCTCAGGGACCAATCTTCCATCCTGCTTTACAGTCGCTGGCTTTAACGGCCTGGCTGTTGAGACCCAGGTCCTGAGAGACAGAGGTCTCTCCCCTGAGGTCATTCCTACTCTGATCAAGGCTAGGAAAACCTCCTCTGGTAAAATGTATTACCGTACCTGGAAAGCCTATTTCGTCTGGTGTGAGTCCAGGGGGTTCTTCCCTCGCTCGTACTCGGTGTCGAGAGTGTTGGCTTTCCTCCAGTCGGGGTTGGGCCAGCGCCTGACGCTGGCCACGATAAAGGGCCAGGTGTCTGCACTGGCTATTCTTTTTCAACGCCCTGTGGCGTCTAATTCTTTAATTCGCACCTTCATTCAGGGTGTGCGGCATTTGGCTCCTCCCAGAAGGGAGCCTTTACCTCCGTGGGACTTGAACTTGGTTCTGTCCGTTTTACAGCGTTCTCCCTTTGAGAACATCCGGGAGATTTCGTTGCCTCTGCTGTCTAAGAAGGTTGCCTTTTTAGTGGGGATCACTTTGGCTCGCAGAGTATCGGAGCTGGCGGCGTTGTCTTGCCGCTCTCCTTACTTGGTAATTCACAAGGATAAGGTGGTCTTGTGACCACACCTGTCTTTTCTTCCTAAGGTGGTCTCTGAGTTCCACCTTAATGAGGACATTGTCCTGCCTTCGCTTTGTACGAAGCCTAAGCATCCCAAGGAGGTTGCATTACATTTCTTGGATGTTGTCAGGGTGATCAGGGTTTACCTGTTGTCTACGGAGTCCTTTCGGAAGTCCTTCCTGAGGGACCTCAGAAGGGCATGGCTGCGTCTGCAGCGACCATTGCCAAATGGATCAGACAGACCATTGAACAGGCCTATGCTTTGAAGGAACGGGTTCCACCCTTCCCTGTTAAAGCGCACTCTACCAGATCTTTGAGTGCGTCCTGGGCCTACTGGCATCGAGCCTCGGTGGCCCAGGTGTGCAAGGCTGCAACTTGGTCTTCAGTGCACACCTTTTCAAAATTCTATAAGGTGGATTTTCTAGCATCAGCCGATGCCTCCTTTTGGCCGCGAAGTTCTCAGTGCGGCAGTGTCCTGAGGGACCCTTGTTTTGTTGTGGGTCCCTGACGTTTGGGGTTGTTTATCCCCTGGATTATTTGATTTCCTGGGCTGTTGCTCCTGTTGAGCCTTTTCTGTTGCCCAGAAGGTTCTCTTACTATGCGTGTAAGGTTCCTTTCTCTGATGTGGGTACTGCCTTGCCTTTTCTACGGTTGCGTCTCCCACCCCTCATGTATACACTGCTTTGGGACATCCCAATAGTGATGACTTAGAGGTGGCGGCGACTGTTGGAGGACGTAAGAGAAAACTGAATTTTTGTAAAATCTTACCTGTAAAAATTCCTTTCTCTGAGTCCTCCGACACTCCGTTTTTTTTCCTAGAAAATGACTTTGAATCCCCAAACATTATATAATTATTTATTTATTTTTAGCAAAGATTCTGTAGAATAAAATGGTGTTCGTTGCAATATTTTTTGTCTCGTGGTATTTGCGCTGCGGCCTTGTAAACACAATTTCACTGCATTAAAAAAAAAAAAAAAAAAAAAAAAGAAACAGTAAAGTTAGCCTAATTTGTTTCTATGATGTGAAAGATAATGTTACGCCGAGTACAGTGCCTTGCGAAAGTATCAACAACAAGTGGGACACAATCATGAAGTGGAACGAAATTTATCAGATATTTCAAACTTTGTTAACAAATAAAAAACTGAAAAATTGGGCGTGCAAAATTATTCAGCCCCTTTACTTTCAGTGCAGCAAACTCTCTCCAGAAGTTCAGTGAGGATCTCTGAATGATCCAATGTTGACCTAAATGAATAATGATGATAAATAGAATCCACCTGTGTGTAATCAAGTCTCCGTATAAATGCACCTGCACTGTGATTGTCTCAGAGGTCCGTTTTAAAGCGCAGAGAGCATCATGAAGAACAAGGAACACACCAGGCAGGTCCAAGATACTGTTGTGGAGAAGTTTAAAGCCGGATTTGGATACAAAACGATTTCCCAAGCTTTAAACATCCCAAGGAGCACTGTGCAAGCGATAATATTGAAATGGAAGGAGTATCAGACCACTGCAAATCTACGAAGACCTGGCCGTCCCTCCAAGCTTTCAGCTCATACAAGGAGAAGACTGATCAGAGATGCAGCCAAGAGGCCCATGATCACTCTGGATGAACTGCAGAGATCTTGGTGGGAGGTGGGAGACTCTGTCCATAGGACAACAATCAGTCGTATACTGCACAAATCTTCCCTTTATGGAAGAGTGGCAAGAAGAAAGCCATTTCTTAAAGATATCCATAAAAATGTTGTTTAAAGTTTGCCACAAGCCACCTGGGAGACCAAACATTTGGAAGAAGGTGCTCTGGTCAGATGAAACCAAAATCAAACTTTTTGGCAACAATGCAAAATGTTATGTTTGGTGTAAAAGCAACACAGCTCATCACCCTGAACACACCATCCCCACTGTCATACATGGTGGTGGCAGCATCATGGTTTGGGCCTGCTTTTCTTCAGCAGGGACAGGGAAGATGGTTAAAATTGATGGGAAGATGGATGGAGCCAAATACAGGACCATTCTGGAAGAAACCCTGATGGAGTCTGCAAAAGACCTGAGACTGGGACGGAGATTTCTCTTCCAACAAGACAATGATCCAAAACATAAAGCAAAATCTACAATGGAATGGTTCACAAATAAACATATCCAGGTGTTAGAATGACCAAGTCAAAGTCCAGACCTGAATCCAATCGAGAATCTGTGGAAAGAACTGAGAACTGCTGTTCACAAACGCTCTCCATCCAACCTCATTGAGCTCGAGCTGTTTTGCAAGGAGGAATTGGCAAAAATTTCAGTCTCTCGATGTGCAAAACTGATAGAGACATACCCCAAGCGACTTACAGCTGTAATCACAGCAAAAGGTGGCACTACAAAGTATTAACTTAAGGGGGCTGAATAATTTTGCACGCCCAATTTTTCAGTTTTTTATTTATTAACAAAGTTTGAAATATCCAATAAATTTCGTTCCACTTCATGATTGTGTCCCACTTGTTGATTCTTCACAAAAAATTACAGTTTTATATCCTTATGTTTGAAGCCTGAAATGTGGCAAAAGGTCGCAAAGTTCAAGGGGGCCGAATACTTTCGCAAGGCACTGTAAATAGATAACCCATGTCATGCTTCAAAATTGCGCACGCTGGTGGAATGGCGACAAACATTGGTACTTTAAAATCTCCATAGGTGACACTTTAAAAAAATTCTACAGGTTACCAGTTTAGAGTTACAGAGAAGGTCTAGGGATAGAATTATTTCTCTCACTCTAATGATCGCAGCGATACCTCACGTGTGTGGTTTGAACACCGTTTACATATGTGGAAGCAACTTGCATATGCGTTCGCTTCTGCACACGAGCCCAGAGGGAAGGTGTGCTTTAAATTTTTTTTCTTTTCTTATTTATTTTACTTTTTATGTTTACATTGTCCCTTTAAAAAAATAGTTTTGATCACTTTTATTCCTAAACATCCCTTGTAATCGAAATAAGCAGGACAGGTCCTCTTTTTAATGTGAGATCTGGGGGTCAAAAAGATCTCACATCTACACTAAAAAGAAAAAAATATAAAATTATTTTTTTCATCATGGAAAAAAATGGGCCCTTTCAGGCCGTTGGGAGGAAGTGACGTATGACGTCACTCCGGTCCTTCAAGGCCATAGAGTGGAGTGGGGGCCAGCTTGCCCTCACTCAACTTCCTTCCTAGGAGGGGAGAGGACCCCGGATTGTTTACTGATGGCTCCAGTAGGCGGGGGAAAGCCGCCGTGAGGCGGGGGGGGGGGGCGCCTCTCTCGCCATCCATAAGTGATCTTGCAGTGAATCTGCTGCTGGGACTACTTTAAAAGCGGACCGCCTGCTATTTTAAAAAAATACCGGGGTTATGGCTGCTATCTGCTGCCATAACCCCGTATTTAAAGACAAGGTAGCGACGTAAATACACAGTGGGCAGACCAAAAGTGGTTAAACCCCCTTGACGCCAATGGAACACAAATTTTTGGCCTCCGCTTTAGGGGGTTGTATCGGGGTGATGAGTGAAGCTAGAGGAGTTCCTCCCGGTACCGTTGTTTAGAGCCCACGGTCGGCTTTCTTGTAATGATAACCAATGTGGCTGAGCAGCCGTTCAGTTGATATTACAAGGAGTGGGAGGGGACTACTTACTGTCACATTCCCCCCGATCCCTCCATAAAGAGTACCTGTCAATGCCTATTACTGTCATATTCCTCCCCGATCCCTCCATAAAGAGTACCTGTCACTGCCTATTACTGTCACATTCCCCCCGATCCCTCCATAAAGAGTACCTGTCACTGCCTATTACTGTCACATTCCCCCGATCCCTCCATAAAGAGTACCTGTCACTCCTATTACTGTCACATTCCCCCCGATCCCTCCATAAAGAGTACCTGTCAATGCCTATTACTGTCATATTCCTCCCCGATCCCTCCATAAAGAGTACCTGTCACTGCCTATTACTGTCACATTCCCCCCGATCCCTCCATAAAGAGTACCTGTCACTGCCTATTACTGTCACATTCCCCCGATCCCTCCATAAAGAGTACCTGTCACTCCTATTACTGTCACATTCCTCCCCGATCCCTCCATAAAGAGTACCTGTCACTGCCTATTACTGTCACATTCCTCCCCGATCCCTCCATAAAGAGTACCTGTCACTGCCTATTACTGTCACATTCCCCCCCGATCCCTCCATAAAGAGTACCTGTCACTGCCTATTACTGTCACATTCCCCCGATCCCTCCATAAAGAGTACCCGTCACTCCTATTACTGTCACATTCCCCCCCGATCCCTCCATAAAGTGTACCTGTCACTGCCTATTACTGTCACATTCCCCCGATCCCTTCATAAAGAGTACCTGTCACTGCCTATTACTGTCACATTCTCCCCGATCCCTCCATAAAGAGTACCTGTCACTGCCTATTACTGTCACATTTCCCCTGATCCCTCCATAAAGAGTACCTGTCACTGCCTATTACTGTCACATTCCCCCCCGATCCCTCCATAAAGAGTACCTGTCACTGCCTATTACTGTCACATTCCCCCCCCCCCGATCCCTCCATAAAGAGTACCTGTCACTGCCTATTACTGTCACATTCCCCCCCGATCCCTCCATAAAGAGTACCTGTCACTGCCTATTACTGTCACATTCCCCCGATCCCTCCATAAAGAGTACCTGTCACTGCCTATTACTGTCACGTCCCCCCCCCCCCCCCGATACCTCCACAAAGAGTACCTGTCACTGCCTATTACTGTCACATTCCCCCGATCCCTCCATAAAGAGTACCTGTCACTGCCTATTACTGTCACATTCCCCCGATCCCTCCATAAAGAGTACCTGTCACTGCATATTACTGTCACATTTCCCCCGATCCCTCCATAAAGAGTACCTGTCACTGCCTATTACTGTCACATTCCCCCGATCCCTCCATAAAGAGTACCTGTCACTGCCTATTACTGTCACGTCCCCCCCCCCCCCCGATACCTCCACAAAGAGTACCTGTCACTGCCTATTACTGTCACATTCCCCCCCGATACCTCCACAAAGAGTACCTGTCACTCCTATTACTGTCACATTCCCCCCCGATCCCTCCACAAAGAGTACCTGTCACTGCCTATTACTGTCACATTCCCCCCCAATCCCTCCATAAAGAGTACCGAAACAAAAAAAGAGAGGTAGACCCGCGGGACTTTGAGTGAGGTGACTGTTAGGGGCTGGAAATAGAATACTGGGATGCAAGAATAAAAGACATACTTTATTACGCTATATAAAAAGTATACAAGTGATGAGTGTTGTCATACACTAGTTTGCATATTGAGAAAGCCCCATGGCTAAATAAAAACAATATACAGTATAAATGGTAATACATTGCATAAAGATGTAAATCTTGCATTACAGCATGGTTTCAGAATAACCTTAATGACATATATATATTCATATTGGTACAGTAATCTTCATCCTAACTTTTAATGACATGTTGATTCATAGTAGTACAGTAAACTGCATCCTGAACTGACGCGTTTCGCGCGCTGTGCGCTCGCTTCCTCAGAGATAGATGCACTCAAAGTAAATCTATGGGAGAACACATATCAGAGTAAAAAATGTGTAGTTTGATGAAAAAGCGAAAAAGGTTGAATGTGATAGTGGTCATTCAAAAAAGTAAGAAATACTCACAGGTCGATAAAAATTGGAATGGGGAGATATATGTTTTCTCTGTGTGACAACAGTGGCATTTGTCTGACCCGGGAGCTGAGGGGTCCCTGCTGAGTGCAAGCCAAGAACGGAGAACCCATGGTGCATGGGTGACAAGAAGTGGAATAAAGGGATGCACCATCCAGAATCTGCCATATGGGGGAAAAAAATGTGAAAAAAATCGCCTCTGTTTGATCCGCCGCTCGCCCGCTACATGACGCTGGGGTCCCATGCTTTGCTGTCAACCTCGGACTCTCATGGTAAGCCTGGACACTGTGGCAATTCCTTTTCCTCCCTTTTTTTCTTTTCTCCTCACTCTATCTCCTCGGTGCCACTTTGCTCATTCAGTTTTCTCACCATCTCTATTTCACATTCCTGGTGGTTAGCTATGGCACTTGCTCACCACTTATCCACTCCGGGCTTTGCACTATGGTTCTTCAGTTCACTCCCATCCCCCTTTTTTCCTCACATCTTCCTTCCCTTCATTTTGGGTCATGTCACTTACACTATTTCCACACCAGCTCTGGCCATACACTGGTCCATACACTTTCACTCTGTCACTCCTATCCATCATTGATTTTTTTCTTACACATTGTTTTTCACATTTTTTCCCCCATATGGCAGATTCTGGATGGTGCATCCCTTTATTCCACTTCTTGTCACCCATGCACCATGGGTTCTCCGTTCTTGGCTTGCACTCAGCAGGGACCCCTCAGCTCCCGGGTCAGACAAATGCCACTGTTGTCACACAGAGAAAACATATATCTCCCCATTCCAATTTTTATCGACCTGTGAGTATTTCTTACTTCTTTGAATGACCACTATCACATTCAACCTTTTTCGCTTTTTCATCAAACTACACATTTTTTACTCTGATATGTGTTCTCCCATAGATTTACTTTGAGTGCATCTATCTCTGAGGAAGCGAGCGCACAGCGCGCGAAACGCGTCAGTTCAGGATGCAGTTTACTGTACTACTATGAATCAACATGTCATTAAAAGTTAGGATGAAGATTACTGTACCAATATGAATATATATATGTCATTAAGGTTATTCTGAAACCATGCTGTAATGCAAGATGTACATCTTTATGCAATGTATTACCATTTATACTGTATATAGTTTTTATTTAGCCATGGGGCTTTCTCAATATGCAAACTAGTGTATGACAACACTCATCACTTGTATACTTTTTATATAGCGTAATAAAGTATGTCTTTTATTCTTGCATCCCAGTATTCTATTTCCAGCCCCTAACAGTCACCTCACTCAAAGTCCCGCGGGTCTACCTCTCTTTTTTTGTTTCGCATATATATTGGGATGGAGGTATGTTAGGGAAAGTACTAGACCATTATCCCCTTTCTTCCATAAAGAGTACCTGTCACTGCCTATTACTGTCACATTTCCCCCCCCCCCCCGATCCCTCCATAAAGAGTACCTGTCACTGCCTATTACTGTCAGGGATTGCCTGATTACATTATCATATGCAGATGAAATTGTATACAGCAACAGAATTAACCTGAACCAATTATCTAGCCATCTGGACAGAACAATGTGGGCTCATTAACATTTAACAATAGGACACGCAGGCTTAACACAATCCACATTCCACCTCAATAGATAGACAATAGGACAAGACTGCCAATGACAGTCTGTCCGTCTCCTACATTGAAGTACATGGAATGCACATCTACGTATTGCTATGATTTTTTTATGATTTAGGAGTCAGACTTCATGGCAACAGGCTATAGGCCTCATAGTGTAAAGTGGAATTAAATCTTCAAATTTCTTGAGAGATATTGCTGACAAATATTACTGTTCCACTTGAAGCAATCCAAAACATTAGGTATCTGTCTTTCACTCCCAGTGACGGTGAGTACCGTCACATTCAGTAAAACTGTTAGGCTAGCTGTAGAAGGTTCGAATCTAGGCCAGTTCAGCAGGAACCTGTTGAGATTTAAACCATGTGTGGGCAGGCTGAGTGTACCCAAGTTGATTGATTGATCAACTTGGGTACAACCAGCCTGATGGATTTTAAATGCGATTACCGCTATGGCCTGGTATAGCTGTTAGCAATAATCACTGTGTTCTTCTGGCAGGGGCGGCTTCGACCCTGCAGGAGGGATTCCCCTTGCCATTGGTATTCCAATGGCTGGCCTTAGTTATAAATAACAGAGAGAAGTCCACAAGGTGGCATACACCCCCTTTTGGACTTAACCCCCAGTAATCTGGCATACTTTACAAAGTGGCTGAAATCCTGGAGCTCAACATTTAATGAGTGTCAGATCATTTCAATTTCTTTTCTCTCTTCTGCTTTCAGTGATGGCGTCTGCTGATCTGAAGGAGGAGCTGGAATGTTCCATCTGTCTGAGTGTTTATACAGATCCTATAACCCTGATATGTGGACACAACTTTTGCCAGGACTGTATTAGTGAAGTGTTGGATTCACAGGCGAGGTCTGGTGGTTATTCCTGTCCTGATTGCAGAGAAGAGTTCCAGGAGCGGCCTGCACTGCGGAGGAACATAACACTGCGTAACATAGTGGAGAATATCCGGTCTGCTCAGCCAGATCAGGAGGGGTCCGGGGTCTTCTGTACTTACTGTATTCACACCCCTGTACCTGCTGTGAAATCCTGTCTGTTGTGTGAAGCTTCTCTGTGTGACAATCACCTGAGAGTCCACAGCAAGTCACCAGAACACGTCTTATGTGACCCTACCACTTCCCTGGAGAACAGAAAAGGCTCATCACTAGAACATGTCTTATGTGACCCCACCACTTCCCTGGAGAACAAGAAATGCTCCGTCCATAAGAAGATCCTGGAGTATTACTGCACAGAGGACTCCTCCTGTATCTGTGTGTCCTGCGGGCTGGATGGAAAACATCAGGGACACCAGGTGGTGACTCTGGATGAGGCCTTTGAGATGAAGAAGAAGAAACTGGGAAATGTTCTGCAGAAACTAATGGCAGAGAGAGAGGAGACGGAGAAAAGAGTGCAGAGTCTGCAGGAACGCAGGAGGAAAGTACAAGGAAAGGCAGATGATGAAACAGAGAGAATCACTGCCCTGTTCAGAGATCTCAGGAGACGTCTGGAGGACCTTGAGAAGAAAGTCCTGAGTGAGATCTCGGGACAGGCAGAACGGGCCTCTCTATCACTGTCTGATATGATCCAACAGCTGGAAATTAAGAAGGATGAGCTGTACAGTAAGGTGTGTTATCTTGAGGAACTGTGTAACATGACGGATCCACTGACTGTCCTTCAGGAATCGGGCACAGGTGACTTGTGTGATACTGAGGATGGAGATGATATGGACATAGAGAGACATGATAAATTCCTCCATGATGGAGGGGATCTGGATGTGGCGGGAATCTCACACATATTACACACCGGTTTATCTGAGATCATGTCTGGGGTAAATGTAGAGAAATGTACAGACACAAATGTCTATCCACATTCTTCCACAAATGAAATATTTCCCTCCGTTGCTAAACAATCCAGGAAACGTCCCCAACCCACCCCCACCATACAACACTCACACCTCCAGGCTGGAGGACCTAACATTGGGGCTGTACAGCAAACATGGGGGTTGTCGGTGTTTACAGACATATTACTGGATATGAGAACAGCTGGTAGTCATCTAGATATATCAGATGACGGGAAAACTGTGTACAGGTCATTCTATCAGTCCATTCCCGAATCACCAGAAAGCTTTCGGTGTTCTCAGGTGTTAAGCAGACAGAGGTTTTCCTCAGGGAGACATTACTGGGAAGTGGATGTCGGGGAGTCTCAGATCTGGAGAGTTGGGATGTGTTACCCCAGTATAGACCGGAGAGGATTTCAGTCAGGGTTTGGATATAATAATAAGTCCTGGTGTTTAGAGAGCAGGAAGTATGATAGATACGCTGCGATACATGACAGTAATCAGGTCCCAATTCCCAGCAGTTTCTCTAGTAAGAGATTCAGGATATATCTGGATTATGAGGCCGGGCGGATCTCCTTTTATGATCTGTGTGACCCGATCCGACACCTCCACACCTTCACCACCACCTTCACTGAGCCCCTCCATGCTGGGTTACGTGTAGGGAAGGATACCTTTATTAAGATATCTGGGATAGAATCAGAGGTGAGAAATCTGCACAGAGACTGGTGACATCACAGAGCGGAGAATCTGATTGGTGCAAAATCCAGCCAATAGATGGAAGCAGTGGACAAAATACAACATTAATGATTTATTTTTAAAGCCGCAGGCCTCGGGCCATCCTCTTCATCCTAAACCTCACTTCGCTGACCAGGAACAAGCATGCAGGGGGTCATATTATTTCATTGGCTGCATACTTGTTCTGGAAACCCATGGAATGTGAGGCACCCAGGCTACTAGGAAGTGTAGTCCTGTGAGTGCTGGCTGGGAAGGAGCCCGTCCTTGCTCCAGACAATATCCAATAAGAGCAGAAGATCCCAGGATCCACACATCAGAACAAGACCTGCTGTGTGTGAACAAGTGGCAGTCTCAGCCTGGACCCCCACCAGGCAACTCTCCTAATGTTTAGATCAAAAGTTAGTGATTCTTGCGCTATCACGGTATTTTAAAATGTTATATATATTTCCCAGGTGCTGCAGGTACTAATCTGTTACCTGAACAGTTTCTATAATCAGTAAATGGGAAGATGTACAGTAAATGTACTGCACTCCTAGGATATATCAGACAAGCAACTCTTATAAAAGTATACGATGAGCACATGCACAGGTGAACAATTGTATATAAATGTAAAAGTTATATGCAAATTAGGCACATAAATATATAAATATTTCATAAAACCATCACATTCTGAAATTTTCACTGTTTCCAACGTGACTCTATATATAAAGTGCATAAGTGTAGACATCCCAAACAAATTGTGCCAACTGTTTAGATTCCCCTGAAGAAGTCATGTGACTCGTGATGCAACGCGTAGGGTCGGAATGTGACGCAGTGGGACACGGATGGAGTGTCCCCAGGATTGTTTCAAGCGGATATTTCATAAATGGTGACTCTCTTCAATAAAAGTCCTTCAAAAGTGTGATCCTTAATTAAATGTGATATTTCCTTCACCTCCAATTATTGTGATCCACACAATATGTGCTCTTCAGTGACTTCCCCTAAATGTGTGCTAGCAGCTCACCTCTAGCCAGATATGACCAGACATATGGGTTTTAATGTAGAGTTGCCTCTAATCCTCCTCCTCATGTAGGGTCCCCAATGTATGTTTGCTCAATCTATGGGTATTACAGGTGGGGGTGGTCTTTCCTGTATGTTCATTTGTGTATCTAGGAACCTCTCAGCATTCGTGTACAGCAGTATATTTGGTCATAAAGTTCTGAAATTTCCGCTTGTAACAATCCTGGGGACACTTAGTTGGTATTCCGCTGTGTCACTTACGGTTTCTGAATTGCCCGCCCTACGTGTTACGTCACGAGTCACGTGACTTCTTCAGGGGAATCTAAACAGTAGGCACAATTTGTTTGGGATGTCTACACTTATGCACTTTATATTGGAAACACAATGAAAATTTCAGAATGTGATGGTTTTATGAAATATTTATATATTTATGTGCCTAATTTGCATAGAATTGTTACATTTATATACAATTATTCACCTGTGCATGTGCTCATGGTATACTTTTATTAGAGTTGCTTGTCTGATATATCCCAGGAGCGAAGTACATATACATCTTCCTATTAACTCTCCAAATGTGTTTCGCTCTGCCCACTGGAGCGCACGAGCCCCATGAGTAAGCTCAAGTGGGCGGAGTAAATTGCTTTGGAGGCGCTGCCTGGCGGGGTTTCAGGCTGAGACTGACAATTGTCTACGCACAGCAGGTCTTGTTCTGATGTGCGGCTCCTTGGATGGGCAGCATGCTTGTTCTGGGTCAGAGAAACATGAGGTAGTTTAGTGAGGATTGGGGTTAGTCCGGGATCTGGCACCTTCACAATGTATCGATCGCCAACATGTGTGTTTTCAGTTGTAGATAAGAGTAGAGATGCATTAGAACCTTTTTTTTGTTTGTTTTTACTGCTATCCGGGGATGTCAGAGAAATTTCCATTACTGACAACAATTTACCAGACAGGAAGTGAGGGGAACTCTGACAGCAACACAGACGGATAAACAGACAGAGATAAAAATTATTTTCTTTAATAGAACCAGGGGGAAGGCTAGAACCCCTGTCAGGTTTGATTTTCTGTATCTTTGTTGAAGATTTTACTTCAGTTCCTGTTATGAGCTACCTTCTGTTATAAAACATCCAATAAAAAAAATTAAAAAAAAAAAGTTGTCTTTATAAATTTAGGGCAAAATATATTCTGCTACATGTCTTTGGTAAAAAAAAAAAAAAATCTCAATACGTGTACATTAATTGGTTTGTGTGAAAGTTATGGCATCTACAAACTATGGTTCTGTATAGTGGTGCACCGAAAATTCGGCAACCAAAATTTTCGGCTGAAAATGGGCCTATCCCATTTCGGGCAAAACGGGTCACATATGCCCGAAAATTAATGTCCGCCGCAGGAGCAGCTTTCACTTTAACTTATATGGCGCGTGACCAGCCGCGGCCGGCTCCCGAGACCTGCCGTTTGTACCTCCTCGCCCGTGCTTTGCTAGACTGGTTGCTAGAATCACCAGCCGCCTGGCGTCTAGCAACCAGTGACGTTACGGTCCTGAGAGGAAAGCAAGGCCAAGAAGAGGACCCAGCATGCAGAGCGGAGGAGGATCTTCTTTGTCCACCTCCGCGCCTATGATATGATAGAAAAAACTATTTTAAAATCATTTGGGGGGGAAAAAAGTCATTTTCCGTTTTTGGCCAAGGGCATCCTGAATTTTCTGTTTCGGCCCAGAATTTTCATTTCGGTGCATCCCTAGTACTGTATATTTGAAAATTGATCAATCCTGATGTACTGACGGCCTATGTCATTTCTTGAGGCCCTAAAAATGCCAAGACAGTAAAAATACCCCCCCCCCCCCCCAAAATGACCCCTTTTTTGGGAAGTAGACAGTTCGAGGTGTTTAGTAAGAGGCATGGTGATTTTTTTCTTTTTTTGTCACAATTTTTTGGAAAATGAAGAAATTAAATAAAGCTTGTTTTTTTTTTTTTTTTTTTTACATACTGTCACCAGCGCAATACAGTGTTATCCTATAACTGGTGTGATAGCAATCAGGAAAACTTACTGGTGACAGTATGTAAAATTGCGATTCAGCAGTGCATTAATTTACCAGACAATTGCGCGGTTGTGGGACGCTGTACCTAAATAAAAAAATTTTTTTTCATTTTTTACCCACAAATAGAACTTTCTTTTGGTGGTATTTGATCACCTGTGCCATTTTTTTTTCCAGGGTCTGGCGGCTCAGATAGTCGGCCTGCCAATTCTCCACACCCGGAATGTGAACTGCTGAAATTGCCGGGACATGAGTCTCGGCCCAAGACAGAATGTCAGTCACCTCCCGGGCCGCCCGGGCACTCCTGGTGGTTGATGTAAGCCACCGCGGTAGCATTGTCCGTCTGTACCCGAACAGGACGGCCCCGAAGTCGATCCGACCACTGGAATAGACAGAGCTTTATCGCTCTCAATTCCAACACATTGATCGGAAGAGAGGATTCCTCCCCCGACCAAGTGCCCTGGGCAGACAGATTGCCCAGGACCCCACCCCAGCCCGACAGGCTGTCATCCGTGGTAATCACTGTCCACAGTAACGGACGGAAGGACTTGCCTTCTGACACCGCTGGGGACCGGAGCCACCACAGAAGATCCATTCTGGTCTGGCGACTCAATGAGATACTCAGATCCAGGGACTGAGGTAGTCTGTCCCACCTAGCCAGGATCTCCGCTTGGAGAGCCCGAGTATGAAACTGAGCAAAGGGTATCGCCTCGAAGGCCGATACCATCAACCCCAGGCACCGCATGCAGGACCTGAGGGACGAGGATGGGCGGTCCCTGAGGGACCTGATCTTGTCCTGCAAGGTCCGGAGCTTGTCCTCCGGCAAGAACACCTTTGCCTGAGCAGAATCCAGGATCATTCCCAGATAGGGAAGACGAACTGATGGAGACAAGAAAGATTATATACAAAGTATATTCCACGCGCCTAGGGAGTTTAAAATAGTGGGTTTAAATATTATCTAAAAAACTCTGGCTGAAAGAAAATAAAATCTAATTAGCAGCCTGCTGTATGTATAGAGAGTGATTGAAAAAATTGTATGATCTTACTGAGAGATCAAATACAGCGCTTGCTTGGAGCTCTAAATACTCAGTATGTAATACCAATAAATGTCTAAGCATCGGATTGCCACAAAACATCAGCTTAAAATCTACTAGATGGTAATTTCAAATAAGTGCAAGGTGTGCAAAACAGTGCAAATTATGCTGTGTTAATTTGCACTGTTTTGCACACCTTGCACTTATTTGAAATTACCATCTGCTTAGACATTTAGACTGAGTATTTAGAGCTCCAAGCAAGCGCTGTATTTGATCTCTCAGTGAGATCATACAATTTTTTGATGGAGACAAGGTCGACTTCTGCATGTTGATGGTCCATCCGAACTCCTGGAGCGTCTGTACCGTGGTGGACAGATCGCGCAGCAGGTCCTGACTGACACTCGATCTTAGGAGGAGAGCGTCCAGATATCCCAAGACTGCAATGCCCTGTGCCCGTAGCAGGCCCAGAACAGGCGCCAGCACCTTGGTAAAGACCCTTGGAGCCGAAGCAAGACCGAAAGGTAACGCCACAAACTGATAGTTGTCCTCCGCGATAGCGAACCGAAGGTACCTCTGGTGACCCTCGAAAACTGGGATGTGTAGGTACACATCCTTCAGGTCTATAGAGGCCAGGAATTCCCCTGGGCTCAGGGAGGCCACCACCGAGCGGAGAGATTCCATACGGAACTTCCGAACGCGCACGAAGCGGTTCAGTGCTTTCAGGTCCAGAATAGGACGTACCTTGCCCTCCTTTCTGGGCACAGTGAACAGATTGGAATAAAACCCCCGAAACCTGTCCCGATGAGGCACCGGGACAATTACCCCCTGGGCCTGGAGGTCCTGCACCGCTTGATGCAGGTCCTGCAGGCACCCTGGGGTCAAATGAAGATTGGAGGGAAAAAATCTGTCCGCCGGCTGGGAAAGGAATTCGATCTTGTATCCTGATCGAATGATTTCCTGAACCCACCTGTCTGGAATTCGGAGCAGCCAAGGTTGGAGGAAACCGCGCAAACGTCCCCCCATCCCTGAAACAGGTGAGGGCGCCCCTTCAGGCAGAGGCGGATTTACCCGCTGAACCGGCATTGCCGGACTTCTGCTTGCCCGATCAGGGCTTCTTCTGGCTACCTTGGCCTTTGAAAGGCACGAAAGGACCCTTGATTGGGTCGGGAGGTGGAACCCCGTTTGCCACGAAAGGACTTGTTCTTCGGGTTCTGGGGCAGCATGGTGCTTTTATCCACCGTGACGCCTTTCACCAAGGTATCCAATGCCTCGCCAAAAAGGCGAGAACCTGCATAGGGAAAATCAGCAACTGTTTTCCGTGACGTCTGGTCAGCGACCAGCTCTTCAGCCAGATCAAACGATGGTTAAGCACTAGAACACTAGATAGGCGCGCTACCAAGGGGGCCTCATTTAAGGCCGCATCGCACAAATACATGACTCCTTGGTGAGTTTGGTCCACCATAGCCAGCTGGGCAGAATCAGATGCGAGGTTGCGCCTAAGCACCTTAGTCCAATCAGCCACCGCCTGAGCCACCAAAACGGACGCGAAAACAGTTTTGAGCAAGGAACCCGCCACCGTGTAGGAATGGCGGGCTAGAGACTCCAACCGTCTGTCCGTGGGATCCCGAAAAACCGGGGTCTCCTCAGTAGGAATCAAGGTAGCCTTGTTCAAGACGGCCACAGTGTGATCCACCTGTGGAGGCACACACCATCGCGATTCTGTAGCCGGCACAAAAGGATAAAGCAACTTAAACCAACTAGGTACCATGAATGGCCGTTTTAAAGTGCGCCACAGTTCATTCACAGTGTAATGAAACTCAGCGGGACAGGGAAACACCTGCGCCGACTTGTGGGTCCTGTGTGTACCAAAAGAGGACACAATGCCCGGAGGACTGGGCTCATCCTCCAAATGTAGCGTTTCCTTTACAAAAACAATCAACTCATCCATGGTCGTGCGTTCTTCAGGCGACCCCGGGGGAGAAACATCAACCCCCTCCGCCTCCCCCTCAGACCCCAGAGGGTCCAAGGATGAGCGAGACCCTGAAAAGGGCACGCCCGCCACAGCAGCCACATCACCATCTGAATCAGAGGAGATAGATAACCTGGGTCTCTTCCTAGCAGCTCGTTCAGCCATCAGAACCTCCATTTTGGACACTAAAGACGCCACTACGGCGGCCAAATCAGGTATAACAGGGGCCCCAGCAGGACTGGGGTCCCCCACCAGAGCTGGAGGGAATTTGCTGTCCTGAGATTCCATTGCCCAAGGTAGAGAGTGCAGAAAAAATACTGGCCCTTTAAAACAGCTGCGGAGTGCGCAGCCCACCGCTATATGTACAGTTACAAAAGACCCCCAAAAGGAGAAGAAACTGAGCCAGAAATGACAAAACAGAAGGTTATTGAAGATACAGTCTGTAGAGACCCACAGAGTGTTACCACATCGACCGCTGCTATAGAGGAAAAGGAAGTGAGGTCACAAGAGGCTGAACTATAAGTTGCAAGGGACCCAGGGAAAATGGCTGCCCATAGGACTGAATGGAAGGCTCCGGCAAAATGGCCGCCGAACATGTGCATGGAACGATCGTTCTGCCACACGCTGGATGGCGCCAAAACAGCATGTAAATTAGCCAACAGAGAAGCCAGACATGCATGCCCTTATTAAAGATGAGTTGGGAGTGTTCACTACAGGCGGGTATTGACCAGTGGGACAGCCCCCATGGGTGTGTCTATGCAAATGATTTTGCTCTTTTGACTAAGTCTTATGCCTAGCTACTCCTGCGGAGCGGAAGTCAATACCCAATAGTGATGACTTAGAGGAGGCAGCGACTGTCGGAGGACGTAAGAGACAATTTTTGACACAAATCTGGTACTGAACATGTTCATTTTTGTTTAATGCTTAATGGCTGGCTTACTGGCACCCTGTGGTGGGTGGGTGGCTGGCTGGTTGGCATATTGTGGTGGGTGGCTGGCTGGCTGGCACCCTGTGGTAGGTGGGTGGCTGGTACAGTGCCTGTGGGTGGCTGGTACAGGGCCTGTGGGTGGGTAGCTGGCTGGCACCCTGTCTGTGGGTGGCTGGCTGTCTGGCACCCTGTGGTGGGTATCTGGCTGGCACAGGGGCTGTGGATTGCTGGCTGGCTAGTACAGTGTCTGTGGCTCGCTGGTAAAGGGACTGTGAGTGTCTGGCTGGTACAGGGTTGTGGGTGGCTGGTACAGGGCCTGTGGGTGGGTGGCTGGTACAGGGGCTGTGGGTGGCTGGCTGGTACAGGGCCTGAGGGTGGCTGGCTGGCTGGTACAGGGCCTGAGGGTGGCTGGCTGGTACAGGGCCTGTGGGTGGCTGGCTGGTACAGGGCCTGTGGGTGGCTGGCTGGTACAGGGGCTGTGGGTGGCTTGCTGGTACAGGGCCTGTGGGTGGCTGGCTGGTACAGGGCCTGTGGGTGGCTGGCTGGTACAGGGCCTGTGGGTGGCTGGCTGGCACCGGGCTGCTGTGGGTGGATGTATGGCTGTAATACACTCCCGCAAGACTAGTCCCGACTCCAGACGAGGCTTTCCAAGGCGAGGGAGGCGGACTAAGAAGGCAGAATGACATCACAAAAATATCAGGAATATCGGCCAGTTCCAGGGCCGATACCGATATATCGGGGGAAGTGCATATTGGCCCCTGATAAATCGTCCTTGCCGATAATCGGTCTATCCTTAATATAAATATATAAAATGTTTGAAAATGTTTGGGGGTTCTGAGTAATTTTCTAGCAAAAAATACAGATTTTTAGTTGTGAAAAATTTGAAAGCATGACATGTTAGGTATTGATTTACACTGTGCAACATCATCTTTCATATTTTACAAAACAAGCTGCCGTATCCCACACCGGTCCTCCTCTGGCCGATCACATCTAGAAATTATAGTTACTCCTTTCCCTTCTGTAATAGAAGTCACTTTCATTATAAATATCTCTATGTAGGTGGAGGAGCCTTATGGAGGTTCTAATACAGAGAAGCTGGAGGTCCCCCACATGTGACTTCTCAGAGGCGAGAACAGAATACAGACAATTCAGGTTCTTCTATAATAATGAGCTTCCCAATGTGTGTCAAATCTGTCTTCAGATTCAGAGCTCCACTGATATCCCTCTAAGGAGACCGTTATAGGTGAAGAACATCCAGAACCCCCATAATGACCCTCTATGGAGATTGTTGTAGATGGAGCACCCCCATATAAACTACCGCAGTAGACTGTTATAGATACAATACATCCAGCACCCCCATTTCAGCTCCTATGGAGATTATTACAGACAGAGAACATCCAGCACCCCCATAATGATCCTCTATCGAGATTGTTATAGAGGGAGAACATCCAGCACCCCCATAATGACCCCCTATGGAGATTGTTATAGAGGGGGAACATCCAGCACCCCCACAATGATCCCCTATGGAGATCTTACTTACTGAGAACATCCAGCACTCCTGTAATGATCCCCTATGGAGATTGTTATAGAAAAATAACATCCAACACCCCCATAATGACCCCCCCCTCCCATGGAGATTGTATTTACTGAGAACATCCAGCACTCCTGTAATGATCTCCTATGGAGATTGTTATAGAGGGGAGAACATCCAACACCCCCATAATGACCCCCTATGGAGATTGTTATAGAGGGGAAACATCCATCACTCCCATAATGACCTCTATGGAGATTGTTATAGACAGAGAACATCCAGCACCCCCATTATGATCCTCTATGGAGATTGTTATAGACAGAGAACATCCAACACCCCCATAATGACCGTCCCCTATGGAAATTGTATTTTCTGAGAACATCCAGCACCCCCATAATGACCCCCTATGGAGATTGTTATAGAGGGGGAACATCCATCACCCCCATAATGATCCTCTATGCGGATTGTTATAGACAGAGAACATCCAGCACCCCCATTGTGACCCCCCTATGGAGATGGTTATAGAGGGAGAACATCCAACACCCCCATAATGACCCCCAATGGACACTGTTATAGACAGAAAACTTCCAACACCCTCATAAAAATCCCCTATGGAGATTGTTATAGACAGAGAACATCCAGAACCCCCATAAGGACCCCCTATGAAGATCGTTATAGACAGAGAACATCCAGCACCCCCATTATGATCCTCTATGAAGATTGTTATAGACAGAGAACATCCAGCACCCCCATTATGATCCTCTATGGAGATTTATAGACAGAGAACATCCAGCACCCCCATAATGACCCCCTATGAAGATTGTTATAGACAGAGAACATCTAACACCCCCATAATGACTGCCCCCCTATGGAGATTGTATTTTCTGAGAACATCCAGCACCCCCATAATGATCCTCTATGGAGATTGTTATAGACAGAGAACATCCAACACCCCATAATGACCCCCTATGGAGATTGTTATAGAGGGGGAACATCCAGCACCCCCATTATGATCCTCTATGAAGATTGTTATAGACAGAGAACATCCAGCACCCCCATTATGATCCTCTATGAAGATTGTTATAGACAGAGAACATCCAGCACCCCCATTATGATCCTCTATGAAGATTGTTATAGATAGAGAACATCCAGCACCCACATTATGATCCTCTATGGAGATTGTCATAGACAGAGAACATCCAGCACCCCCATAATGACCGCCCCCTATGGAGATTGTATTTACCGAAAACATCCAGCACCCCCGTAATTAATGACCCCCTATGGAGATTGGTATAGAGGGGGAACATCCATCACCCCCATAATGACCCCCTATGAAGATTGTTATAGACAGAGAACATCCAGCACCCCCATAATGACCCCCTATGAAGATTGTTATAGACAGAGAACATCCAGCACCCCCATTATGATCCTCTATGAAGATTGTTATAGACAGAGAACATCCAGCACCCCCATTATGATCCTCTATGGAGATTGTTATAGACAGAGAACATCTAACACCCCCATAATGACTGGCCCCCTATGGAGATTGTATTTTCTGAGAACATCCAGCACCCCCATAATGACCCCCTATGGAGATTGTTATAGAGGGGGAACATCCATCACCCCCATAATGATCCTCTATGGAGATTGTTATAGACAGAGAACATCCAACACCCCATAATGACCCCCTATGGAGATTGTTATAGAGGGGGAACATCCAGCACCCCCATTATGATCCTCTATGAAGATTGTTATAGACAGAGAACATCCAGCACCCCCATTATGATCCTCTATGAAGACTGTTATAGACAGAGAACATCCAGCACCCCCATTATGATCCTCTATGGAGATTGTTATAGACAGAGAACATCCAGCACCCCCATAATGATCCCCTATAGAGATTGTTATAGATAGAGAACATCCAGCACCCCCATAATGACCGCCCCCTATGGAGATTGTATTTACCGAGAACATCCAGCACCCCTGTAATTAATGACCCCCTATGGAGATTGGTATAGAGGGGGAACATCCATCACCCCCATAATGATCCTCTATGAAGATTGTTATAGACAGAGAACATCCAGCACCCCCATTATGATCCTCTATGGAGATTGTTATAGACAGAGAACATCCAGCACCCCCATAATGACTGCCCCCCTATGGAAATTGTATTTTCTGAGAACATCCAGCACCCCCATAATGACCCCCTATGGAGATTGTTATAGAGGGGGAACATCATTTGGGGTCTTATAGATCCCAGATCTCTCCATAAAGGAGACCATGGGCAGTAATTCCAGCCCCAGAACTCCTCTGTAAAGTGGTGACCTGCAAAGGCTTATAGAACATCGCCTATGGATAATAAAATTGATGCGGTTTGTCGCCGTTGTGGACAATTTTAAACATGTTGGGTATCTATATACTCGGCGTAACATCATCTTTGATATTTTACAAAAAAAAAAAAAAAAATGTGTTATATATTGTGTTTTTTTGTTTGCATTTAAATGTAAAAAAGTGTCTTTTTAAATGTATTTTCCCCCACAAACTGCATATAAAAAAAAAAACGCTGCTCAAATACCGCATGACAAAAAAAAAAAATTCAAAATTCACCAATTTATTCCCTGGGGTCCCAGCTAAAATAAAAAGTATAACGTTTTGGGGTACTAAGTGATTTTTTTAACAAAAAAATACTGATTTAAATTTGTAAACAAAAAAGTGCCAGGAAAAGCCTGGGCTTCAAGAGGCGGATATATATTTATTATTATTATATATATTAACAATACATATTCATTTATTGTATTATTTACTAATTTTATATTATTCATTTTCATCCATGTATGAATAATACTAATATTACTCTGAGGATGATATCCTGTGACTTCCTACACAGATATAATATTCTTTCCCTACAGAAAAATGGCCGCCAATTGGAGTCCTTTCACAGAGCAGTGCGGCCTCTAGTGTCTGCTGGAGGATTTCCTCTGTGTGCTACGCAGTGTATTATTGTGATTGGTCCTACGAAAAATGGCCGCCGACCGAAGCCTCAGCTAAACCTCGTCCGTCCTCTAGTGTTTGTGGGAAGAAACAGGAAAAGTGTGGAGAGGTGAGGAAGGGAAAGGATGGGGGAGGGGGGACACATGGAGGAAATGATCAATAATACAGATTATAGGTGATCAATAATGTGAGAGGAGAGAGGGGGGTGACATGGCAGGGTGGGGGAGGGATCACAGCAGTCTCTGATCCTTCTATAGAGCCGACATTTACCATAGTGCTGTACACTGACCAATCACATCAGTCCCTGTACCAGAGGAGCTTACACTCTAATATCCCCTCCCCCACAGTCACATCAGTCTCTGTACCAGAGGAGCTTACACTCTAATGTCCCCTCCCCCACAGTCACATCAGTCTCTGTACCAGAGGAGCTTACACTCTAATGTCCCCTCCCCCACAGTCACATCAGTCTCTGTACCAGAGGAGCTTACACTCTAATGTCCCCTCCCCCACAGTCACATCAGTCTCTGTACCAGAGGAGCTTACACTCTAATGTCCCTCCCCCACAGTCACATCAGTCTCTGTACCAGAGGAGCTTACACTCTAATGTCCCCTCCCCCACAGTCACATCAGTCTCTGGACCAGAGGAGCTTACACTCTAATGTCCCCTCCCCCACAGTCACATCAGTCTCTGTACCAGAGGAGCTTACACTCTAATGTCCCCTCCCCCCACAGTCACATCAGTCTGTGTACCAGAGGAGCTTACACTCTAATGTCCCCTCCCCCACACTCACATCAGTCTCTGTACCAGAGGAGCTTACACTCTAATGTCCCCTCCCTCCACAGTCACATCAGTCTCTGTACCAGAGGAGCTTACACTCTAATGTCCCCTCCCCCACAGTCACATCAGTCTCTGTACCAGAGGAGCTTACACTCTAATGTCCCCTCCCCCACAGTCACATCAGTCTCTGTACCAGAGGAGCTTACACTCTAATGTCCCCTCCCGCACTGTCACATCAGTCTCTGTACCAGAGGAGCTTACACTCTAATGTCCCCTCCCGCACTGTCACATCAGTCTCTGTACCAGAGGAGCTTACACTCTAATGTCCCCTCCCCCCACAGTCACATCAGTCTCTGTACCAGAGGAGCTTACACTCTAATGTCCCCTCCCCCCACAGTCACATCAGTCTCTGTACCAGAGGAGCTTACACTCTAATGTCCCCTCCCGCACTGTCACATCAGTCTCTGTACCAGAGGAGCTTACACTCTAATGTCCCCTCCCCCACAGTCACATCAGTCTCTGTACCAGAGGAGCTTACACTCTAATGTCCCCTCCCCCACAGTCACATCAGTCTCTGTACCAGAGGAGCTTACACTCTAATGTCCCCTCCCCCCACAGTCACATCAGTCTCTGTACCAGAGGAGCTTACACTCTAATGTCCCCTCCCGCACTGTCACATCAGTCTCTGTACCAGAGGAGCTTACACTCTAATGTCCCCTCCCCCACAGTCACATCAGTCTCTGTACCAGAGGAGCTTACACTCTAATGTCCCCTCCCCCACACTCACATCATTCTCTGTACCAGAGGAGCTTACACTCTAATGTCCCCTCCCCCCACAGTCACATCAGTCTCTGTACCAGAGGAGCTTACACTCTAATGTCCCCTCCCCCACAGTCACATCAGTGCAATCAGTCTGCTTGTTATACTCACTGTGGAACTTAAGGGGTTAATCTTCCTTTGCCTGTTTGATCCTGTCTTCTCTAATCCTCCCCTTCTTCCACTGTCCCCAAAACATCTCCAGGTAATACAGAGGTCGGGGAGTCGGTCTGGAGAGAACATTTCCTGCTGGTCAGGTCACATGGTATGACATGTGGGCGTGTATACAGATCCTAAATGTCAGCCCAGTCCCTCCCCCCTCCTTAATGCCCGGTAACTAAAGAACACAGTGGGCGGGATGTCACATCTTCATTGAAGGAAGCTCCGCCCCCCCAAAATAAGGAGGACAACTCTGGCTTTAGTGGATTTCAAGAGGCAGTGATTCCCATAAAGGAGATAATATGACCTACCACTGCCAGCGTGCCCACACCCCACCCCCGTCATCCTCATCCCACCTGGCACCCCACTGCCAGCTTCCTACCACTCTACCCCCATCATCCTCCTCCCACCTGGCATCCCACTGCCAGCTTCCTACCACTCTACCCCCATCATCCTCATCCCACCTGGCACCCCACTGCCAGCTTCCTACCACTCTACCCCCTGTCATCCTCATCACACCTGGCACCCCACTGCCAGCTTCCTACCACCCTACCCCCATCATCCTCATCCCTCCTGGCATCCCACTGCCAGCTTCCTACCACCCTACCCCCCGTCACCCTCATCCCACCTGGCACCCCACTGCCAGCTTCCTACCACCCTACCCCCATCATCCTCATCCCTCCTGGCATCCCACTGCCAGCTTCTTACCACCCTACCCCCTGTCATCCTCATCCCACCTGGCATCCCACTGCCAGCTTCCTACCACTCTACCCCCTGTCATCCTCATCCCACCTGGCATCCCACTGCCAGCTTCCTACCACCCTACCCCCCGTCACCCTCATCCCACCTGGCACCCCACTGCCAGCTTCCTACCACCCTACCCCCTGTCATCCTCATCCCACCTGGCACCCCACTGCCAGCTTCCTACCACTCTACCCCCTGTCATCCTCATCACACCTGGCACAGCACTGCCAGCTTCCTACCACCCTACCCCCTGTCATCCTCATCCCACCTGGCACCCCACTGCCAGCTTCCTACCACTCTACCCCCATCATCCTCATCACACCTGGCACCCCACTGCCAGCTTCCTACCACCCTACCCCCTGTCATCCTCATCCCACCCGGCACCCCACTGCCAGCTTCCTACCACTCTACCCCCATCATCCTCATCCCTCCTGGCACCCCACTGCCAGCTTCCTACCACTCTACCCCCTGTCATCCTCCTCACACCTGGCACCCCACTGCCAGCTTCCTACCACTCTACCCCCTGTCATCCTCATCACACCTGGTACCCCACTGCCAGCTTCCTACCACTCTACCCCCTGTCATCCTCATCACACCTGGCACCCCACTGCCAGCTTCCTGCCACCCTACCCCCTGTCATCCTCATCACACCTGGCACCCCACTGCCAGCTTCCTACCACCCTACCCCCTGTCATCCTCATCACACCTGGCACCCCACTGCCAGCTTCCTACCACTCTACCCCCTGTCATCCTCATCACACCTGGCACCCCACTGCCAGCTTCCTACCACTCTACCCCCATCATCCCCATCATCCTCATCCCACCTGGCACCCCACTGCCAGCTTCCTACCACTCTACCCCCATCATCCCCATCATCCTCATCCCACCTGGCATCCCACTGCCAGCTTCCTGCCACCCTACCCCCTGTCATCCTCATCACACCTGGCACCCCACTGCCAGCTTCCTACCACCCTACCCCCATCATCCTCCTCACACCTGGCACCCCACTGCCAGCTTCCTACCACCCTACCCCCTGTCATCCTCATCACACCTGGCACCCCACTGCCAGCTTCCTACCACCCTACCCCCATCATCCTCATCCCACCTGGCACCCCACTGCCAGCTTCCTACCACCCTACCCCCTGTCATCCTCATCCCACCTGGCACCCCACTGCCAGCTTCCTACCACCCTACCCCCTGTCATCCTCATCCCACCTGGCACCCCACTGCCAGCTTCCTACCACTCTACCCCCATCATCCTCATCCCACCTGGCACCCCACTGCCAGCTTCCTACCACCCTACCCCCTGTCATCCTCATCCCTCCTGGCACCCACTGCCAGCTTCCTACCACTCTACCCCCTTTCATCCTCATCACACCTGGCACCCCACTGCCAGCTTCCTACCACTCTACCCCCTGTCATCCTCCTCACACCTGGCCGCCCACTGCCAGCTTCCTACCCCCCTACCCCCATCATCCTCATCCCACCTGGCACCCCACTGCCAGCTTCCTACCACCCTACCCCCTGTCATCCTCATCCCTCCTGGCACCCCACTGCCAGCTTCCTACCACTCTACCCCCTTTCATCCTCATCACACCTGGCACCCCACTGCCAGCTTCCTACCACTCTACCCCCTTTCATCCTCATCACACCTGGCACCCCACTGCCAGCTTCCTACCACTCTACCCCCATCATCCTCATCACACCTGGCATCCTACTGCCAGCTTCCTACCACTCTACCCCCGTCATCCTCATCACACCTGACACCCCACTGCCAGCTTCCTACCCCTCTACCCCCGTCATCCTCATCACACGTGACACTTTTAAATGTAAAATATATATTTATATATTTTAATTATAATATATAATATATTTCTTTAAAGGATTTCCACAGTTTGTCAAGGATTACCAGCGCTGGAAAAGCTCCAATAGTCTGCGGACTTTCACATTACAGCTAAGTACGCTCATCTAATTTTTGGAATATTTGTTTGTGCTTTTGGTATTAGAATCATACTTTCATGAAAAAAAAAACTGTAGCCCCCCCCCCCCCCCCTCTCCCTAAATCTCCAAACCGCTCCCCTTTTTTTCCTCCTCTCTGTCAATCAAACTCAATTAGCCATTTAGGAGTGAGAGGGGCTGAACCGCGGCTCTGTGTCTGAATGGAAACACGAAGCTGCAGCTCGGCTCCGGTGCCCCCATAGCAAGCTGCTTGCTGTAGGGACTCTCAACTTGGGAGAGGAGCTTGGCGCACCGAAGAGGGACCCGAGAAGAGAAGGATCTGTACTGCTCTGTGCAAGACCATTTATTTATTTATTTTTTAATGTGAAAGAGGACCGCCCGACCTGTAAAAAAAAATACCGGGGGTTATGGCAGCTATCTGCTGCCATAACCCCAGTATTTAACGACCTGGCACCTGGGGTTTGTAGAGCCCTGCCTTAGCCATTACTCAATCCAGTGTAGTGCACATCTGCAGCGCCTTGATCTCATCAATATCTGTTCTCAATGGCTTTGTTTACATTTTTGGAAGTCATTTCCTCCTGCTGCAGTCATTAAACCATGTGATAAGGTAGTTTGAGGGAGGGCAGGTCTGCGTCTCGCTGTCTGTGGCTATGGACGCAGTCAGCACGGCTCTGTGAGCACAATCATAGGAGGTGGATCCATGAGGCATCCAATAATAGAATGTTCAAGCCCTCTGCAATTTCTTATTTTATAAAGCCTGAAATTATAGCATGTTGACATTACTGTGACGGTACTCATCGTCACTGGGAGTGAAAGACAGATACTTAATGGTTTGGATTGCTTCAAGTGGGACAGTAATATTCGTCAGCAATATCTCCCAAGAAATTTGAAGATTTAATCCCACTTTACACTGTGAGACCTATAGCCTGTTGCCATGAAGTCTGACTCCTAAATAATCATAGCAATACGTAGATGTGTATTCCATGTACTTCAATGAAGGAGACGGACAGACTGTCATTGGCAGTCTTGTCCTATTGTCCATCTATTGAGGTGGAATGTGGATTGTGTTAAGTCTGCCTGTCCCATTGTTAAATGTTAATGAGCCCACATTGTTCTGTTCAGATGGCTTGATAATTAGTTCAGGTTAATTCTGTTTCTGTATACAATTTCGTCTGCATATGATAATGTAATCAGGCAACCCCTGACCTGTGTGTGGTAATCTGATCAGGAGGGGGGGGAGGTCCATGCTGTATATAAATTCTGTGTGACTATTCAATAAAGAGTGATTCCAGTACAAGCTAAGTTCACTATAATTACATTGTTAAGAAAGTTGAGTATTTTTACAATGAATATTATACAAAATAATTGTTGTCTTTCTTTCAGAATGCCTGGCTGTTTTGTTCCTGGATGTTCATATTCTTGGCGTAGAAAGGACACGGTTTTGCATGTTTTCCCTAAAAAGGAGGCTAGAATAAGACTTTGGCTCCAGAATATGAATGTACACGATAATCAACTCAAGTATCTGATAGCACGCATAACCAAATCAGGAAGAGAAAAATTTAGAATTTGTTCCAAACATTTCTCCGATAAAGACTACGTCATGGGAGGACAAGGCCGTTGTTTACGTTTTGATGCCATACCTTCACTTCAAATGCCACCTGCTCTTGAACCCCAAATTGCAGAACATTATGAACACAATTACTGCAAGCGCCAGAAAGTAACCGACACATCTGAGGGGGAGGTAAGGAGCGAGGATTCCTCATCCTTTGAAATCTCACAAACTTCAAGTGGATTGTATGGTGGTCTATCTACGGGTTCACCAGAGGCAGAAACAACCTCGTCTATGTTGGAGAGCTCTGAAGACATTTATCAAGCCGATCCGGCATCACCAGAAATGGTGGCAGATGAAGTTGAAGTTTCCACAACAGATTTTTTCATAGAAAGTTTAACTACAGTTTCAAGAAGAAAAAAATTAAAAGGATCTCCAAAAGAATTTACAAGAGACGCAAACTCCGATCACTTCCCAGGACAAAAACATAAAGCGATACAGATTAATCCATTATTTATGAAAAGAAATAAAAAAGTACAAGTGTCCGTTAGAAAACTGCAAAGTTCAGTTGGACTTCAGTGCGACTTGGTAGGTCTTCCTCCGCTCGTCCCTTGGACTAAACCAATGTCCGTTGTTGAGAATGAACCATTGATTCAAAACGGTGAACCTTTATTGTTACAGTTGTCATATTTTGATGCTGGTATTCGAGAACAACCAAGTACATCGCAAGGAAAAAGTGTAACTGGTCCATCTCCTTTTCGTTTTTACGGATATTCAGAAGTTGAAGACAACGCAACTATGGAAAAAGTTGAAGACAACGCAACGATGGAAAAAGTTGAAGACAACGCAACGATGGAAACGGTATTACAAGATGAGAGTCCAAGTGTGAAGGAGGAATATCTACAAGACGTGAAAGAAGATTATCTGATTGATCCCACTGATCCCGATGCATCATTCTTTCTTTTAGAAGACCAATCGGATCAAAAATTAGCAACTGAGAGAAAATTTATTGTTTTTGAGAGTTGTTTAAATGAGTTATTACTGAACAGCAAGTGCAAATATAATAAGAACTGCCCAGGAAAAGTGATTAAAATAAAAAAATATCTTGTCGGTTCAGCATTAGTTGTAGAAGGCTACTGCAGTGAACACCACCGATTTCATTTGTGGAGCAGCCAGCCATTTGTTGGAAAAATGCCCGCTGGAAATCTACTGCTTTCCGGTTCCATTCTGTGCAGTGGATCTAAATTTCGTAAAGTTTCCAATTTTTTTCATTTATTGGGCCTATGTGGAATATCCCAAACGACTTATTATAAAAATCAAAATGACTACCTTTTTCCGATCATCAATCATCACTGGTGTGAGGAACACAAAGATGTCATCTCAAAATTCGGACAGCGTGGAGTTGCTCTTGCAGGGGACGGACAATGCGATTCACCTGGATTGAGTGCCAAATACTGCACTTACACCTTCCTAGACATGGATACAGACAAAATAATCGATTTTCAGGTAGAGCAAATTAAAACGGGAGTATCTCCAGCGTCTTTAGAGAAGATAGCATTCGGAAAAGCTCTTCAGCGGTTAAAAGATGATAATCTGAAGATTAAAATCATAGCTACTGATCGTAATGCCGGTATTCGAAAAATGATAAAAGAGCAGCATCAACAAATAGGACATGAATTCCACGTGTGGCACTTTGCCAAATCAATAGGAAACAAATTGCACCAAGCTAGTAAGAGGAGAAATTCACGTGAACTGTCAGCTTGGGTGTCTCCTGCTAAAAACCATTTATGGTGGTGTGCTAGCACTTGCAATCGTAATGTGGAGTTGCTCAAAGAAAAGTGGAAGTCCCTTGTGCTTCATTCAAGCAACATTCATTCATGGATTGATGGGAAGTTGTACAAGCAATGCAGCCATGAAGAAATGTTGGACAACGAGGAGGAGGAACATGTTTGGCTTTCGCAGGGGTCTGCAGCACATCAAAGAATGAAAGACGTTGTTCTCGATCCTCAAGTTTTGAAAGACCTTGAACATTTGTCGAATTTTTGCCACGCTGGAAATTTCGAGGTATTTCATAGTATGTCCTTGAAATATAGACCTAAACATCATCATTTTGAAATTGATGGTATGGAAGCACGTACGCAGCTTGCCGCATTGGATTACAATCGAAATGTTGGCAGAGAGCAAGCTGTTAGAAGACCAAAATCCTGTGGAACATCAATACAAACTCATAATTACAGATACATCTACAGTGAGGCCAGGAAAGACTGGACCGTGGCAAAAATGTATGACCGTACCCATCATGAATTTATGATTGATATTTTAGCCGATTCAATTTCTTTGGCTTCTGGTGACCTCAAAGTGGACTGGATTCCAAGACGAAGCTACGAACCTGAAAATATCGCTCATTTTCCTTGTCCGGAAAAACCAAATATGCTACAAAGATATCTTTCACGGTTAAGCCATTGAAAATGTTATTGTGTTATAAATTCCTATCATTTTCCTTGTGTAAAATTCTTGAAAGACTTATGGAAAATTATAGCTCCGATTTGAAAAACCAAATGACCTCATGCATATTACAGAATGACAGTTTTTTTTTTTATCAGATTTTATTTTTATAACAGAATTTAAAAGAAATATAAAAAGAAAAGCATTACATAAATTTGCACAAAAAAAAAACAGAATGACATTTTAAATGACACAAAAACTGCGCAACACATTTTATAAAAATAAATAAATAAATAAAAAACATTAACGTGTGTAAAAAAAAATGTTGAAATCTTTGATTTATCAATGGTTATTGTTACAAGCCATACAGTTTATTATAAAAATTCACTTACACATAGTATTTTATATTGGTTATGTTGATATTAAAGTACAGTAGATGTAAACCCGATTTATGAAATTTGACCTGGGCACATCTATCTGTAATGTTTACTTATTTCTCTCCAAAGCCCCAAGTCCCGTGTCTTTTTGATACTCCATTCCTCTGTTTTCAGCATGATCACTTCTGACGAGTTCTCTGACACAGGAGATAAAAGCAGCTCCTGGGAATTTGTGTCAGGTGGGGTGCTATAAGTAGATTAGTAGAGAGCTGGTCTATTTGCAGCACAGCTCTGCACATCCCTTCCTTCCTCTGCCTATGCGGAGGTGTTGCTTTCCTCCAATCAGCTGTCACACAGTGCATTTCAAGACTTCACTCCCACTGCCGAAACAGGAAGAAAAAATTCTATACTTTCTAAGCAGTATATAAAGCTGAAGACAGCAGATCTATAAATAAAATTTATATAGGGAGATTTGTTTAATCTCTGTGTATCATCTGAGGCTGTTCGCTTCACTGGGTATAGAAGAGGATTTACATCCACTTTAATAATAATAATGTTAAATTGTATGTGAAAGTTGAACTATATTGCGTTAATTAAGTGTATGCGACAATGTTGAAATAATATATACACTATATTACCAAAAGTATTGGGACCAGTGGCGGCTGGTGCTCCAAATTTTTTTGGGGGGGGGGGGGCGCAAACAGAAAAATGTAATAGGCATTGCTTTGCGTCAAAAAACGCTATAAAAATTGCGTGACTTTGAGGTCACAAAGGTGTGAAAGGGGCCTTCAGTAAGGTATAGCGCGCCCCCTTTCAATGCACAGAGATCATCATGCCCCCTTTCAATGCAGAGATGCCATTGTGCCCCCTTTCAATGCAGAGATGCCAGTGTGCCCCTTTTCAATGCAGAGATGCCAGCGTGCCCCCTTTCAATGCAGAGATGCCATCATGCCCCCTTTCAATGCAAAGATGCCATCATGCCCCCTTTCAATGCAGAGATGCCATCATGCCCCCGTTCAATGCAGAGTGACCATCGTAAGCATGTTCCCCCCACGTGAGACCAGTGCACTTACCTCACACCCTGCTCTGTGTCTGTCTCCTGCCTCGCCCTGCTCTTATTACCGACACCTGAATAGCAGCACAATGCGTCCTGTTTGGTCTGTTTGTCATATGATAATACAGGCCCACAGCATCTGGTGAGCGCCCATTTCTTATGTTCATCTGGTGACGGGACTCATCTCACTTTAAGTCACAATTTTGTCTGATATCGGGATCTATCACGTTTTGGGACTGTATTCACCTTCATCATCCATTTTTATCGGACTTGATTTAATCATATGTCACTGATTATTTATTTGACAATGTTATCACTTGTTGTATTTTTGATTATGTATTATTTACATGTCACATTTATCTAGCACGGTACATAACTGAGCCTGCACATGCCGGCCTGCCGCAGTAAATGTATACTGTGTTGGGGCGTCAAGTGGTTAAAGTTCCCTGAGGTAATCTCCTGAATTTTGCCCTGCAGCCAGGCACACAGTCACTCTTTGACTCACTGACCAGTCTAGAGGTGTTCTTTTTGGTGTTTTTATTTTAGGGGTAACTTGGATAGGGAATTTGTGGAATACTCCAAAAAGAACTGTGTACAAGTTGAGGACACACGTAACTTACTTCTGTAGAACTGTAAGCAAAGTCCTTGTAAGGGCAGACAGTGGACCTGGGTTTGTAGTAGCAGATAAAGGCACAAAACTTCCTTCTTTAAGCAACTTGAGCAGAGTCCCTTCACATGGAACTAGATGGACTGAGCTCTTCAGAACACCAGCCGGTATCCCCTTTACACACATCGCTGACTCTAGCACCAGAGGGGTGGCAGCAGCCCACAGTCCCTAGGATCTCTCACACCCGTCTGTACTCACAAATGTCCTCAGATAATGGTTGCCTCCTTCCAATGTCTTCCAGATACCTTTACCAGTGACCTCAGACTAGATCCTCAGGTGACAGCTCCTCAGTCAACTTTCAGCATCCAGGTCATTTGAGGTCTCTTGAACAGCAAGTACATCCCGGAGGGCAACAAGCCCTCGAGCTGAACTTCTCTCCAGGACAAGACATTTGGCACCCCCAGCTCCATTGGTATGTCCCATCCTGAATCCTTCCAAGCCTCCACCAGATTGATCCAGTGTGCATAAAGGATATGTAGGTGCAGTCTGCTTTCTTCACTGTAGGTGGCGCTAGATCGGAGCAGTACTGCGGCTAGAGAGAAAGTCAGAAGAAACCTGGTTTCTCTATGATTTTCTTGTCCTCTGAGGCAGCGTTCTGTTTGGCCACGCTGCATGCAGATGTCCCCTGGCAGCCATCTTGGGTCACCAGAGTCTTTTCAAGTCCCTGCCACTAGGTTTTGGCTCACAAATGCGAAACATATAGAGTAGGGAAAGGGATTAGCGGCAGGGAGAGGTTCCAGATGAGTAGGGACACGCCATACTTCTTGGGAAAGCCTCCCGATGGGGACTGGACTGACCAGGCTAAATTCCTCCCTCTGAGACAGCCGTTGTCGGTGCATCTTTACCCTCTGCATTGCAGAACTGTGAGTGCTGCCCAGTGCAGCGCTCTCCCGCTGGGTTGTTTGTGAGTTGTCTGCAACTGGATTCTGTGTCATTACTGCCGCTGCACCACACTGCATCTACCCACAATCATCTCTGACCATGCCTGCTGGACCATGTGTCAGTGGTCAGGTGGACGCTGCCTCTGTATCATGTAACTGGTGAAGACTGAGTAGATTAGGGGGCTCCTCTTGCACCTCCAACCCTACACTCCTCAAGGTGGTGACAAAGTGGGAGGGCACAGTGCTGGAGTCACAGGCCATACTGGATCTTTATTGCAGCAAGATGTGTAGATCAGGGAGCTGAGGATCACAGAGCAGGAACCAGGCACAGGAACAATATGGTACCAGATCAGCAGAGGCAGAATATGGATATAAAACCAAATAGGCAGCATGGTACCAAATTAGGAGGCAAAGCCAGACTCCAGGAAACAAGCCAAGGTCAGCAACAGCCGGATAAAGACAGCAGAAGGCGGTAAGCAGCGTCCAGAAGGCAGACCAAGGCTACAGCAAATAGGAAAAAGTCCAGAGGCAGGTTGGGAGGCAAGCCAGGTTATATGAGGCAGAATTAGTAGGTCAGGTCTCAGGTAAACAAGGACAAGCAGAAACTTCCCTCTGTAGCTGCTAATACCAGTGCCAAGCATGCACATTTTTGCATCTACGCACGCTAATGCACATGAGCCTACGTGCCAATCCAGCATTCACCCTATGCACAGAGGTTTGGGCAGCATTATGCATACACCCGTACCAGTCTCCTTCTACTGGTGTGAACCAGACCTTACATTCTGACTAAGTGATCTAGCAACAAATTGACAATTCTTTCCATGTGCTCTTGAAAGGCAAGGATGGCCTTTTTGACTAAATAATAGTGGCATGGTGCCTGTCACTGTGGTGAAGCATAGGCTATAAACTCAAAGAATGATTCCCACCCCATGAGCTGGAACTGGAGCAGCTGCAAAGCCAGTAATTTTCCCAAGCTGGCGTTGAGACACTGGGCATCCGGGAAATTAGTGGACATTTATTCCTTCCACTCCAGAAGCTGCAGAAGAGACACCTGCCTGGTCAAGATACTGCTAGAAATGGTGAGGTAAGTGTTAAGGGCTTATGGCAAGGATTAACCCTACTCTTGAGCCTACTAATCGTGGCCCCTCGCTGACCCTCCTGCTTGCTATATGTGGTGTAAGGTAAGCCTCTCAAACCCCTTGTAAGACTTCTCATCCTATTGTTTGCAGCCACAGATTTTGCAGCAGATGTATCTGGAGAATCTTGTGGAAGGGGAGAGGTAAAATGCAACAAATATGAAGGAGAACTGCAGATCTTTTGCTGCCAACTGGTATTATTGAGAAGTTGCTCCCAATGAGCTTTGTGGAGTAGATTCATGTGCTTCCTCATGCATATCGTACCCAAAAGGCTGGCAGGTTTACCACGACTGATATGCTGCAGGAAGAGGCTGCAGATCACAATGATGCTACAACTAGCAGATGTGTGAAAAAAGGACTTCAGAGCTCTGTGGACTGGCCCTGCGGAGAGCAGTGGCCTGTACGCAGTAGAAGCTGCAAGGCCTTTATATGAGCCCTCTAAAATCACAGACATGTACTGTATGTGACTTATGAAACCCATTTATGGCTTTCAAATGTAGGGAAACCTTACATTATCTGACACAATGTCTTCATTAAAGTGGTAAGCACCTTAAGCAAAGAGTCTTGAACGCAGAGTGGGCGCATGCTCCTCTGGCCTAATGCAGGACCTCTGGGAAGCCAGGGTACTTAACTAGGAACCACTGTGCTACCATGTTGAGGACATGCCCCAGACAAGTTATGTTTGTGAACCCTACCTGCCATAGGTTGGCCAACAGGTTGGTGCCATTGTCACACAAGATCTTGAATGGCATGTGGGAAGGTGCAACGTGGTGGTGCAGCAGCAATGAAAACACAGAGTCCTGTTGCAGCAACTTGAAACTTATATGGAAAAGAATGCCAGGATTACAAACACCCTAACGGGAGAGCACCACTCTGGGAATCACTCACAGTTCAGTGCAATGCAGGTGTTGCAGAGGAGAGATACAAACAGCATCTGTTTCAGAAGGAGGAATGTGACCTGGCAGATCCGGTCCTAGGCAGAGAGGCTTCCTTCCAGGATTGAGAGGCACTAGCCTGTCCCTACCCATCTAGAACCTTTCCCTACCACTAATAACTTTCCTAAAAAAGTGGGGTCTCTCTCCCTACACTAGCTACCTTGAAAAATGCGGGCAAAACCCTGGGGCAGAGACTGCTGACCCAAGATGGCAACCAGGGGTCACATGAATGCAGCATAGCCAACCAAAACACTGCTCCTATGACCCAGGAAACCATAAAGAATCCATGTTTCCCTTGACTTCCTCTCCAGGTTGTGCTACCATTCAGGTTGGGCACCACCTATAGTGGAGAAAACAGACTGCACCAGCTTACAGACACGATATGGTGCAGGGTCAGCCACCTCTTGGCCTGCCTCTGAAAAGCTGCCAAAATCTCTGGTTTACTGTGAGTCATGTCCACCATGCATACTAGCTGCAATCAGCATGACAGCATTTTGCTTGGGTCATTCCTAGGCTTTGGGACCATGAAGAGGAGGATGCAGGTGACAGAGCTCTCACTGTCATCAAAGTGGAAGACATGGAGCAGCACAACTCCAGCCAGTGGTGTGCCTAATTCTACATTAGTCCCGACCATCAGTAAATTACCCAGTGGGCAGTAAACCACATGTATCATCCTTGCCCATATTTTCTGGATCAATTGTCAGTGGTGACCCAAATCATGTCTGTGTCACCCACTAATCTTTAGATCATCTACCTTTTTTTCAGATAAATCTCTTTCCTCTGGGTAAATGTTTATTAAATGTTCAAATAATAATAAAAAGGAGGATTAAATATTCCTGGAACAATGGGGTTGTTTTACTAAAGGCAAATAGACTGTGCATTTGCAGTTGCTCCAGAGCTTAATAAATGAGGTAAAGCTTCACTTTACAAAGAATACCCAATCACATGCAAGGAAAAAAAAATAAAAATGCATTTTTGCTTGCACATGATTGGATGATGGAAGTCAGTGGATCCTCTCCTCGTTTGCTAAGCTCCGAAGCAACTGCAAGTGCAAAGTCTATTTGCCTTTAATAAATCAACCCCCAATGTTTCCACCGAATATTAAATGTCCTTTAATTTCCCCAAATAGGAAGATTATTGTCAGGAATCCTCCCATGTATTATCTCTGTTCCTCTGTATAAGAATTCCTATGACTACGAGTTTCATTATCAGCCCCTCCCTGTAGGAATGTACAGAACTGGTCACACTGGTTAATGAGTGTCAGAGACTTTAGTTTCATTTCTCTCTTCCACTTTCAGTGATGGCGTCTGCTGATCTGAGGAAGGAGCTGGAATGTTCCGTCTGTCTGAACATTTATACAGATCCTGTAACCCTGAAATGTGGACATAACTTCTGCCAGGACTGTATTGGTCGTGTGTTGGATACACAGGAGGGGTCTGGAGGGTATTCCTGTCCTGAATGTAGACACACATTTAGGAAACGTCCCGTCCTTCAGAGGAACATTACACTGCGTAACATTGTGGAGAATTTCCTGTCTGCTCAGCGAGATCAGAAGGAGTCCGGGGTCTTCTGTACTTACTGTATTCACACTCCTGTACCTGCTGTGAAATCCTGTCTGCTATGTGAAGCTTCTCTGCGTGACAATCACCTGAGAGTCCACAGCAAGTCACCAGAACATGTCTTTTGTGACCCCACCACTTCCCTGGAGAACAGGAAATGCTCCATCCATAAGAAGATCCTGGAATATTACTGCACAGAGGACTCCACCTGTATCTGTGTGTCCTGCAGGCTGGATGGAGAACATCGGGGACACCAGGTGGAGACTCTGGATGAGGCCTTTAAGATAAAGAAGAAGAAACTGAGAAATGTTCTGCAGAAACTGATGATAGAGAGAGAGGAGACGGAGAAAAGAGTCCTGAGTCTGCAGGAACACAGGAGGAAAGTACAAGGAAAAGCAGATGATGAAACCGAGAGAGTCACTGCCCTGTTCAGAGACCTCAGGAGACGTCTGGAAGACCTGGAAATGAGGATTCTGAGGGAGATCTCCATGAAGGCAGAGCAGGTCTCCAGCCCCATGTTGGATTTTATCCGGGATCTGGAAATAAAGAAGGAGGAGCTGTCCAGGAAGATGGGTGACATTGAGGAGCTGTGTAACATAACGGATCCACTGACTGTCCTACAGGAATCAGACACAGGTGACTTGTGTGATACTGAGGATGGAGATGATGAGGACAGAGAGAGACATGATAAACTCCTCCATGATGGAGGGGATCTGGATGTGGCGGGGATCTCACACACTTTACACACAGGTTTATCTGATATCATGTCTGGGGTAAATGTACAGAAATTTAAAGGCACACATGTCTATCCACATTCTACTATAAAGGACAAAGGTCACATCAATGCTGAACCATCTAAGAGATGTCCCCAACCCATCCACACCATACAACACTCACACCGACCAAATATTGGGGCTGTACAGCAAACATCGGGGTTGTCAAGGGTTACAGACATATTACTGGATGTGAGGACAGCTGGTAATCATCTACATATATCAGATGACAGGAAAACTGCATCCTTCTCATCATCACATCAGAATCGTCCCGAAACACCAGAAACATTTCAGGGTCCTCAGGTGATGAGCAGTCAGAGTTTCTCCTCAGGGAGACATTCCTGGGAAGTGGATGTCGGGGAGTCAGATTGGTGGAGAGTTGGGATGTGTTACCCCAGTATAGACAGGAGAGTAGGTCAGTCAGTGATTGGATGTAATAGGAAGTCCTGGTGTTTGGAGAGGTTGCGGAATAATCAGTACTCAGTGAGGCATGACAGTAATAAGATTCCATTACCCGGCAATATCTCCAGTAACAGAGTCAGGATAGATCTGGATTATGAGGCCGGGCGGATCTTCTTTTATGATCTGTGTGACCCGATCCGACACCTCCACACCTTCACCACCACCTTCACTGAACCCCTCCATGTTGGGTTAGGTGTATGGAGAGGTCGTATAAAGATATCTGGGGGGAATCAGACGTGAGAAATCTACCCAGAGACTGGTGACATCACAGGGCTGAGAATCTGAAATCAGTGAAATCAATAAAAAAAAGTGGACATTATTATTTATAAAGCTGCAGTCTCCGGGGCCGTCATCTGCATCCTAAAACCTCACTTCACTACCTAGTATGCCACTGACCAGGAACAAGAATGCAGGAGGACAGGTTGTTCAGGATTCCCTGTCTGCATGCTTGTTCTGGGTCAGTGAAACATGAGGTAGTGTAGCCAGGATTGGGGTGATAGCCCTGGAGCCGGCACCTTTACAGTGTATCTATAGCAAAAACTTGGGTTTTTTCAGTTTTGGATGAAGTGGGGAAGGATTAGAGGCCCTATTTGGCTTTTACTTCTATCCAGGGCTCCATTAGAAGGATTTCCTCTCACTGTCTTGCTGACAATGATTTACCAGACAGGAAGTGAGGGGAACTCTCCAACAGACACCTTTTCTTTAGTAGAGGGAAGGCTAGAACCTCTGTCAGATTTTTATTCCTGTCTGTCTTCTTTTTGTTGTAGATTTCCCATAATTTCTTCTCTGGTACAATAATATCACCAGTACAGGAAGTGAGGGAAAATCTTTCTAATGTAGTCCCAGATAGCAGTAAAAACCTGTCAGGGGCTCTACTCCTCCCCCACTCCATCAAAAACTAGAAAAACCTCTTTTATCCAGATACATACATAAATATCTACAATGATAATTGTGACTGTGGCGGGTATCAGATCCCTGCCCTTCTCACTAACTTGTGACCAAGGACCAGCCAATCTCACACCCTGCCGTTACTTGTGTAACAATGCCACTCTCATCTGCACCCTGCACAAAGATTTTATAGTTTGCGGGACCACAATCTAGATGCCAGCAGGCTGAGAGCAATTGTCACCACGCTAATTAAGCAATTAACCCTTTCACTGCCACCACCTCTACGTTATGAGCCCAGAGGACGCTCGTAATTTTAGAAATACCAATTATGATTTTAGAATAATCATCTGTAACACGCACTGTCACCACAGACAGGAATGTTCAGAGGATTTATTCTATACAGTAGCACTCTTCAAGAGACAGGTTCTTTGTTAGTTTTCATTAAGAGCTTAGGTTCAAGGTTAACACTTTTCAAAATAAAGTTTAATAATAAAAAGGTTAAAATTGGTGCAAATAAAAATATTTACAGAAAAAGGTTATTTCAAAGAAATAGAGACACAATTCAGCAATTAGAAAAATAAGGTAGACTTGAGAAGTAAGAATACTTGCATTCAATGTCCTTGGGTTATCAATGTTCAGAGTTCAATAACTGAGCCAGTTGTGATCGGCTCTCAAACTTGATAGATGTTTCTTCTTGATGTTACCATGAGAACTTCAACCCCCGTCTGCTTCTCTCCTTTTTTCTCTTAGACCGCAGAGGGTGTTAACAGATGCCCCTGACCAATAAACACAGTGGCCATGGGCTGCCCTAAGGTTTACGACAATACCAAGGAACCTCCCATATAGACAGACTTATAACATAATTCATATCTTCCAATATCTACCAGTTGCCTTCTTGAAACTGATAGATTATTGTGCAGCATTGAATTTTATATCCATAGATACCAAACACAGGCTATCTCAAAATAACCTCTGACCCGTAAGGCATCTGACAGCTAGCTTGTCTTCCCTAGGAGCTAACGTGGTCATGTATGATCTCGTTCCGTTCAGTATTTTATTTTGCATTTAACTATACACTTTCTAGAGACATATCTTGTTTGTGTTTAAAGTTATGAATTTGTGTGTGAATGTGTTCAATTAACAGAGCTCTTGAATGGCTCTGTTTTACGACCCATTAGCCGTCATCCTTCTTTGCCCGGTTATGGCTTTACATCCGGCCTGGGTATCAGAACAGATATCCGCCCAGACATCTTTTCAGATAACGGCTTGTTTGAAGTCGAAACTCTCTGCATTCCAGGAATTATTTAGCTCGGGGAGGGGGCTGTGTGAATGAGGGTCTTTTGTAAACTGTCATGGTGTCCTATAAGCAAATCAAACAACATGGCCGCCTTGTTCTGTATCTAGTACAGGTGACCGTTACAATAATTCCTAAATTTCACTCTTCACAGGTTTCTTTACATGACAAATTAATTTGCTCCTCCCTCTCACTTTGATTGGCTGTAATAGTTGTCACTATAATCATGGGCAGTGCTAGGCTTGTTCCTATTGGTTATGATGTAGACTGGGCGGGGATTGATGAACAGATGTTAGTAATCTGCGATGGTTCTGGCGGTGTTGTGGGTAGTGAGGACAGGTAATGGGGGGGTATAGAGTCTCAGGAAGAGGAAATCCTCGGCTCTGTATATGGGAATATTGATCAGTGATTGGATATAGATAGAATGATGGGATGTATTGGATAATTGCTAGAATTTGTATTAAAACCCCTCTGATCCCTCTATAGATCACCTCAATGATCCTTATGGGACAGAATAATTTTTGCATTACCTCTATGGGCATATTCATCTGATAAAAAAAACAACTATTATGTGATTTATTAAGAATTAAATGCATTATTAAGTGCTTATATGCTAATGTTAAGATCTTTATATAATAACAGGTTCTCTTGCTAGAATGACTTTGCAGAAAGATGTTTTTAGAACAAATTGTTGATCTCCGGAACCTTGGAAGGTCTTGTTGTGGAACATAGAGACAGTTGGTCTCCTTCTTCCACAATGAGATATAGTATTTGGAAGACTGGAGGTCGGCCAAGCTGATAAGATGTTCAGAGATAACAGAAATGAATGTCATCAATGTGCTGTTTGTGAAAATTCTTAGGTTAATGATTTATTATGAAAAATGTTGATGTTTGGGATGGTCCTCCATGACAATTATCCAGTATTAGAGGGTAAAAGCCTCCTGTTTGATGAAGAGGTCAGATGCTTGGTCCTCCTGCCATGTCTAAGGATCTCCGCACACCTTCATCCCTCTACTTTCTAATCTTTACTTTAACTTTGTAACTATTCTCTTCTAAATAAACTTCCAGAACCTTCACTGTTATCCGAGGTTGTTATTTCCTTACCACATTCCGCAATGACTTTGACATTAGTTGTAATAGCGATGTAACTCAGAGATCAGTTTTTCCGGGACAGACAGGGCTTTCTATTGTCACTGATGTCTTGCATTTTATATATAAGACAAAATGTAACAATGATATAGTTTTTCTTAGAATGGCCAATGTTAGTTTTTTAGCAGTTACTGTTACTGTAGATAAAAGATTTAGAAAGTATTCAGTCAGCAGTGATTTCGCTGTCGGGCAGATGAAGGTCCAAAAAACTGAATCAGAGGCCGGGAAGTAGTAATACCAACAAGGCTCACAGTAATCAGAGCTCACAGAGGACCAACAGATGGTGTGGAGCCCATAAAAAACAAGTTGGGGGGAAAACTCCATTTTGCAGATACTCTGACACTCCGTCTGTATGTCACACTTTTCTATGCAATTGTTTTGGATCAGACCAATTGTCTGGTGAGTATCTGCCCCCTTTCTGATTTGGCCTATATAATCTGGTGCATGCACGAGAAGAACCACACTGAAACGTGTTCAGGTAAGTGACACTTCCTTTATTGCTACTGGATACGTGGGGTTATATAGGCGAGGGGCTAGTGTCATGGGCAAGTGTGTCATAAGCATAGCGTTATCTGATTTCTTGTAGCTTCTGATCGGTCATGTCCATGTAAGGTAAAATTCCTCCTGGATCTAAGTGTCATCCTCTTGGGTGTAGTCCTGGATGGAGGCGCCATCTAAGTCATCTCTTTGTTCTAAGACAAATGTCTATCAGTGAATGTGTTTTTTGTTTGGTAAAGTCCATTTATTGCTAAATCAAATGTTAAAAGCAAAAACGAAATCTTCAGAATGACATTCAAGTGTTCTGAGAATTTTTGTATAAAGTCTCCTAAGACTTTTTTTTATTTTAAATTCTATCCATCTATGGGCGGCTTAAATTGTCTGTAAAGGCTGAAGGTTTTATACGCATTCTATGCATGAAGGTTAAAAAGCTTCTTTGTGCACTAGCCCCCCCTAATACTTACCTGAGCCCCATCCCGCTCCAGCTATGTGCGTGAGAGCCTCAGCTCCCCGGGGACTCTTTCTCCTCATTGGCTGAGACGTTGGTTCCCGCTGCTGTGAATCACAGCTAGTGAGCCAATGAGGAGAGAGAGGGGGCAGAGCCGAGCAGCGGCTCTGTGTGTAAATGGACAAGCAGAGCCGTGGCTCAGAGGTGTGCCTGCTTGGGTGCCTCCATAGCAAGCTGCTTGTCCTGGAAGCACTCAGCAGGAGGGGGGGGGGCCAGGAGCGATAGCGGGGAACCCGAGAAGAGGAGGATTGGGGCTGCTCTGTGCAAAACCATTACAGAACAGGTACTGTAAGTATAACATGTTTGTTATTTTTTTATTTTTTAAATTTGACTTTAATATCAATTTAAAGAAGAATTCCAGGATTTTTTTTCTCCCGTGCAGCGGGGCTGTGCCGCACTGCATGAGTTGAATGCTCATTTTGGTGTAGGGGTGAAAAGAGCAGAGATATACGGCAGGAACAGTCTACCCTGGTGGAAGAGCCTGACACGATGAGGAAGACTTCTCTTACACCTATGACTCGTGGTCCCTGATAGAGCAGACAGGTAGCGCAGGAGTACAGAGTTGCACGAGTGCCTATTAGGCTTGCTAGCAGATGGGCTAGACTGACCCTCAGGATCAAGAAGGGGAAGACTGTCAGTAGACCGCAGGGTTACACACAGGCAGACGGATCAGGAGCAGATGCGTATGCAGGAGCAATGTCCGGATGCATGCCGAGTCGTTAACAGTTCAGTGAAGCAGCAGCAAGGGGAACAGACAGAAGCGTGGTCAGAGACAAGCCGGGATCAATGCAGGCAGAGTTCAGGAGTTGTCAAAACAAGCCGGGTTGATAACAGTAGTCAGATGCAGAGTATGCACAGGAACGCTGTAGACAGGACAGCACTGAAGCATAGCACAGGCTCAGTTTAAATAGCCCGTTTGGTGCTAATGCGAGCAACAGATGCGCGTGTGGGAGCAACAGATGTGTGCGCATGGATATTCTTGTGCACGTGCACAATTTCTATGAGCATGAACAGGAACATGAATTAGCCTGTGCCTATGCACAGTACGTTGTCTAGAAGAGCCACCCTGTCATCTGGAATGTCCTTCCTGACTCCACCACTGAATGTGGTGAAGTGCTGTTTTCCGAAGGATCGAAAGGATCTAGTATGTATAGCCTTTCGGTGTGCCCCTAGACAAAATGAGCAATTAACCCATGCAGTGCAGGAACAGCCACACTGCATGTGAGCAAAAAAAAATGTTTTCACAGAGTTCTGCTTTAACTCTTTACCATTCCATCCAAAACTGGAAAAAAAACTGTGGCTGGAATTAAAGTTTATGTGTTAAGCCGCGTACACACTGGCCAAATATCAGCAAAAATCATCTGGCACAGTAGAAAACAGCCAACTTTTGGCCTGTATGTACACCTGCTTGTTCGACAAAAAGCAATCCCATGACCGTCTCCTGTCGATTGAGCATGCTTGAAAACCGGCACCCGATCAGCGTCTGTTCAGCACTTGCAGCCAATGGCCGTGAGTGCTCATCGGTGTGTTCTGGCGGGGGGGGGGGGGAGGGGAGGGTCTGGCATAACACAATAGAACAGCGGGAGGGATAACTGTACTAACATTGCATAGTTAGTACAGTGACCTCTTAGCAGGCTGAAGGAGAAAAAAAGAAACGTGTGTACCCGGCATAAAGCCTAGACTTTAGTTTGTTTGGATGAAATAGAGAAGGGTAAAAACTACTGTTTATTACTATACTGTCTTTGTCCTGTTTGGGAGATTTCCCTTTATTTTCTGTCCCACAGACACACAACAGGAAGTGTTACATAGTTACATAGTTACATAGTTAGTGAGGTTGAAAAAAGACATCAGTCCATCCAGTTCAACCTATGATGTGTGTGTGTGTTTGCTGTTAACCGTACATTGTATACCCCTGTATGTTGTACATTGTATACCCCTGTATGTTGTACATTGTATACCCCTGTATGTTGTGGTCTTTAAGGTGTCCATCTAATAGTTTTTTGAAACTATCAATGCTCCCTGCTGATACGACTGCTTGTGGAAGAGAATTCCACATCCTTACCGCTCTTACAGTGAAGAACCCCTTACGCACTTTAAGGTTAAACCGCCTTTCCTCAAGTTTTAGTGAGTGGCCACGTGTCTTATTGTATCTCCTCTCTCTGAATAGTTTGTTCCTTATGCCCGGGTCGCCAGTACAGTATTTGTACATTGATATCATATCCCCCCTCAATCGTCTCTTCTCCAGAGAGAATAGGTTCAGTGCTTGTAGTCTTTCCTCATAGCTGATGTCCTCCATTCCCCTAATTATTTTTGTTGCCCTTCTCTGGACTTTCTCCAGTTCCAGCACATCCTTCCTGAGGACCGGTGCCCAGAACTGGACAGCATACTCCAGATGTGGCCGGACCAGAGTCTTGTAGAGTGGAAGAATAATCTCTTTATTTCTGGAGTGAATCCCCTTTTTTATACATCCCAGTATTCTGTTGGCTTTGCTTGCGGCGGCTTGGCATTGCATGCCACTGCCAAGCCTGTTGTCTACCGGTACCCCCAGGTCCTTTTCCATCCTAGACTCACCCAGAGGTTCCCCCCCTAGTGAGTAGCTTGCTTTCTGGTTTCTGGCCCCCAAGTGCATTACTTTACATTTTTCAACATTAAACCTCATCTGCCATGTAGTTGCCCACCCCGTTATTTTGTTCAGGTCTGCTTGCAAGATTTCCACATCCTGCATAGAAGATATTGGCAAGCCTAATTTAGTATCATCTGCAAATACTGAGATTGTACTCGATATCCCCTCCTCTAGATCATTTATGAATAAATTAAACAGGATTGGTCCCAGGACAGAACCCTGGGGGACCCCACTTTCCAATTGAGAAATCTCTACAATTGGAGGGGAAGTCCTGTCCTAGTCAGGTGTTTCCATTGGAAGGAATTCCCTCTATTCTTCTCCTTTGAAGGTACCTCCAATCCCTTTCTGTCTTGGTGACAAAGGTCATCAGGGCAGATGGCACACCATCACACCATCCCCACTGTCAAACATGGTGGTGGCAGCATCATGGTTTGGGCCTGCTTTTCTTCAGCAGGGACAGGGAAGATGGTTAAAATTGATGGGAAGATGGATGGAGTCAAAAACAGGACCATTCTGGAAGAAAACCTGATGGAGGCTGCAAAAGACCTGAGACTGGGACTGAGATTTGTCTTCCAACAAGACAATGATCCAAAACATAAAGCAAAATCTACAATGGAATGGTTCACAAATAAACATATCCAGGTGTTAGAATGGCCAAGTCAAAGTCCAGACCTGAATCCAATCCAGAATCTGTGGAAAGACCTGAAAACTGCTGTTCACAAACGCTCTCCATCCAACCTCACTGAGCTCGAGCTGTTTTGCAAGGATGAATGGGCAAAAATTTCAGTCTTTCGATGTGCAAAACTGATAGAGACATACCCCAAGCGACTTACAGCTGTAATCGCAGCAAAAGGTGGCGCTACAAAGTATTAACTTAAGGGGGCTGAATAATTTTGTACGCCCAATTTTTCAGTTTTTTATTTGTTAAAAAAGTTAGAAATATCCAATAAATTTCGTTCCACTTCATGATTGTGTCCCACTTGTTGATTCTTCACAAAAAATTACAGTTTTATATCTTTATGTTTGAAGCCTGAAATGTGGCAAAAATATACTTTCGCAGTGCACTGTATGTGGCATTTTCCATCCATCGCTTTTCTCCGCAGAAGGATCATCGGCCACAATTTAGAACAACCTTTTTCAACCATGGTGCCCAGGGCCGCTGTTAGAAATCACGGGGCCCCCTACAACCTACCTGACAGGCCCCCCCCCCCCCCCGGAAATATAAATTCGATAAAATGCCATGGTCACAATGGTATGCTTTGCAGCCATGGCAGAAATTAGAGCCTCGCTACTGACACCTGTTTTTTTTTTTTTTGTTTTTTTTTTTTTACTTTTTTAAATTGTTGAATGGCAACTTTACATTGCGAGACCGCATTGCCACTGTGAGCCAATTATTTTACTTCAAGGTGCAGAGCGACCCTATTGAACTCAATGCGGATTTGTACTGCCTGTCAAACTCCGTAGCCTGCGTTAAAAATGCCACAGCTATGAAGTAAAGAATTGCAGCCATGGCATGAATACAGTCCTGTCTGACTATATGATAGCTGACTTCTGTGGAAGGGGCATGACCAAAAAAGGTCTGCCGACCATTTTCCGATCAGTCCTCTCAGCCAATGGCCTGAGAGCGCTGATCAGAGTGTTCTGGTGGGTGGTTGGTCCCCTTGTCAGAACACAATTGAACAGCAGGGGAGATTGCTGTACTGACATCATGTTGTTAGTACAGTGGCTCTGACCTGAGGGGTGAGTTTTTTTTTCGTTCAGCCTACGGGGTTGAACGATAAGAAAAACTAGCAGTATATACTAGGCATTAGGCCGCATTCACAGTTGTGTGGCGATTGCTGAATGTGTGTAAAAGTGCACCGGTAACGGGCGTTTTGCGGTGCATTTTGGAAATGTACTGCAAATGCGCAAAGCACTTGAGGTGTCATTAATTGTTAATGGCACCCCAAATGCAATTAGCAGACCTGTATTTTGACATGTGGCAAAGCTGCATGTCTTAATAGGGTCTAGAGCTTCTGTGATGTGTTTGTCACACATATGACAGCCCATTCAAGTGAATAGGCTACCTATGTATGAAAAGCAAGAAAAAAAAAAAAAGTAAAAAAACGCAAGCAGGAACGTGTGTTCCTGCTATGTGAGGTATAAAGTGGGCCTTAGGAGTGGTATATAGAAAAGGTTGGGCAGAGATGCCAGCTGGAGAGAGAGATGTGTCCACTGGCTCCCAGCTCCACAGTAGCAGCTGCCTGCAGTTCTAGGCTGGGTCCATATTCACCCCTCTCAAAAATCCTGAAGTTCGTCCCTTCACTCCAGCAGGAACCCCCCCCCCCCCCACACACACACACACCCTCCAGCAGAACCATTGATGCATCCAAACCCTGGAGGTCACAGTGAACACAGAGCAGTGAGAGGACGATCTGGAGGGAGGTGGAGCTTCCTGCTCATTCGTCACACTGACAGAAGAGAACACTGCCAACTACTGACCAGAGGGAGACGGAGGGGAGTTTCAGGACCCGGCAGACACAGACAGAGACTCTGCAGCTGCCTCCTGCTACTTCAAATCTGGACAATGCCAGTATGTAGAACCGATCCCTCTGTCGGGCTGCTGGAGGAAGAAAGCTGGCAGTGATGTAAGTAGATCCACAGAAGTCACAAGGCAGTACAGCCGACTCTCCTCTCCTGCAGGTGCCCGGGCCCCTCTTCTGAAGTGACAGAGCTCGGGCCCCCTACAGGAGGGCTGGCTGTACTGGCTTATCAGCGGCCCTGATGGTGCCCAGCCACTCTGGGGTGCCTTCATGTTTCTTCAGGGTGGGTGCATCCACTGGTGTTGGTCCACTGTGTTTTATGAAGTCCAAAGTCAGCGCAGCCCTCTACCAGGAAATTCTAGAGCTCTTCATGCTTCCCTCTGCTGACCAGCTTTATGGAGATGCTGATTTCATTTTCCAGCCGGACTTGGCCCCGCCCACACTGCCAAACCTACCAATACCTGGTCACATGATCATGGCATTACTGTGCTTGGTTGGCCAGCAAACTCGCCTGACCTAAACCCCATAGAGAATCTGTAGGATATTGTTAAGAGGAAGATGAGAGACACCAGACCCAACAATGCAGACGAGCTGAAGGCCGCTAGCAAAGCAACCTGGGCTTCCATAACACCTCAGAAGTGCCACAGGCTGATCGCCTCCATGTCACGCCCCATTGATGCAGTAATTCATGAAAAAGGAACCGCGACCAAGTATTGAGTGAATCCTATACTGTACATGGACAGACTTTTCACTAAGCCAACATTTCTGTGCTAAAAATCCTTTTTTTTTATTGGTCTTATGTAATATTCTAATTTTCTAAAATACTGAATTTCGGGGCGTCACTCGCTGTAAGCCATGATCATCAAAATTAACAGAAAGAAATGCTTGAAATATATCGCTCTGTGTGTAACGCATTTATATAAAAAATATATGAGTTTACCTTTTTGAATTGAATTACTGAAATAAATTAACTTTTTGATGATATTCTAATTTTATGAGTTGCTCCTGTATATCCCATAGTTTGTTGGCTCTGTACCATTCCTATAGACTAAATAATACACACTGATTTGTGTTATTTTCACCAAAGATATGTAGCAGAATACATTTTGGCCTAAATTTATGAAGAAAGATTATTTTTTTTGCAAAATTTTTTTTAACCGACACAAAGAAAAAAACAATTTTTGTTTTCAAAATGTTCTGTCTTTTTTTGTTTATTTAACAAAAAATAAAATGCCCAGTGGTAATAAAATACCACCAAAAGAAAGATCTAAATGTTTGAAAAAAAATGATAACAATTTCATATGGATACTGTCACCAGTGCAGTACAGCGTCATCATATACTGTAACTGGTTGGCGGTGATCAAGGACACTGACTGGTGACAGTATGAAAAAAAAATAATAATATTCAAATTTTCTTTTATTTTTTTTTTCAATTTTTTACAATTTTTTTTTTTTAACACACTGTGACAAGAGCAATATAATGTTACCATAATAACACTGCACTCTGGGGGACGTAATCTGGATTTTTTTTTAACACATTATGATTACTTATAGCAGTGAATTACATTGTTCTAAGCAAGGATTTTATAAATTAAACTGCTTAATTTAGTTTGTTTTGTTGTGATTAGCTGTGATTGGTCAAAGCAAATCACATGGTACAGATGGCCTGTAATTGGCTCTGTCTGTATCATATAATCACAGTGACCAATCACAGCTAGCAACACAGCTGTACACAATGGATGGCATGATTTGTATAATATACAGTGCATCCGGAAAGTTTTCACAGCGCTTCACTTTTTCGACATTTTGTTATTTTACAGCCTTATTCCAAAATGGATTAAATTCATTATTTTCCTCAAAATTCTACAAACAATCCCCCAAAATGTGAAAGAAGTTGAAGTTGGTTTGAAATCTTTGCAAATTTATTAAAAAGAAAAAAGAAAAAAAAATCCCATGTACATAAGTATTCACACCCTTTGCTCAATACTTTGATGAAGCTCCTTTGGCACCAATTACAGCCTCCAGTCTTTCTGAGTATGATGCTACAAGCTTGGCACTCCTATTTTTGGGCAGTTTCTCTCATTCTTCTTTGCAGGACCTCTCAAGCTCCATCAGGTTGGATGGGGGAGCGTCGCTGCACAGCCATTTTCAGATCTCTCCAGAGATGTTCAATCGGGTTTAAGTCTGAGCTCTGGCTGGGCCACTCAAGGACATTCACAGAGTTGTCCCGTAGCCACTCCTTTGTTATCTTGGCTGTGTGTTTAGGGTCGTTGTCCTGTTTGAAGATGAACCTTCGCCCCAGTCTGAGGTCCAGAAGGATCTGGAGCAGGTTTTCAACAAAGATGCCTCTGTTCATTCCTATTCATCTTTCCCTCCATCCGGACTAGCCTCCCAGTTCCTGCTGCTGAAAAACATCCCCACAGCATGATGCTGCCACCACCATGCTTCACTGTAGGGATGGTTTTGGCCAGGTGATGAGTGGTGCCTGGTTTCCTCCAGACATGACACTTGCCAGTCAGGCCAAAGAGTTCAATCTTTGTTTTATCAGACCAGAGAATTTTGTTTCTTATGGTCTGAGAGTCCTTCAGGTGCCTTTTGGCAAACTCCAGGCGGGCTGTCATGTGCCTTTTACTGAGGAGTGGCTTCCGTCTGGCCACTCTACCATACAGGCCTGATTGGTGGAGTGCTGCAGAGATGGTTGTTCTTCTGGAAGGTTTTCCTTTCTCCACAGACAAACACTGGAGCTCTCTCAGAGTGACAATGGAGTTCTTAGTCACCTCCCTGACTAAGGCCCTTCTCCCCTGATCACTCAGTTAAGCCGGGTGGGACGCTCTAGGAAGAGTCCTGGTGGTTCCAAACTTCTTCCATTTATGGATGATGGAGGCCACTGTGCTCATTGGGACCTTCAATGCCTGTACCCTTCCCCAGATCTGTGCCTCCATACAATCCTGTCTCCGAGGTCTACAGATAATTCCTTGGACTTTATGTTTGTGTCATTTTTGTGCTCTGACATGCACTGTTAACTGTAGGACCTTATATAGACAGGTGTGTGCTTCTCCAAATCATGTCCAATCAACTAAATGTATCACAGGTGGACTCCAATCAAGTTGTAGAAACATCTGAAGGATGATGAGTGGAAACAGGATGCACCTGAGCTCAATTCTGATTGCCAAGGCAAAGGCTGTGATACTTTCGTACTGGAGATGTATGGGATTTTTTTTTCACTTTTTTATTTTTAATAAATTTGGAAAGATTTCAAACAAACTTCTTTCACGTTGTCATTATGGGGGATTGTTTGTAGAATTTTGAGGAAAATAATGAATTTAATTCATTTTGGAATAAAGCTGTAACATAACAAAATGTGGAAAAAGTGAAGCGCTGTGAATACTTTCCAGATGCGCTGTAAGTATTGATTGTATTATTACAATGCTGGTGTTATAAAATGAAGGTATATGCTGTGCCCAGAGATCTCCTTTTATGTTTGATAGTTTGTACCATCAGACACGACACGGAGATCTATATAACAGGAAGCTCTGCTATTGATTGCAGTATATGACTGACAAATATGACTATCCTCATCTACATATACATTATATACTGCTGTGCTGTGTGATCCCACCCTCTGTCTAGAGGATTACCAATCACAGAGCTGGATCAGGTGACACACTGACCAATAGTAATCATTAACCGCTTGCCAGCCGCCGCAAGTACATATACTGCGGCGGTCAGCCCCGTGCAGGCAAAGTGATGTATGGGTATGTCACTCGCCTGCGAGCCAATAGGGGGCGAGCGCGTGCTGCCGGAGGCGCCTTCCCACCCCCGCTCGCTCACTGTGATCCCTGCGCGTGTGACTGGTGGACCTGATGTCCGCCGGTCACTCGCGATCGTCCGTTACAGAGGGAGAAAGGCAGGCGGCTAATGTAAACAAAGCCGCCTGTCATTCTCCCCTGTGTAACAGCACAGATCATACGGTCCTGCTATGTAGGATCGTATATCTATGTAGTTACACAAACAGCCACACCCCTTTACAGTTAAAATCACACCCCTAGGGACATACTTAACCCCTTGATCACTAATAAAGTTAACCCCTTCCCTGCCAGTGTCATTTTTACAGTAACAGTGCATATGTATAGCACGGATTACTGTAATAATGTCAATGGTAACCCCAAAAGTGTCAAAAATGTCAGTCAAGGGTCCGATCTGTCCGCCGCAATGTCACAGTCCCGCAAAAAAAAAAAAAAAACGCAGATCTCCGACATTACTCGTTAAAAAAAAAAATACCAAAAATGACAAAAATCTTTCCCTTAGTTAGTAAACGCAATAACTTTTGCGCAAACCAAACAAAATACGCTTATTGCGATTTTTTTTACCAAACATATGTAGCAGAAAACAAATTGGCCTAAAATGTTAAAAAAATTAGATTTTTACATTTTTTTGGGGGAATTTCATATAAAAAAATGTGAAAAATATTGTTATTTTTGCAAAATTGTCGCTCTTTTTTTGTTTATAGCGCATGATCAAAAAATCGCAGAGGTAATCAAATACCACCAAAAGAAAGCTCTGTTTGTGGGGAAAAAAGGACATCAATTTCATTTGGGTACAGCGTCGCACAACCGCGCAATTGTCCGTTAAAGTCACACAGTGCCGAATCGCAAAATACCCCCTGGTCAGGAAGGGGGTAAAATCTTCCGGGGCTTAAGTGGTTAAAGTAAACCTGTCAGAACAGAAATGTGGAAGAGTTGGTTTTTGAAGAGCAGACAGCATGACCCTGAACTCACCATATAGTGAGTCTTGGAAGTGGAACAAGCAAGCAGGCAGTGAAGTCTGAACTCCCCTTTTCCAGGTCATTGACTCAGTATGTAGTGAGGTCAGAATTACCAAGACAGTCCTGTATCATTAAAACATTAATGGGAGCTGCCGTATCCCACACAGGTCCTCTTCTGGCCGATCACATCTAGAAATGATAGTTACTCCTTTCCCTTCTGTAATAGAAGTCACTTTCATTATAAAGGCTCAGTCCTGGGACCAACCTTGTTCAATTTATTCATAAACAGCATTGAGGTCGGGATCAGTAGTTCGATATCAGTTTTTGCAGATGACACAAAATTGGGCAGGGCAATAACTGCACAGCATGAAGCAGATATCCTACAGAATGACCTGGACAAAATAACGGAGTGGGCAACGACTTGGCAAATGAGGTTTAATGTGGAGAAGTGTAAGGTTTTGCACTTGGGGACTAAAAACATAAAAGCACAATACACGTTAGGAGGGGAACCCTTGGGGGAATCAAAAATGGAGAAAGATCTGGGAGTCTTGGTAGAGGATAGACTAAGCAATAGCATGCAATGTCAAGCGGCAGCTGACAAAGCCAGCAGAATATTAGCATGCATAAAGAAAGGGATGTATTCCAGAGATAAGACTATAATCCTTCCACTTTATAAAACTCTGGTCCGACCGCATCTGGAGTATTCTGTCCAGTTCTGGTCGCCAGTCCTCAGGAGGGATGTGTTGGAGCTGGAGAAAGTCCAGAGAAGGGCAACTAAACTAATTAGGGGATTGGAGGACCTTAATTATGAAGAGCGTCTGCAATCGCTTGATTTATTCTCCCTGGAGAAGAGACACCTGAGAGGGGACATGATAGCAATTTATAAATACCTCAATGGTGATCTCAGCATAGAAAAAAAGCTATTCAGTCGAAGGGATTGCATGAGGACTCGAGGGCATACAATGCGATTAGAGGAGAAGCGTTTTAACCTCAGGCAACGTGGGGGGGGGGGGGTTCTTTACTGTTAGGGCTACAAGATTGTGGAATTCTCTACCACAAGAGGTGGTTTCTGCGGGTAGTATGGTGGCTTTTTAAAAGACTCTTGGATATACATCTCAAGGATCAGAACATTCAGGGGTATGTGAGATGATTACAGCCACACACACCTACACAGGTTGAACTGGATGGACTATTGTCTTTATTCAACCTCACCTACTATGCATGTAACTATAAACATCTTTATGTAGGTGGAGGAGCCTTTATGGAGGTACTAATACAGAGAAGCAGGAGGTCCCCCACATGTGACTTCTCAGAGGTGAGAACAGAATACAGACAATTCAGGTTCTTCTATATAATGAGCTTCCTGATGTGTGTCATGTCTGTCCTCAGATTCAGAGCTCCACTGATATCCCTCTAAGGAGACCGTTATAGGTGAAGAACATCCAGCACCTCCATAATGACCTCCTATGGAGACAATTATAGATGAAGAACCTCCAGCACCCCTTAATAACTACCTCTGAAGACTGTTATAGAAAAAAAAAAAAACACCCAGCACCCCCATTTCGGCCCCTATAGAGAAATTTTCATAGATGAGGAGCATCCATCACCGCTAAAATGATCTGCTATAGGAATATTCACAGACGGGAAGCATGGATCAACCCTATGATGATCCCCTATTGAGATTGCTATTGACTGAGAACATACAGCAACCCCATACTGATCCCCTATGGAGATTGTTATAGACTGAAAACATCCAGTACCCCCATAATGACCTCCTATGGAGACAATTATAGATGAAGAACATCCAGCACCCCCTTAACCACTTTAGCCCCGGAGGATTTGGCTGCTTAATGACCAGGCCACTTTTTTCAACTTGGCACTGCACGAATTTAACTGAAAATTGCGCAGTCGTGCGACGCTGTACCCAAACTAAATTTACGTCCTTTTTTTCCCACAAACAGAGCTTTCCTTTGGTGGTATTTGATCACCTCTGCGCTTTTTATTTTTTGCGATATTAATAAAAAAAGAGCAAAAATTTTGCAAAAAATTTACATTTTCTACTTTGACAGTTAAAAAATATCCAATATATTCAATTTTTGTCATTTATTTAGACCAAAACGTATTTAGCTACATGTCTTTGACCAAAAAATTCTCTATGAGCGTATTTTTAACCACTTGAAGATTTTACCCCCTTCCTGACCAGGGTATATTTTGCGATTCGGCACTGCGTTACTTTAACGGACAATTGTGCGGTCGTGCGACGCTGTATCCAAAGGAAATTTGCGTCCTTTTTCCCCCCCACAAACAGAGCTTTCTTTTGGTCGTATTTGATCACCTGTGCGATTTTTAATTTTTGAAAAAAAGAGCGACAATTTTGAAAGAAAAAAAAACAATATTTTTCACATTCTGATATATACCGTATATACTCGAGTATAAGCCGACCCGAGTATAAGCCGAGACCCCTACTTTTACCACAAAAAGATGGGAAAAATCATTGACTCGAGTATAAGCCTAGGGTGAGAATGCAGGGCGGCGGGCATGGTGCAGGAGAATGCAGGGTGACTGGCATGGTGCAGGAGAATGCAGGGTACTGGCATGGTGCAGGAGAATGCAGGGTACTGGCATGGTGCAGGAGAATGCAGGGTACTGGCATGGTGCAGGAGAATGCAGGGTGACTGGCATGGTGCAGGAGAATGCAGGGTGACTGGCATGGTGCAGGAGAATGCAGGGTGACTGGCATGGTGCAGGAGAATGCAGGGTGACTGGCATGGTGCAGGAGAATGCAGGGTACTGGCATGGTGCAGGAGAATGCAGGGTGACTGGCATGGTGCAGGAGATTGCAGGGTGACTGGCATGGTGCAGGAGAATGCAGGGTGACTGGCATGGTGCAGGAGAATGCAGGGTGACTGGCATGGTGCAGGAGAATGCAGGGTACTGGCATGGTGCAGGAGATTGCAGGGTACTGGCATGGTGCAGGAGATTGCAGGGTACTGGCATGGTGCAGGAGATTGCAGGGTACTGGCATGGTGCAGGAGATTGCAGGGTACTGGCATGGTACTAGAGGATCCGGGGTTGTGGGCATACTACAGGAGATGCAGTGCTGTGGACATGGTACATGTGGACCATGCCCGCAGCACTGCATCCCTCGTAGTGTGCCCGCAGCCCATGGCAGGCAGTGAAGCTGTTTCACTTACCTGTTCCAGAGGCGCCTTCATTTTAAAAATTGCGCCGCCCGGCGCCGACACGTCATTGTGCACGCGCCGCCGCCGCTCGTATACTTTCGGCTATTCCCTGCCTCTCCCGAGCGGCGCCGGGAATAGCCGAAAGTATACGAGCGGCGGCGGCGCGTGCGCGGTAACATGTATGCGACGGGCGGCGCCATTTTTAAACCTTAAACCCGTCGGAGAGGACATTTTTTTCCTTGACTCGAGTATAAGCCGAGGGGGGCGTTTTCAGCACAAAAAAATGTGCTGAAAAACTCGGCTTATACTCGAGTATATACGGTAATGATAATTATATAAAAGGAATAAGGCCACAATGAATGGGGCCAGCTATAGCGCTTGCTGTAGGTGAACTATTACTGGATAATTACTTAGCCAGTGCAAATAGTTTAATGCACTATATATGATTTAAAGCCTACCAACCTCACAATTCCATTGTAACTATTTGCACTGGCTAAGTAATTATCCAGTAATAGTTCACCTACAGCAAGCGCTATAGCTGGCCCCATTCATTGTGGCCTTTTTCTTTTTGTCTTCTATCCTTCCTGTAGCAGCTGCAGTTTTAAGTTTAAATATTTATTTTTAATTGTATTACATCAGAAGCATACCTTTAACCTCACCCATTGGCGCGAGGGATATACATTTCCAGTATATCAATTCCAATGATAATTATATATAATAATGACACTGGCAGGGAAGGGGTTAACACTGTTGGTGATCAAGCAGTTAAATGTGTACCTCATGCTTACTGACGTGTGTGGGGGGAAAGGGTTGTGTGACACAGACACAGATCGCAGGTTCAGCTATGTTGAATTCTGTGATCTCTCCCTGTCTGTCACAGAGCGGGCGGATTTTCTCACAGTTTCCCCGATGATCGGGGAAGAGAGACGGTGATCGCCGTCCCTCCACCTCTGGCCCAACTCCCGCTGCGTCTAAACACAGTGGGAGAGAGCCTCTGGCGGCGTGCGCTCGCCGCCGAGACAGGGAGGGGTCCAGCTACGTAGGTCTACGTCACTAGACCAGGGCTGCCACCTTGCTGCAGTAGCAGCAAGGTGAGCAGTCCTTATGTGGTTAATAACTACCTCTGAAGACTGTTATAAATAATAAAAAAAAACACCCAGCACCCCCATTTCTTTCTTTTTTTTTTTTCCAAAAATAGCACCCCCATTTCTGCCCCTATAGAGATATTCATAGATGAGGAGCATCCATCACCGCCAAAATGATCTGCTATAGAGTTATTCATAGAAGGGTAGCATCCATGTTTCCCATAATGATCCCCTATGGAGATTGTTATAGACTCAAAACATCCAACACCCCCATAATAAGGACAGTATTCTGTCCAGTTCTGGTCGCTGGTCCTCAGGAGGGATGTGTTGGAGCTGGAGAGAGTCCAGAGAAGGGCAACTAAACTAATTAGGGGATTGGAGGACCTTAATTATGAAGAGCGTCTGCAATCCCTTGATTTATTCTCCCTGGAGAAGAGTCGCCTGAGAGGGGACATGATAGCAATTTATAAATACATCAATGGTGATCTCAGCATAGAAAAAAAGCTATTCAGTCGAAGGGATTGCATGAGGACTCGAGGGCATACAATGCGATTAGAGGAGAAGCGTTTTAACCTCAGGCAACGTGGGGGGGGGGGGGGTTTACTGTTAGGGCTACAAGATTGTGGAATTCTCTACCACAAGAGGTGGTTTCTGCGGGAAGTATGGTGGCTTTCAAAAGACTCTTGGATATACATCTCAAGGATCAGAACATTCAGGGGTATGAGAGATGATTACGGCCACACACACCTACACAGGTTGAACTGGATGGACTATTGTCTTTATTCAACCTCAACTACTATTCATGTAACTATAAACATCTCTATGTAGGTGGAGGAGCCTTTATGGAGGTACTAATACAGAGAAGCTGGAGGTCCCCCACATGTGACTTCTCAGAGGTGAGAACAGAATACAGACAATTCAGGTTCTTCTATATAATGAGCTTCCTGATGTGTGTCATGTCTGTCCTCAGATTCAGAGCTCCACTGATATCCCTCTAAGGAGACCGTTATAGGTGAAGAACACCCAGAACCCCCATAATGACCTCCTATGGAGACAATTATAGATGAAGAACCTCCAGCACCCCCTTAATAACTACCTCTGAAGACTGTAATAGAAAAAAAAAACACCCAGCACCCCCATTTCGGCCCCTATAGAGAAATTTTCATAGATGAGGAGCATCCATCACCGCTAAAATGATCTGCTATGGGGATATTCACAGACGTGGAGCATGCATCAACCCCATGATGATCCCCTATTGAGATTGCTATTGACTGAGAACATACAGCACCCCCATAATGATCCCCTATGGAGATTGTTATAGACTGAAAACATCCAGTACCCTCATAATGACCCCCTATGGAGATAATTATAGATGAAGAACATCCAACACCCCCATAATGACCCCCCAAGGAGACAACTATAGATGAAGAACATCCAACACCCCCATAATAACCCCCTATGGAGACACTTATAGATGAAGAACCTCCAGCACCCCCTTAATAACTACCTCTGATGACTGTTATAGATAAAAAAAACACCCAGCACCCCCATTTTGGCCCCTATAGAGATATTCATAGATGGGGAGCATCCATCAACCCCCATAATGATCACCTATGGAGATGGTTATAGAGGGAGAACATTCAGCACCCCCATAATCATCACCTATGGAGATGGTTATAGAGAGAGAACATCCACCCCATAATGACCCCTTTATATGAGAAGCTACAAATAAGAGGGTACATTTCCTCCATATTACAGCTTTCTCTGTAGAGACACCTTGGGGGGGGGGGGGTTCTCCTCTCTGGGGGTTTATATTTTATCACCCCCCCATATACTCGGCTGTGTGACTCTATAATAGTCTCTGATATTTACTATGTATTCCTCAGGTGCTTTCTGAAATGATAATTCTCCCTCTCTACAAGACTCTGGTCCTGCCACATCTGGAGTATGCTGTCCAGTTCTGGGCACCGGTCCTCAGGAAGGATGTGCTGGAACTGGAGAGAGTCCAGAGAAGGGCAACAAAAATAATTAGGGGAATGGAGGACATCAGCTATGAGGAAAGAATACAAGCACTGAACCTATTCTCTCTGGAGAAGAGACGATTGAGGGGGGATATGATATCAATGTACAAATACTGTACTGGCGACCCGAGCATAAGGAACAAACTATTCAGAGAAAGGAGATACAATAAGACACGTGGCCACTCACTAAAACTAGAGGAAAGGCGGTTTAACCTTAAAGTGCGTAAGGGGTTCTTCACTGTAAGAGCGGTAAGGATGTGGAATTCTCTGTCGTATCAGCAGGGAGCATCAATAGTTTAAAAAACTATTAGATGGACACCTTAAAGCGGAGTTCCACCCTAAAAATAAACTTCGCAGCATCAGTTACAGTAAAAAATCCTGAAAAAGAATTGGATAATTAATATTTTTTGTTTTGTTTCACTTACCTTGTTTTCAATGAAAATTAACTTATCTTCCTTCCTCTTCCGTCTTATGCGGCCGCGGCCCCCCAACGTCACTTCCTTCTTTGCATTGCGTCCTGGGAGGTGAGTGGCATCAATCCCAGGATGCAATGGGAATGGCCGGCCGCTACTCTAATTGCCGATCGCAATCTACAGCGCATGCACGAGATTGCGATCGGCATTCTGGGTAGCCAGGAACCAGGAAGAGGGACACAGCCGGGGACACAGCGGCTTCAGATGCTCACACCGGAGATGGCCGCGCTCTGCAATCAATTATAAAGGTAAGATTTTATCTTTATTCAATAACTGTAATGTACTGTAATGTGGGATTAGTGTTAAGGTAACTGGCGATAGTTTAGGATTAGGGGGGTATTTTTATGTAAAAAATGTTTTTGTGGCCGGAACTCCGCGTTAAAGGCCACAACATACAGGAGTATACAATGTACTATTGACATAAATACACACACACTCATTATGGGTTGGACTGGAGTCTTTTTTTTAACTTCACTATCTATGTAACTATGTCAGAGATCCGCCCCCCAACTCTCTGAAGTGTGACCCCAAACCTGGGACCAGGGGGCGCTATAATCTTCATCCTGATTGGCCTTCCAAGTGGAGGGAAGTCTTCCCCTGGACTCACACTATGGACATTGTGGTGATGTGTGTATTATTGTACGGGTTATCACAGCGCAGGGGGAGGGGCATGTGCTGCGCTGTCATTCATTATTTATTGTCCCCGCACACAGCAGCCTTACTGCACCCCCCCCGCAATGTACAGAAATAAAGGGGGGGGGGGAGGTTCTCCTTTCCTTCTCCTATAAAGAGACACTAATCTCTGATCTGATGAGAACGTTCTATTCACTCACCTGTCCTTATATCCTCTCTGAGATAAACCCCGCCCCCTCCTCCCCCTCTAATCAATCACTGCATCCAAAAAAATCCACCTATAATCCCGTCTTACTCCCCTGTAGTTGCAGTCATGTGACACCCATCCCCCAACTCCCCTTATCTCATCACTTCCTGGTTTGGGTCCTTCTTCGGGTGTCCTTGTCAGTGCCTGCCTGATGTAAACACTTCCTATTGGATGGGCTACAGAGCGATCCTCATTAATAAAAAAAATGACCCTATCAACTCTTCTTTACCTGTAACCACAGTCATGTGACAGTCCAACCCCAACTCTCCTAATCTCATCACTTCCTGGTTTGGGTCCTTCTTCGGGTGTCCTGTCAGTGCCTGTCTGATGTGGACACCTCCTATTGGATGGGCAGCAGAATGATCCTGACTAATAAAAAAAACACTCTATCAACTCCTTTTTACCAATAGCTGCAGTCATGTGACAGTCCATCCCCAACTCTCCCCATCTCATCACTTCCTGGTTTGGGTCCTTCTTCGGGTGTCCATGTCAGTGCCTGCTTGATGTGAACACTTCCTATTGGATGGGGTGCAGAGCGATCCTCATTGATCAAAAAAATTACCCTATCAACTCTTCTTTACCTGTAACCACAGTCATGTGACAGTCCAACCCCAACTCTCCTAATCTCATCACTTCCTGGTTTGGGTCCTTCTTCAGGTGTCCATGTCAGTGCCTGCCTGATGTCAACACTTCCTATTGGATGGGCGGCAGAACGTTCCTGACTAATAAAAAAAAACACCCTATCACTCCTTTTTTACCTGTAGCTGCAGTCATGTGACAGTCCATCCCCAACTCTCCTCATCTCATTACTTCCTGGTTTGGGTCCTTCTTCGGGTGTCCATGTCAGTGCCTGCCTGATGCGAACACTTCCTATTGGATAGGGTGCAGTGGGATCCTCATAGATGACCTTAGGTAGGGGTAGGTCATCACAGTGCTGGGACAGTGTCCCCCCACCTGGAAACATTATCGGTGTGGGATCAGGATGGGGAATGTAGCCCCGCCCCTCACTCCTGAGATGGACGATGTAGTCTGGGATTTGTAGTGCACACAGAGCCGTGTACATGATTGCAACCAACATCCACTGCTCACTGCAAACACAGGGAGGTGAGGGGGGGAAAGGAGAGGTTCAGGAGCTCAGGGAGGAGGTTAGAAAGAGGCAGAAAATCACAGTAAGAAAAGACTTGATGAGAAATAGAAGAGAGGAGCGTTATGTAGGGGATGTGTATGGATTATTTATGGGGGATCCGGATATCATTTATTGTCTCTGGAAGATTACATATTATTATAAATCCATCTCTTTGTTTGTTTTTTTATTAATTGTCTCATTTTATTAAAGCAAAACTTTGGCCAAATTTAATCAGATATAAAAGAATAGCCCATAACATATAAAATAACAAAACCAGCTTCAGTATGCTGCAATATTCACCTTCATCCCGGAGATTTCTTCTCCTCAATGTCCTCAGCATCATTCAACCCACTTCCTCTGAGCCCAGGTCATCCTTGTCTGTGATTGGACAGTGACAGGAGAAGCAGAACATTGCTGAGCTCATCTCTCTTTCACTCTGCTCTCTCCTCCTATCAGTACGCTTCTTATCAGCACATGAACTGATTGGCTCCCTGTGCTGCTTCTCCCTCTCACACTCCAGCCCTGCTGTCCAGGGACTACAAGAGGCTGATCCCGGGTCACACTCCGGGAATTACACGGCTTGTATTTATAAATGACATTTATTGATGTAATAATCATTACAGAGCTGCATTCATTTGTATCTGTAATATCTGCCCGGAGTTCTCCTTTAAATGGTTTATTATTATATTTATGAATATTACATATACTAACATTATAGATTAGTATTTATTTATTAAATATTATATTTACTAATTGTAAATTATTTCATTTCCATTTCATGTATGTATGCATATTAAATATACTAACAATTCATAATATTACTCATTTATTAAATATTGTATTAACTAATTTTATTAAATCATTAATTTATTTTACTTAATATTAACATGACATATAATACTAATATTACTCTGAGGATAATATTCTGTGACTTCCTGATGTCCTATACACTGATATAATATTCTTATAGATATATTCTTATATATAATATTTTTATATATCTTATATATTATTATCTTAATATTATATATTATATTATTATATATTATTATTATCTTATTATTATATATTATTATTATCTTATCATTATATATTATATTATTATATATATTACAATTTTAAATATACTAACAATTTATATTATCACTCATTTATTAAATATTGTATTTACTAATTGTATTAAATAATTAATTTCTTTTAATTAATATTAACATGACTTATAATACTAATATTACTCTGAGGATGATATTCTGTGACTTCCTGATGTCCTATACACTGATATAATATTCTTATAGATATATTCTTATATATAATATTTTTATATATATTATATATTATTATCTTAATATTATATATTATATTATTATATATTATTATTATCTTATTATTATATATTATTATTATCTTATCATTATATATTATATTATTATATATATTACAATTTTAAATATACTAACAATTTATATTATCACTCATTTATTAAATATTGTATTTACTAATTGTATTAAATAATTAATTTATTTTAATTAATATTAACATGACTTATAATACTAATATTACTCTGAGGATGATATTCTGTGACTTCCTGATGTCCTATAAACTGATATAATATTCTTATAGATATATTCTTATATATAATATTTTTATATATCTTGTATATTATTATCTTATTATTATATTTTATTATTATCTTATTATTATATATTATATTATTATTTATATTACAATATTAAATATACTAACAATTCATATTATTACTCATTTATTAAATATTGTATTTACTAATTTTATTAAATAATTAATTTATTTTAATTATTATTAAAATGACATATAATACTAATATTACTCTGAGGATGATATTCTGTGGCTTCCTGATCTCCTATACACTGATATAATATTCTTATAGATATATTCTTATATATAAAATTTCTATATATCTTATATATTACAATATTATTATATATTATTATTATTATTATTATCTTATTATTATATATTATATTATTATATAGATATTACAATATTATTATTATATATTATTATTATTGTTATCTTATTATTATATATTATATATTATGTATATTACCTATACTAACAATTCATATTATTTCTCATTTGTTAAATATGATATTTACGAATTTTATTAAATTGTTAATTTCTTTTAATTATTATTAAAATGACATATAATACTAATATTACTCTGAGGATGATATTCTGTGACTTCCTGATGTCCTATACACTGATTTAATATTCTTATAGATATATTCTTATATATAAAATTTTTATATATCTTATATATTACAATATTATTATTACTATTATTATTATATATTATATTATTATATATATATTACAATATTATTATTACTATTATTATTATATATTATATTATTATATATATTACAATATTATTATTATATATTATTATTTTATATTATTATTATTATCATTATCTTATTATTATATATTATATATATATATTACACTATTACGTATACTAACAATTCATATTATTTCTCATTTGTTAAATATATTTACTAATCTTATTAAATTGTTAATTTCTTTTAATTATTATTAAAATGACATATAATACTAATATTTCTCTGAGGCTTCCTGATCTCCCATACACTGATATAATATTCTTTCCCTAAAGAAAAATGGCCGCCAGTTGGAGTCCTTTCACAGAGCAGTGCGGCCTCTAGTGTCTGCTGGAGGATTCCTGTGATTCCTACGTAGTGTACTATGGTATTTGGCCCTACGCAAAATGGCCGCCAACTGGAGCCTCGGCTAAAGCTCAATGGACCTCTAGTGTTTGGGGAAAGAGACAGGAAGAGGAATTGTGTGGAGAGGTGAGGAGGGGAGAGGATGGGGGAGGAGAACATATGGTGGAAATGATCAATAATACAGATTATAGGTGATCAATAATGTAAGAGGGGGGGGAAGAACATAGAAAGATAATTAACAACAGGCTCCTATCTTAAATGTAATCCTTCTATAGCTCTGACATTTACCATAGTGCTGTACACTGACCAATCACATCAGTCTCTGTACCAGAGGAGCTTACACTCTAATGTCCCCTCCCCCCACAGTCACATCAGTCTCTGTACCAGAGGAGCTTACACTCTAATGTCCCCTCCCCCCACAGTCACATCAGTCTCTACCAGAGGAGCTTACACTCTAATGTCCCCTCCCCCACAGTCACATCAGTCTCTGTACCAGAGGAGCTTACACTCTAATGTCCCCTCCCCCCACAGTCACATCAGTCTCTGTACCAGAGGAGCTTACACTCTAATGTCCCCTCCCCCACAGTCACATCAGTCTCTGCACCATAGGAGCTTACACTCTAATGTCCCCTCCCCCACAGTCACATCAGTCTCTGTACCAGAGGAGCTTACACTCTAATGTCCCCTCCCCCCCACAGTCACATCAGTCTCTGTACCAGAGGAGCTTACACTCTAATGTCCCCTCCCCCCCACAGTCACATCAGTCTCTGTACCAGAGGAGCTTACACTCTAATGTCCCCTCCCCCCCACAGTCACATCAGTCTCTGTACCAGAGGAGCTTACACTCTAATGTCCCCTCCCCCACAGTCACATCAGTCTCTGTACCGGAGGAGCTTACACTCTAATGTCCCATCCCCCACAGTCACATCAGTCTCTGTACCAGAGGAGCTTACACTCTAATGTCCCCTCCCCCCCACAGTCACATCAGTCTCTGTACCAGAGGAGCTTACACTCTAATGTCCCCTCCCCCACAGTCACATCAGTCTCTGTACCAGAGGAGCTTACACTCTAATGTCCCCTCCCCCACAGTCACACCAGTCTCTGTACCAGAGGAGCTTACACTCCAATGTCCCCTCCCCCACAGTCACATCAGTCTCTGTACCAGAGGAGCTTACACTCTAATGTCCCCTCCCCCACAGTCACATCAGTCTCTGTACCAGAGGAGCTTACACTCTAATGTCCCCTCCCCCCACAGTCACATCAGTCTCTGTACCAGAGGAGCTTACACTCTAATATCCCCTCCCCCCACAGTCACATCAGTCTCTGTACCAGAGGAGCTTACACTCTAATGTCCCCTCCCCCACAGTCACATCAGTCTCTGTACCAGAGGAGCTTACACTCTAATGTCCCCTCCCCCACAATCCCATCAGTCTCTGTACCAGAGGAGCTTACACTCTAATATCCCCTCCCCCACAGTCATATCAGTCTCTGTACCAGAGGAGCTTACACTCTAATGTCCCCTCCCCCACAGTCACATCAGTCTCTGTACCAGAGGAGCTTACACTCTAATCTCCCCCCACAGTCACATCAGTCTCTGTACCAGAGTAGCTTACACTCTAATGTCCCCTCCCCCCACAGTCACATCAGTCTCTGTACCGGAGGAGCTTACATTCTAATGTCCCCTCCCCCACAGTCACATCAGTCTCTGTACCAGAGGAGCTTACACTCTAATGTCCCCTCCCCCACAGTCACATCAGTCTCTGTACCAGAGGAGCTTACACTCTAATGTCCCCTCCCCCCACAGTCACATCAGTCTCTGTACCAGAGGAGCTTACACTCTAATGTCCCCTCCCCCCACAGTCACATCAGTCTCTGTACCAGAGGAGCTTACACTCTAATGTCCCCTCCCCCCACAGTCACATCAGTCTCTACCAGAGGAGCTTACACTCTAATGTCCCCTCCCCCACAGTCACATCAGTCTCTGTACCAGAGGAGCTTACACTCTAATGTCCCCTCCCCCCACAGTCACATCAGTCTCTGTACCAGAGGAGCTTACACTCTAATGTCCCCTCCCCCACAGTCACATCAGTCTCTGCACCAGAGGAGCTTACACTCTAATGTCCCCTCCCCCACAGTCACATCAGTCTCTGTACCAGAGGAGCTTACACTCTAATGTCCCCTCCCCCACAGTCACATCAGTCTCTGTACCAGAGGAGCTTACACTCTAATGTCCCCTCCCCCCCACAGTCACATCAGTCTCTGTACCAGAGGAGCTTACACTCTAATGTCCCCTCCCCCCCACAGTCACATCAGTCTCTGTACCAGAGGAGCTTACACTCTAATGTCCCCTCCCCCCCACAGTCACATCAGTCTCTGTACCAGAGGAGCTTACACTCTAATGTCCCCTCCCCCACAGTCACATCAGTCTCTGTACCGGAGGAGCTTACACTCTAATGTCCCATCCCCCACAGTCACATCAGTCTCTGTACCAGAGGAGCTTACACTCTAATGTCCCCTCCCCCCCACAGTCACATCAGTCTCTGTACCAGAGGAGCTTACACTCTAATGTCCCCTCCCCCACAGTTACATCAGTCTCTGTACCAGAGGAGCTTACACTCTAATGTCCCCTCCCCCACAGTCACATCAGTCTCTGTACCAGAGGAGCTTACACTCTAATGTCCCCTCCCCCACAGTCACATCAGTCTCTGTACCAGAGGAGCTTACACTCTAATGTCCCCTCCCCCACAGTCACACCAGTCTCTGTACCAGAGGAGCTTACACTCCAATGTCCCCTCCCCCACAGTCACATCAGTCTCTGTACCAGAGGAGCTTACACTCTAATGTCCCCTCCCCCACAGTCACATCAGTCTCTGTACCAGAGGAGCTTACACTCTAATGTCCCCTCCCCCCACAGTCACATCAGTCTCTGTACCAGAGGAGCTTACACTCTAATGTCCCCTCCCCCACAGTCACATCAGTCTCTGTACCAGAGGAGCTTACACTCTAATGTCCCCTCCCCCACAATCCCATCAGTCTCTGTACCAGAGGAGCTTACACTCTAATATCCCCTCCCCCACAGTCATATCAGTCTCTGTACCAGAGGAGCTTACACTCTAATGTCCCCTCCCCCACAGTCACATCAGTCTCTGTACCAGAGGAGCTTACACTCTAATATCCCCTCCCCCACAGTCATATCAGTCTCTGTACCAGAGGAGCTTACACTCTAATATCCCCTCCCCCACAGTCATATCAGTCTCTGTACCAGAGGAGCTTACACTCTAATGTCCCCTCCCCCACAGTCACATCAGTCTCTGTACCAGAGGAGCTTACACTCTAATGTCCCCTCCCCCACAGTCACATCAGTCTCTGTACCAGAGGAGCTTACACTCTAATGTCCCCTCCCCCCACAGTCACATCAGTCTCTGTACCAGAGGAGCTTACACTCTAATGTCCCCTCCCCCACAGTCACATCAGTCTCTGTACCAGAGGAGCTTACACTCTAATGTCCCCTCCCCCACAATCCCATCAGTCTCTGTACCAGAGGAGCTTACACTCTAATATCCCCTCCCCCACAGTCATATCAGTCTCTGTACCAGAGGAGCTTACACTCTAATGTCCCCTCCCCCACAGTCACATCAGTCTCTGTACCAGAGGAGCTTACACTCTAATATCCCCTCCCCCACAGTCATATCAGTCTCTGTACCAGAGGAGCTTACACTCTAATATCCCCTCCCCCACAGTCATATCAGTCTCTGTACCAGAGGAGCTTACACTCTAATGTCCCCTCCCCCACAGTCACATCAGTCTCTGTACCAGAGGAGCTTACACTCTAATGTCCCCTCCCCCACAGTCACATCAGTCTCTGTACCAGAGGAGCTTACACTCTAATCTCCCCCCACAGTCACATCAGTCTCTGTACCAGAGGAGCTTACACTCTAATGTCCCCTCCCCCCACAGTCACATCAGTCTCTGTACCGGAGGAGCTTACATTCTAATGTCCCCTCCCCCACAGTCACATCAGTCTCTGTACCAGAGGAGCTTACACTCTAATGTCCCCTCCCCCACAGTCACATCAGTCTCTGTACCAGAGGAGCTTACACTCTAATGTCCCCTCCCCCCACAGTCACATCAGTCTCTGTACCAGAGGAGCTTACACTCTAATGTCCCCTCCCCCCACAGTCACATCAGTCTCTGTACCAGAGGAGCTAACACTCTAATGTCCCCTCCCCCCACAGTCACATCAGTCTCTGTACCAGAGGAGCTTACACTCTAATGTCCCCTCCCCCACAGTCACCTCAGTCTCTGTACCAGAGGAGCTTACACTCTAATATCCCCTCCCCCCACAGTCACATCAGTCTCTGTACCAGAGGAGCTTACACTCTAATGTCCCCTCCCCCCACAGTCACATCAGTCTCTGTACCAGAGGAGCTTACACTCTAATGTCCCCTCCCCCCACAGTCACATCAGTCTCTGTACCAGAGGAGCTTACACTCTAATGTCCCCTCCCCCCACAGTCACATCAGTCTCTGTACCAGAGGAGCTTACACTCTAATGTCCCCTCCCCCCACAGTCACATCAGTCTCTGTACCAGAGGAGCTTACACTCTAATGTCCCCTCCCCCCACAGTCACATCAGTCTCTGTACCAGAGGAACTTACACTCTAATGTCCCCTCCCCCCACTACAGAGATCACTGAGCCTTTAACATCAGCCCACCAAGAGATGGTCAGAGACTGCAGACATGATACAGAAGATGGTCAGAGACTGCAGACATGATACAAGAGATGGTCAGAGACTGCAGACATGATACAGGAGATGGTCAGAGACTGGAGACATGATACAGGAGATGGTCAGAGACTGCAGACATGATACAGGAGATGGTCAGAGACTGGAGACATGATACAGGAGATGGTCAGAGACTGGAGACATGATACAGGAGATGGTCAGAGACTGCAGACATGATACAGGAGATGGTCAGAGACTGGAGACATGATACAGGAGATGGTCAGAGATTGCAGACATGATACAGGAGGTGGTCAGAGATTGCAGACATGATACAGGAGATGGTCAGAGACTGCAGACATGATACAGGAGATGGTCAGAGACTGCAGACATGATACAGGAGATGGTCAGAGACTGCAGACATGATACAGGAGATGGTCAGAGACTGGAGACATGATACAGGAGATGGTCAGAGACTGCAGACATGATACAGGAGATGGTCAGAGACTGAAGACATGATACAGGAGATGGTCAGAGATTGCAGACATGAAACAAGAGATGGTCAGAGACTGCAGACATGATTGATTCAAGAGATGGTCAGAGACTGAGTTTATGGCTGAACCCGGTGTAAAGTGTATAGTATCGCAGGGCTGCTTCACTCTATTTAAACCAGCTCTGCAAGATCAAGTCAGAATTCCTCCTTTGAAAGTACAACCAAGTGACAGAAGACAGCAGCACATCCAATCTCCAAAATAAAAATTTCCTTACAAACAGCTGCTGAAGATTAGTGGAGGACAGTAAACAGTTAATGGGTCTGTGAAGCTTCTAGCCTGAACCAGCAGGAAATCCTCAAAGAACATAAAAACCCGAATCAACACACACAGAGCTCTGGCTAAATAGCTGAATAGAATCTGAAATGGTTATCAGCCTTGTGTCCCTGGTCTCAATGTGCAGGTCAGGTAATGTGCGGGTCAGGTAATGTGCAGGTCAGGTAATGTGCGGGTCAGGCAGTGTGCAGGTCAGGCAGTGTGCAGGTCAGGCAGTGTGCAGGTCAGGCAGTGTGCAGGTCAGGCAGTGTGCAGGTCAGGCAGTGTGCAGGTCAGGTAATGTGCAGGTCAGGCAGTGTGCAGGTCAGGCAGTGTGCAGGTCAGGCAGTGTGCAGGTCAGGCAGTGTGCAGGTCAGGCAGTGTGCAGGTCAGGCAATGTGCGGGTCAGGTAATGTGCAGGTCAGGCAGTGTGCAGGTCAGGCAGTGTGCAGGTCAGGCAATGTGCAGGTCAGGCAGTGTGCAGGTCAGGCAGTGTGCAGGTCAGGTAATGTGCAGGTCAGGCAGTGTGCAGGTCAGGCAGTGTGCAGGTCAGGCAGTGTGCAGGTCAGGCAGTGTGCAGGTCAGGCAATGTGCAGGTCAGGCAGTGTGCAGGTCAGGCAGTGTGCAGGTCAGGCAGTGTGCAGGTCAGGCAATGTGCGGGTCAGGCAGTGTGCAGGTCAGGTAATGTGCAGGTCAGGCAATGTGCAGGTCAGGCAGTGTGCAGGTCAGGCAGTGTGCAGGTCAGGCAGTGTGCAGGTCAGGCAGTGTGCAGGTCAGGCAGTGTGCAGGTCAGGCAGTGTGCAGGTCAGGTAATGTGCAGGTCAGGCAGTGTGCAGGTCAGGCCGTGTGCAGGTCAGGCAATGTGCAGGTCAGGCCGTGTGCAGGTCAGGCCGTGTGCAGGTCAGGTAATGTGCAGGTCAGGTAATGTGCAGGTCAGGCAGTGTGCAGGTCAGGCCGTGTGCAGGTCAGGCCGTGTGCAGGTCAGGCAATATCAGGACAGGCAATGTGCAGGTCAGGCAATGTGCAGGTCCTTAACCAGATAAAAAAAAAGTAACCAGCAAGACAAGAGGAAGAGGCGGCTGATTGGTAACCTCACACTGCCGGAACACACAGATATCTGGAAGACACGGCAGCCGACCAGCATTACATGTGACCGTGTACAGTGATCCCAGTGAGCCTTTTGTTTCCATTCAGCTAGAGTTCTGTGTGCTGCAGGATGAGTATTGCTGTACTTGTGGTCATACCTTCTTGTATCTCCCTCCTGGCGCCCCCATTCAGCCCCGCTCCAGCACATGTTTACAGTCAAATGTGGCAGGCTGGAGAGGGGCGGGGGGGGGGGGGAGGGTTATACTGCCTGCTGACTGGCTGTAGATGGAAGGGAGGAGGAGCTCTGCATGTCGGCCCATCCATCCCTGACATCAGAGCTTTGATTAGACAGCTCTGCTCCACTCACAGTCACTGCAGCCATCGATGGTCACACTGCTGCAGGACTTGCTAGGCTGTCAGCAATAGGTGGAAAAAAATATAGGATATGAATACCCTCTACCTGCACGCCCTAAAGGGAATAGCTAAATAATTAGTGCAAACTAGAAATACAGACAAATTGCTTTAATAAAACAAATACAATTAAGTGAAGCAGCTGGTTAAAGAGGCTTGCGTGCCTAAAATTGTGCAAAAATCAAAATTGATAAACCGCGCTCCTTTAATTCAGTGCAAAACCAATATAAATATATGCCATTAACATAGTGCATAAAAATGTCTATTAACCCCAAAGTGCTCCAATTAGTGCAGTAGACAGAATTGCTGAGATCTTCTCTGAATCCTCTGTAGGATTAAACCGTGATCTTTGTGCTCTCATCCACCACCATTAACACTTACCGCAAATCGCCGTAGACCAACGTCGGCTGCAATAAGTGGTTGTACCGCTGCAGCTAGAGGCATCATCCCGGTACCATTTTTTAGAGCCGGCGGTCGGCTTTCAGGCGGTAATGACCAACGCAGCTCAGGAGCCGCTCGATCATTACCTTCCCCCCTGCCTGGGTCTCCTGTCCCATCTGGAGACCCAAGCAACCAGCCGGCGCATCCGCCGACTGGTTGGAGTCCCGATCAAAGCCGGATTTGTCTTCGATCGGGTCTTCGATGACGTAACCCGGAGGCGGCATCCATGACGTCACGTCTGGATTACTCAGCTGCTAAAGGCGCCGAATTTAAAAAGTGACTGTATTCAAAAATTCTGTTTTTGGCATTTTGAATACATGGAAGTGCAGTGGAGGGGTTTTTAGACCCCCTGATCCCTCCATAAAGAGTACCTGTCACTGCCTATTACTGTCACATTCCCCCCGATTCCTCCATAAAGAGTACCTGTCACTGCTATTACTGTCACATTCCCCCCGATCCCTCCATAAAGAGTACCTGTCACTGCATATTACTGTCACATTCCTCCCCGATCCCTCCATAAAGAGTACCTGTCACTGCTATTACTGTCACATTCCCCCCCGATCCCTCCATAAAGAGTACCTGTCACTGCTATTACTGTCACATTCCCCCCGATCCCTCCATAAAGAGTACCTGTCACTGCTATTACTGTCACATTCCCCCCCGATCCCTCCATAAAGAGTACCTGTCACTGCTATTACTGTCACATTCCCCCCGATCCCTCCATAAAGAGTACCTGTCACTGCTATTACTGTCACATTCCTCCCGATCCCTCCATAAAGAGTACCTGTCACTGCTATTACTGTCACATTCCCCCCGATCCCTCCATAAAGAGTACCTGTCACTGCTATTACTGTCACATTCCCCCCCGATCCCTCCATAAAGAGTACCTGTCACTCCTATTACTGTCACATTCTTCCCGATCCCTCCATAAAGAGTACCTGTCACTCCTATTACTGTCACATTCTTCCCGATCCCTCCATAAAGAGTACCTGTCACTCCTATTATTGTCACATTCCTCCCCGATCCCTCCATAAAGAGTACCTGTCACTCCTATTACTGTCACATTCTTCCCGATCCCTCCATAAAGAGTACCTGTCACTGCTATTACTGTCACATTCCCTCCCGATCCCTCCATAAAGAGTACCTGTCACTGCTATTACTGTCACATTCCCCCCCGATCCCTCCATAAAGAGTACCTGTCACTGCTATTATTGTCACATTCCCCCCGATCCCTCCATAAAGAGTACCTGTCACTGCCTATTACTGTCACATTTCTCCCGATCCCTCCATAAAGAGTACCTGTCACTGCTATTACTGTCACATTCCCCCCCGATCCCTCAATAAAGAGTACCTGTCACTCCTATTACTGTCACATTCTTCCCGATCCCTCCATAAAGAGTACCTGTCACTCCTATTATTGTCACATTCCTCCCCGATCCCTCCATAAAGAGTACCTGTCACTCCTATTACTGTCACATTCTTCCCGATCCCTCCATAAAGAGTACCTGTCACTGCTATTACTGTCACATTCCTCCCGATCCCTCCATAAAGAGTACCTGTCACTGCTATTACTGTCACATTCCCCCCCGATCCCTCCATAAAGAGTACCTGTCACTGCTATTATTGTCACATTCCCCCCGATCCCTCCATAAAGAGTACCTGTCACTGCCTATTACTGTCACATTCCCCCCAATCCCTCCATAAAGAGTACCTGTCATTGCTATTACTGTCACATTCCCCCCCCCCCCCGATACCTCCATAAAGAGTACCTGTCACTGCCTAATACTGTCACTTTCCCCCCCGATCCGTCCATAAAGAGTACCTGTCACTGCCTAATACTGTCACATTCCCCCCGATCCCTCCATAAAGAATACCTGTCACTGCCTATTACTGTCACAATGGATGTTTACATTGCTTGTGACAGCAATAAACATGATCAGATTTTTTATTTTTTTTAAAAACCTATGCTAAAATTTAAAAAAGTAATAAAATAAATAGGAAAAAAAATAAATAATTTTTAGCCGCCCTCATTGCCGTGAGCTCACGCACGAAAGAAAACGTATACGGAAGTCGCCCCCGCAAATGAAATCGCTGTTCAAACCACACATGTGAGGTATCGCCGCGATCACCAGAGCAAAGGGAATCATTTTAAAAAAAAAGAGCTACTCTCTAACTCTAAACTGGTACCCGTAAAAAATATTTAAGCGTCGCCTATGGAGATTTTTATTGACTGTAGTTTGTCGCCATTCTGCGTGTGTGCGCAATTTTAAACCATAACATGTTGGGTATCTATTTACTCGGCGTGACATCATCTTTAACAATATACAAAAATGGGCTAACTTTACTCTTTCGTTTTTTTTTTTAAATGCAGTGAAATGTATTTTTCTCTTACGTCCTCCGACAGTCGCCGCCTCTTCATATTCGTCACATATGGGGTATTAGACTTTGCTCCGAAGGAGTAGCTAGGCAACAGAATATGTTAACATTAAAGCTTTTAACATATCCCACCCTCAAGGGGTGGTCCCCTCAGTCAATACCCTCCTACTTCCTGCAACCATATCCCAGTTTCAATGTCTAGCTTGTCAGGAGTAGCTGGCTCTCTCTGTGCTGGGGCTTTGTGCCCCAGACTCTTTCTTCTTTTTTGATTTTTTGTTTGAGTTTTCTCTCTACCTTTACTTAGCTGTTCTTTTTGTCAGCGTTCGTTAGTTCTTCGGATGAAGAGGATCATGCGGGCTGGGTCTCGGGCTGATCCCCCTGGTCGCAGGTCGTGGGTCAGTGGCTTCCCAACCTGCCATCGAGCGTTCAGCCAGGTAACGCTCCTGGCACAGTGAACGACCCATCCCTGTTCGGTGCAGGGATGATTGGTGAGGTGGCTACCTCACTGGACGCTGTGCGGTTTCTTAACCCCAATTCTGTGCGTCTTGTATGCGACTCTCCCTGCCTCATGTGCAGCGGCTTGTTCGCCTGTGCGGGTCCCCCACGCCATTGTGAGGTAAGTGTATCTATGTGGGGACCTGTCTGTCTGGGGGGGTGTCAGTCTGGGACTGTGTAACCTGCCTCTGTTCACACTGTTTGTCTCCCTGTCACTCGGCTGCATGCTGTGGGCTGCAAGGGGGGGGGGGGAAGCTGTGTGACACTGTGTGTGTCAGCCTTGTCAGTGTGAGAAGCTGTGTGCTGTGGGGCATGTTTTGGGCATGTATGGGCACTATACAGCGATCGCTGCGGCGATCTGACATGTTTTTTATACATGGATGACATGTGTGCATTACTGTACTGTGGAGCGGCGGTTTCGGCGCCAAACGGCGCTATTTTGCCTACACTCGCTCCGGCCGCATGTTCTACATGCATGGCGGCCATTTTCTTGTAGCCTCCCATAGGCTTTCATAGAGCGCCCTGGCAGCATCACTTCCTCTTCTCCAGGAACACCGATCGAGGCAGCAGCAGAGGCGAGGGTCTCCTCAGGTTATATCCTTCTTATCCATTGCCTGTGTCAGTTTTATTGTCCCTGTGGGGATCTCATTGTGCTTGTGTGTGGTGCGGTGGGCTGCGCTCGCCGCGCTTGTTAAAGGGGCAGTTAACCCTTTATTATCCGGCATTTGTAATAGGGGCAATGGATTCTCAGGAGGGCAAATTTCCTACCGCTTAGGTGGAAAGCCAGGGGACCGCTGTTTCCCCCCCAGGGGGGGATTTAGCCACTATTGTGGCTGGCCTTGCTGCTCAGGTGCAGATGCTGGTGGCTGCTCAATCTACTAAAAGACCCAGAGTTTCTCTTTCCTCTGATTCTGAGGGTGAAGGTGATGGGGCTGTTATGGCGGGGGCCTCCTTATCGGGGTCCCGCTCCTCCCTGGATCTAGTGGGGTCCGAGGTGGAGGCTGAAGTTGAAGGGGTTGATAATTCTCCCCCTGGCTCACCTGAAGAGCTTGCAATCATGGATGAATTGATTGCTTCCATAAAACAAACGCTGCGTTTGCAGGATGAAGTGTGTCCCCCCGCTGCCTTGGCGGCTTATGGGACGCAGAGAAAACGCAGGTTCCTGCAGAGGATTCCCCTGTGTTCCGTGATGCCACGGATAGGAGATTGGAGTCTCTTGCCCGTCATACTTATTCTGTTACGGGTTCTATGCTTAAGGCTCTGTTTGCCTCTCTCATGGCGGCCCAGGCGGTCGCAAGTTGGACGCAGATGCTTAGGCGCGTCCTAGTGGCCGATTCGGCCTCGCCGGCGACCCTGGATATGGTGGATCAAATCCACCAGGGTGTCATGTATCTGTGTGATGCGGACTTGGACCTAGCCCCGTTGGCTGCACGTGTGCACAGCGTGGCGGTGTTGTCTCGCCGCCTGGTTTGGTTGAAATGTTGGTCGAAGGACCAGTCTTCACGTAAGACCTTAGCCAATCTGCCTTATGATGGGTCTCGCCTTTTTGGGGAGTCCTTGGATGTGTTGATTAAGGGGATCACCGGAGGTAAGAGCACTCTCTTGCCCCATTTCCCCAAGGCTAAGGGGGCTTCTGGGAATAAGCATGCTAATTTTCGGCCCCCTCAGGGGTCCTTTCGTGCTTTTCGGTCGCACTACAAGGGCAAACCGTTCAAAGGTCAAGGCTCTCAGAAGAAGCCCTGGTCTGGAAAACAGAAGTCCGGTCAATCCGGATCCGCAGCCCATAACAGTGCAGCCTGAAGGGGCGCCCTCACCCAGTTTTGGGGTGGGGGGACGCTTGCTCGGTTTTCTTCAGCCCTGGTTGGCCCGCGTGCGGGACAGATGGGTTCAGGAGATCGTTCGATCTGGTTACAAGATCGAGTTTCTCTCTCGGCCGGAGAGCAGATTTTTTCCCTCAAATCTTCAACTGGCTCCAGAGCGTTTACGGGACCTGCACCTGGCGGTGCGGGATCTGAGGGCTCAGGGAGTGGTAGTTCCGGTGCCTCATCGGGACAGATTTCGGGGGTTTTATTCCAATCTGTTCACCGTGCCCAGAAAGGAGGGCAAGGTTCGTCCAATTCTGGACTTGAAGGCTCTGAACCGCTCTGTGCGGGTTCGCAAGTTCCGCATGGAATCCCTGCGGTCGGTGGTGGCTGCCCTGGTTCCGGGGGAATTCATGGCCTCCATCGATTTGAAGGATGCGTATCTTCACATCCCCATTTTCGAGGGTCACCAGAGGTACCTTCGATTTGCCATTGCGGAGGATCACTACCAGTTCGTGGCGTTGCCTTTTGGTCTCGCCTCGGCTCCGCGGGTCTTCACCAAGGTGCTTGCACCGGTTCTGGCATTATTGAGGGCCCAGGGCATTTCTGTCCTGGGGTATCTGGACGACATTCTGGTTCGGTCTGCGACCAGCCAGGGTCTGGAGAAGGACCTGTCTGTCACGATGCAAACTCTGCAGGAGTTTGGTTGGACGATAAATTTTCCAAAGTCGACACTGAGTCCGTCGGTTCGTCTTCCCTACCTGGGAATGATTCTGGACTCGGTGCAGGCGAAGGTCTTCCTGCCGGAAGACAAACTCAGAACTCTTCAGGAGGAAGTCAGGTCCCTCAGGGACGTTCCGCACTCGTCTCTGCGGACATGCATGAGATGTCTGGGATTGATGGTCTCGGCCTTCGAGGCGATTCCCTTCGCCCAGTTTCACACGCGGGGTCTCCAAGCGGAGATCCTGTCCATGTGGGACGGGCGACCTCAATCTCTGGATCTTCAAATCTCGTTGAGTCATCGCACCAGAAGAGACCTTCTGTGGTGGCTCCAGTCCCCGATGGCGTCCGGGGGCAAGTCGTTTCGTCCTATCTCGTGGACGGTAATCACCACGGATGCCAGCCTGTCGGGCTGGGGTGGTGTTCTGGGCATTCTGTCCGCCCAGGGGACTTGGTCGGAGGGGGAGTCCTCCCTTCCGATCAACATTCTGGAATTGCGTGCGATAAATCTCTGTCTTCATCGCTGGACGGACCGGCTGCAGGGCTGCCCGGTTCGGGTGCAGACGGACAATGCCACGGCGGTGGCCTACATCAACCACCAAGGGGGCACCAGGAGTGCCCGAGCGGCTCGAGAAGTGGCCGACATTTTGTCTTGGGCCGAGACTCATGTCCCGGCGATAACGGCGGTTCACATTCCGGGGGTGGAGAACTGGCAGGCGGACTATCTGAGTCGCCAGACCCTGGATCAGGGGGAATGGTCTCTCCACCCGGCTGTCTTCCAGATGTTGTGCGCGAAGTGGGGTCTTCCAGATGTGGACCTGTTCGCGTCTCGTCTCAACAACAAGGTGAGAAGGTTCGTGGCAAGGACGCGCGACCCTCGGGCAGACGCGTCGGACGCGTTAGTGGCCCCGTGGCATCAGTACAGGCTGATGTACGCGTTTCCACCGATTCAGTTGCTGTCCAGGTTCCTTCGCAGGTTACACTCGGAACGCAGCACGGTGATTCTTGTGGCACCGGACTGGCCTCGCCGGTCCTGGTACGCAGACCTCGTGAATCTGGCGGTCGACGCCCCGTGGCGTCTGCCTCTTCGAGACGATCTCCTGTCTCAAGGACCGATATACCATCCTGCTTTACAGTCGCTGGCTTTGACGGCCTGGCTGTTGAGACCGAGGTCCTGAAGGAGAAGGGTCTCTCCCCAGAGGTCATTCATACCTTGATCAATGCGAGGAAGTCTTCCTCGGGGAAGGTTTATTACCGTACTTGGAAGGCCTATTTTGCCTGGTGTGAGTCCAGGGGGTTTTCACCCCGCACGTACTCGGTTTCCCGAGTGCTGTCCTTCCTTCAAACGGGTGTCGATCAGCGTTTGGCGCTGGCTACGATAAAGGGTCAGGTGTCTGCGCTGGCCGTTCTGTTTCAACGTCCCGTGGCTTCCAACTCCTTGGTTGGCACTTTTGTTCAGGGAGTGAGGCATCTGGTTCCTCCTAGGAGGGATCCTCTGCCCCCTTGGGACTTGAATCTCGTTTTATCTGTGTTACAACGTGCTCCTTTTGAACAGATCAGGGAGATCTCGTTGTCTATGTTGTCCAAAAAGGTCGCCTTTTTGGTTGCGATCACTTCGGCTCGCAGAGTGTCGGAGCTGGCGGCTTTGTCCTGCAAGTCTCCGTATCTGGTTGTTCATTTGGATAAGGTGGTCTTGCGACCTAATCCTTCTTTTCTTCCGAAGCGAGTTTCGGAATTCCTTTTCAATGAGGATATTGTCTTGCCTTCGCTGTGCGCGACGCCTAAACATCCGAAAGAGGTGAGACTCCATTCTTTGGATGTTGTTCGGGCGATAAGGGTTTACCTTAAATCGACTGAGTCTTTTCGAAAGACGGACTCCTTGTTTGTTCTTCCATAGGGTCCTCGGAAGGGCATGGCGGCGTCGGCCTCTACCATCGCCAAACGGATCAGGCAGACCATTGAACAGGCCTATGCTTTGCAGGGGAAGGTTCCCCCTGTGCCTTTTTCTAAAAAATGGCATTTGAAAGACCGCGTGACAAACAATATTGCAACGACTGCCATTTTATTCTCCAGTGTCTTTGCTAAAAATAGATATATAATGTTTGGGGGTTCTAAGTAGTTTTCTAGCAAAAACTTGTGAACAACAAGTGTCGGAAATAGAGTTAGGAGAGATCCCTCATATCTTTAGAGGAACCCCTTACTACCATCCACTTCAAACACACTCCAAACCGGTGTACCATAAGATTGGGGGAAACAGAACAAAAGACCTTCCATAGTGCAGTATTTTATATATTTACCAAAAGCGCAAAGTTAAAATTACAGTTACAGTGTTTTTACTAAAGCAGAGCTCTCTCCGTTTCAAGAAATGGGCAATTTGGGACTTTATGTGAGAACTGGCGAGCACTGCTCAGTGTCTCCATCCCTGTGAATAGTCAATTGAAAAACAAATGAAGGTGTGTGAAAAACAGCCGGTCCCTAGTTTGAAATACTTACCCACCAGTCTGCTAACAAACCAAAATAAACCTGTCTAACAATATAATTTAAAAGCAGGAGTTTAGTTAACACATATTTGCAAATGCATGCGGAAGCTGCAAGGCCGACGACAAGGCATCCTGCGTTTCTTGCAGAACCTAACACTAAATAACACTACTCAACCTGAGTGTCCAAGTGTCTTCATGTGAGAACTGGTGAGCACTGCTCAGTGTCTCCATCCCTGTGAATAGTCAATTGAAAAACAAGATGGGATAAATGAAGGTGTGTGAAAAACAGCCGGTCCCTGGTTTGAAATACTTACCCACCAGTCTGCTAACAAACCAAAATAAACCTGTCTAACAATATAAGTTAAAAGCAGGAGTTTAGTTAACACATATTTGCAAATGCATGCGGAAGCCATACCATCCACTTCAAACACACTCCAAACCGGTGTACCATAAGATTGGGGGAAACAGAACAAAAGACCTTCCATAGTGCAGTATTTTATATATTTACCAAAAGCGCAAAGTTAAAATTACACTTACAGTGTTATAACTAAAGCAGAGCTCTCTCCGTTTTGCAGGGACACCGATATGCGTTCCACCTATGTTCCAAATGGAGGAAGTGACGTGTCACGGTAGTACCACCCTACGCGTTTTGTCAGAAAACGCCGTACAGAGATCACTGAGCCAGTCACATCAGTCTCTGCACCAGAGGAGCTTACACTCTAATGTCCCCACTATTATTATTATACATTTATATAGATCTGACATATACCGCAGTGCTGTACAGAGATCACTGAGCCAGTCACATCAGTCTCTTGAGGGAGGGGTGTGCTCAAAAATATTTTGAGGTTTAAGTGCTTTCATGTAACTTTATTTTTTGAAACTTTTCTGTTACTAAAACCTTTATATCACCTAGAGCAGCCTTTTTCTACCAGGGTGCCTTGAGGTTTTTTCAGGGGTGCGTTGGCAAAATGCCTAAAAATTGCCCAAAATATGTATACACGCCATTGTGTAGATGACGGCTGCCCTTTTAGTTACCCTAAGTCACAGGTTTTTATTGTGCACCGTTACAACCTTCTAGCTGCCGGCGGCTAACAACCAATGGCGTCATCCATTGATGAGGAGGATGTCAATCGCCTGCATAGCATCCTTGTTTGACTCTCCCCTGCCAACATTGAGTCCCCATTAGCTGAGTGATGGAGAAAAACGAAGGGAGAAGAGAAACATCGGAATAATAGTCAGTACCAGTTTGTAAAAGTGTATTTGCTTTGGAAGAATAAATCTCCTCTAACGTTGGGTGTCCTACTTGGGCTTGTGGATGTTGCTGCATTATGTAAAACTATTAGAATAGATTTAACATTTTAGAATGGGGCTCCTCAAGACTGTCCATCATTTTTAAAGGGTGCCTTGACTAAAAAAAAAGGTTGAGAAACCCTGCCCTAAAGGACCAAGCACTGCTCATGTAATAGCCACTTGAAGACCCGCCCTTTTCTGGCAGTTTTTGTTTACAAGTTGAAATCGGTATTTTTTGCTAGAAAGTTACTTACAACCCCCAAACATTATATATATATATATATATACAGTTGTGTTTAAAATTATTCAACCCCCCAATGCTGTAAAGGGTTTTAGGGAATTTAGTGTACATTTGTAATTGTATTCAGAATGAAATCCTACAAGGACTTCTTAAAGAACCATATGCAACTAAAATGACATCAATTGGTTTTGTAATACAGTAGTAAATGTTTCTTTTGTGAATTCTTCATTGACACAATTATTCAACCCCTTAAAGACTACCACTCTGAAGAACAGGAAACAGTGACTTCTGGACCTTAATATTCACAGTCTGAAGATAGGAAAGGGAAGACATGATTGAAATCTTTAAATACATCAAGTGGGTGAAACCAAAATCGAGAACACAGGGACATGACCTAAAACTAACTGGAGGAAAGTTCAAAACTAATCTTAGAAAGTATTATTATACTGAAAGGGAAGTTGATGCTTGAAATAGACTTCCAAGAGAGGTAGTGAGTCAGTTAACAGTAAGTGGCTTCAAACATGCTTAGAAGAAACCTAGATGTATACTCATACAACAAAGTTAACAAAAAAAATTTATGTTTCTATGTTAGGTGTTGGTAAGGGGTGTATAGAAAGTTCCTGCAGTAATATATAGTTTTACTAAAATGTTCTTATGCTAATCATACAATACTGGACTTAGGCAACTTATTCATACACCATGGGTTTTAGGCTCATACCTTCAGATAAATGGACATTGAGCTTTAGAGGTCTTCTGGAGGCACCTTCTCTATAACACTACTTTGCTTCCGTGAGACCTCACTGTAGTGTCTGTAGGTGATGGACCTCTTCTCCTACCCAGAGAAAATAGCTCCACTAGTTTATTATTTTTATTTTGTAAAAAAACTAATTTAAAACAGCGCTAGCAATCCATGTGAAAATTATTAAATAGTGATTAGTGAAAAAAATTAATAAATATTTTATGAATAAATATTCCAAATATAATAAATTATTCCAAATATAGTAAAACAGTCCTTAATAGTGATAAGTCCAATAAAGTGCTCAGGTGCAGAAATGGTTATCCAAACGGTGCTCAGGTGATTGTCAAACCCTCTAGGTTCCCTACTCACCACAATGAGGAGTCTCAAAAGCTTGTAAAATCCGTTGGATTTTGCTGGGGATGATCCAAGATCGGGGTGTCTTGCAGGGGATCGCTCCAAGAAAGACCTCCGTGAGCCCCTCAGCCGCAGTTTCGGAGTCCCGAGCACTGAAGTCGGGACGAATCAGCACATATCCAGCGGTGCGGATAGCCCTCAGCTATGCGCGGCTCCGAGCTCTGGGACTGTGAGAGTCGGGAGTGACTGAGCGGCTGTTGTGTGTGTTGGCTTCCTCGGACTCCGCACCGCTGGATATGTGCTGATTCGTCCGGACTTCAGTGCTCACGGAGGTCTTTCTTGGAGCGATCCCCTGCAAGACACCCCGATCTTGGATCACCCCCAGCAAGAGCCAAGAGCTGAGTAGGGAACCTAGAGGGTTTGACAATCACCTGAGCACCGTTTGGATAACCATTTCTGCACCTGAGCACTTTATTGGACTTATCACTATTAAGGACTGTTTTACTATATTTGGAATATTTATTCATAAAATATTTATTAATTTTTTTCACTAATCACTATTTAATAATTTTCACATGGATTGCTAGCGCTGTTTTAAATTCGTTTTTTTACATTCCTATCTAAGATTAACTTAGAGACACAGCAGCTGCACCTAATTTATTTCTGAGTTTTATATTGTTATTTATTATCATAGCACTAATATTTTTACCATAAGCGCGGGTTTAAATTTAATATACATATTATTTTTATTTATTTATCTTCCAATTCTCCAGTCAACATCACTGTCTTCTACTGTCTACACAGAAGCAGTGTATTCAGATCAGGGAAACCTGATCTGAATCGTACCAGAGCTCAACACTGTGGTGATGGCCTGTAATATTGCTGTGGGCATTGGATCCTACATGCATCATTGACCTTGTTAATTGCTGCAATGCATTTAGTTGAGTTAGCCACAGGGTACTATACATGTTCAGTGAATTGATTGATTGCTATGGAACCCAGTCCCTTAAGACCCCCTTTGGGGTTATGGCCACCGTGACAGGTGATGTCTGGGCTTGTCAGGAAGGTTGGGCGATTAATTTAGTCAGCTATAGCAATCGTTTAATTGACTGATGAACAACAGTGCCTCCAAAAGGAAAATAATTTATAAAAAATAATTAAGCTGACAAATAATTTTTGAGATTCTTTGCCAATGCAGAAATTCTATGATTACCACAATAAGATCAGGTGTAGGTATGGACTGAGGACTATAAAAATAAATACAATTTATTTTACAGAAGTCACTTTACAATCACCATAAATAACAGTCAGATTGGCATATGCACAGACACTAAGACTTTACAATGAATTTATCTCCGCATTACAGTAGATTTCTATATTAAATCAAACAATTATTTCCCCAATAGTAGATATCCTAACTTTTGTTTAATAAATTTGGAAGACAATAATCTGAAATGGACTAACTATATTGATTAATTGACATAATTGAACTATATTCTTTGGTCCACTGCAGCAAGGTCAATTTGTAAATTATGGCAATATGGCAAAATATAATCTAATTATGCGATGTTCGATCAGAAGGGGATAGCAAATTGAACAACACAAAGTTATTGCAAACAAAATAAAATCAATAAGAAAAATGTAAACTATAGTTACCCTCCAAAGTGGATGTAGGGGATCGCTGAGTAAATCAAGAAGGCTTTACAATGGCTGCTGATTAATAGGTGGAGTTGTCTTTCAATAATGGCATCAATCAATGCTGGAGATGTGTGTCCTGGCTTCAGTGAAGTTTGTGTCAGATGATGAGTCTCTGGATCTTTACAGAGTGTCTCTCCCAGATGATCGGTCTGTAGATAATTGGCATGTGATGTTTCTCTGTATATGGATCACAAATAATACAACCCTTGGAACCCTGCCCAGAGGGTGTGTTTGGTAATATTTACTTTTTTCTCATTGTGGATCAGGTTACTGATCAATTATGTGTTTATACAAGTATTGGCATACTTGGCCACTGGGTGGCACTCCAAGACTAGAAATGTCTATCCTGAGTTTATCTGGAAAATCTAAATGTAGTCCTTATATAATAAATTAATCCTTTTTTATACAGAATGAACTATGTTGTTTTACCTGTCAGGCATACAATTTTCCTTTTAAAAGGCAGCTTTTTAATTTGTGGTATTTATTTTTTGGGTGTAGCAGCAATTAAACGAAAACATTTGGCTACAGATAACTTAATTTTATAATAAAATATTAGGATACACATAATATTTGCAGACTTTCAACTACCATTTGGGTATGGCTACATTATAACACACACGTTTTGAACACTATGAATAATGAATATAGCAAACCAAAAATACAATGAGATTATAGCTTCCTTTTTAAATAATATAATTGTTCATCATGATTAGGTCTTTTCCTATATTAGTATATAAATTGAAACAGTGATGTTCCTTTTTGTACCCTTTTACCAAAAATAAATGAGCCCTAACTGTGTCAATGGTTTCATGTTATCAAAAAATGAAATGAATATCGTTCTTACTGTGAAGGTTGCAATCATCTATAAACATATTATTAATCCTGACAGAGTTCTTATATGAATCTATATACATTGAAATGTGTTTGCATATAAAGTTAACATTCGTAATACAATCCATGAGGTTTGAATTGCCTTGTCCTTAAAACATTGGAATATAGACAGTCCCTATTTCATCTGTAGAAACTTTTTCCAATGTCCTTCATTTAGTGGAACAATAGAGAGATGCTGCCATTGTCTGGAATATCGAAGAATGTTGACTTCCTGTGGTCAGACAGATGTTGTCTTATCCACAATACCATGTTTGTGAATTCTGAAGTCTTGTAACCATAGCCATTTGTCTTTGGTTCCTGGTGTTGTGCGAATACCACAAACTCCAGTGTTCTGAGACTAAAGGGTCCCTGTCTTTTAACGGACTTGTCCACAACGTGTTTGCAGACCAGATTGAGTTATTTTCTGACTCTTGGGAAAGTTACATCTTCATGTGACACTTGTCTCTGTGCCTAATTGGAAATCACTCATGGTTTAAAATAAGAGAATTTATCAAATTTAATTTTTTACTCAGACAGACTCTAGCAGACTATTACTGTGTAAAACAAGCTATATTTAAAATGTATTGACTTCACAGTGTGAACTTTTAAAGCTTGGTGCTAAAATTGAACCGCTCAGTCTCGGGTGGATGACTGGGTGTTCTCACACTTCTGGTCATGTGCTTTAATGCCACTTCTTCCTAGAGCCCTGAAAAAGTACTCAGTTGCTTCCTCCCAAATTTTTACCACAAGGATTTCTAGGACAGAATACAACCCAAATTTAGTCATATTTGTCCAGAGCTCAGAAACGCCCAGTCTCTTCTCCTACTCTCGTTTTTTAACCAAATCGGAACCTGATGAAGCCATGTTGGAAAAAGCTGCAGAAGATTTCTTTCCCCCCACAAAGGCTACCAAGCCCTCTCCAAAGCTCTCTTCACAGTGAAGGGGGGCCGTCACTTATAAGAGTGGGGGATGTTTGTTGCAGTTTGCATCTCTCTAGAACATAGACATCCCTGACCTGTGGGTTCAGTTGTTTCAAAGGAGTGCAAGATAGAGTTCAAGACTTTACCACCTCACTGCTTTCTTGTTTAAAATCAACCAAAAACTGGGCAAGGGCAGTTTGACTGCAAAAAGCACTAAAACACCTTTTGTTCCAGGGAGTCATTCTACCAGTAACACCAGAGTACAGGTTCAGAGGAGTCTAACCTGTTCACAGTGGCAAAAACTCAAATGAAGGGTATCTGTCCTATACTGGATTTAAAATCCCTCAACAAAGTCCTTCACATTCCAAAATTTTGTTATGAAATTTTCAAGGTCAGTAATTGCCTCTCAGAGACAAGGAGAATACATGGCATCCATGAACATCCAATATGCCTATCTACATGTTCCCATTTGCCCTCCTCATCAGAGATTGATAAGTTTTGCAGTGGCGGAGGACTGCCTCCAGTTTTGTTGCATTGCCTCTCATCCTGTCCTCTGCTCCCAGGGTGTTCACAAAGATCTTGGCACCCTTACTTGCCCTTCTCAGGACATCCAAGTGGCAGGTTTTCTTGATGACTTTCTTCTGACAGATGCACCTCCCTTACAGTTCTTCACAAATGTCCAAAAGACACTGCTTCGGGCCTTTGGCTGTGTAATCAACTTAAACATATGCACTCCAGCCTTCTCTGTGCCTAGAATAGTTGGGTCTGGTCCTGGATACATCCTAGACAAAGGTATTTCTTCCAGAAAACAAAGTTCCTTGTCTAAGAACTCACATTCGATAACTGAGATTTAAAAAGGTTGTAAACTCGTATAAATTTTTTTTTTTTACACCCTGCAAAAGAAAGACATAATGAGCTAGTATGCATCGCATATTAGCTCATTATGCAATACTTACCTCAGAACGAGCCCCCGCCGTGCCGCTCACTCACCTCTATGACGGGCGACATGTCTAGTCGCCCGTCTTCCGGGATCGCGGCATCCGGCCATCTGATTGGCCGGAGCCGCGGTGACATCACTCCCGCGCGCGGTCACGGCACGGGGCTCTGAAGGAACGGCACGATCGGCCGTTCCTTCAGAGCGCATGCGCCAGTGACGTCACTGGCGACATGTAAGGTAAATATCTCCTAAACGGTACATGTTTAGGAGATATTTACAGTACCTATAGGTAAGCCTTATCATAGGCTTGCCTATAGGTACAAGTTGTAGAGGAGGGTTTACTTCCTCTTTAAAGGAAATTCCACAGTGAGATTTGCCATATAAGTTCTGGGTCCAGTGATGGCCTCCTTTTAGGCAGTACCTTTCATCAAATTCCATTCAAGAACTCTCCAAATTAATATTCTGTCAGCATTGTAAAAGCAGGCTCTTTTGCGGGATCTACCCATTCTCCTATCATCCCAAACAAGTTCTTGTGCTGGCACAATACCATTTCAACTCTAACAGAACGGACTCCCCAGGCTACCACCACTCTCTGATGTAATACTATACAGGTAATGTTGCGATATATACCTTTTAGAATATAATGATTTATGAAATATCATTCGCCCCGCTATGTGAAATGAAAAAAATATATGTATATTTCTTTTGACAACAAAAGATGATGCTGTGTGTAGAGAAATTAATTTGTCATTTTGCTACATGAAACATTGTCATATCTTGTACATAGTGTTACAGTATTTGACAGGATCTGAGGCCCTGACGAAGCAGGTCAGCCCGCAAAACTCGTTGGCTAAAAGATACACAAAACCTGATCTTTAATCTAGGATAACTTCACCCTGGACAAGCAGTTTGTTAACCTGTTTTAATGGAACAAACCCCTTTCTTTTAAAATGTGTATAATGTTCTCAAATAAACTTAATGTACAAATGATTTTATATAACGTGTTGGCTCAGTGGTTTTTAACCCAAGGAAGTACATGAAAAGTCCCAAACCTTACTTAGATTTCTATAATTGTCTAACAGACGGAAGATCTTTCCCTCTTTACAAATGGAAGGTTCTTACAACAGACACATATCTGTCAGGCTGGGGAGGAGTCTTTCAATCCTTGACAGTTCAGGGAACATGGTCAACAGTAGAGGCCAAACTCCTCATCAACAGGTTGAAGCTCAGAGCTGTCACTGTCTCTCCAGCAGTGGACCCACTTCTAAAGGGACACCCAATTTAGGTGCAATCAGACAATAAAATTACAGTGCCATACATCTGCCATCAAGGGGTCACAAGGAGCCTGGCTGCCTTGAAGGGAGCAAACCAAATTCAATTGTGGGCAGCAACTCTCTGTCCAGCAATAAATTGGTGCTCTCTTCCTCAACATCAGATAAAATTGATTCCTGAGCATCCTCAAACACTAACCTAAAACATAAAAAAAAAAAAAAGTTTTGTATATTTCTCTAAAAAAACACCTAAAAATGCAAGGGGAGGTGGAGCAGGAGCTAAAAAGAACACATTGATTGGTAATTTGTTGCTATGGCAGTGAACAATTGCATTAGTTTGCTGTTTATCCCAACTGCAAATGGCTAGAGCTCAGGTCACACTCATGGCTGAACCGAACCTAAAGATTTTTGCTAGGAGGAAGTGATTATCAATTGTTTGTTGCTTTGGTAGCAAACTAGCAAAACAAATGGCCACCTCAGTTTTCAGTTTCCACAAACTTCAAATGAATTGGGTTCCCCTCAAGTCCATGCCCGTCTCAAAACTCATCCTGAACCAGGAACCTCTGACTTACTCTTGTGTTAGTACATACAGTGTGTAAATGATACCCTGAGTGGGTTCTGATCTCGTACTACAATATATCCCATCAGGACAGGAAGGGAAATTTTCTGAATTCTGACTGACAGCACCTATATCATGTCTGTATTAGAGCAGTTGCTACATGGAAAGACACCACCTCTCCTGTCGGAGCACTGGGAGTGCAATGATAGCTGTACTCTTGATGTTCCCTAAAACTTAGTTTTAATCCACAGGTAAAATCCAAAAAGTGACATGCATCTCAATGGACTTCACTCCTAGTAATCTGACACACTTTACAAAGTGGCTTAATTCCTGGAGCTCAGCTTTAATGAGTGTCAGAGATTTTCACTTTCTTTTCTCTCTTCTGCTTTCAGTGATGGCGTCTGTTGATCTGAGGAAGGAGCTGGAATGTTCCGTCTGTCTGAACATTTATACAGACCCTATAACACTTAAATGTGGACACAACTTCTGTCGGGACTGTATGGGTCGTGTATTGGATACACAGGAGAGGTCTGGAGGTTATTCCTGTCCTGAATGCAGAGAAGAGATCCAAGAGCGGCCTGCACTGTGGAGGAACATAACATTGCGTAACATAGTGGAGAATGTGCTGTCTGCTCAGCCAGATCAGGAGGAGTCTGGGGTCTTCTGTACTTACTGTATTCAGACTCCTGTACCTGCTGTGAAATCCTGTCTGCTATGTGAAGCTTCTCTGTGTGATAATCACCTGAGAGTCCACAGCAAGTCACCAGAACACTTCTTATGTGACCCCACCACTTCCCTGGAAAACAGAAAATGCTCCGTCCATAAGAAGATCCTGGAGTATTACTGCACTGAGGACTCCACCTGTATCTGTATGTCCTGCAGTTTGGCCGGAGAACATCAGGGACACGAGGTGGAGACTCTGGATGAGGCCTCTGAGATGAAGAAGAAGAAACTGAGAAATGTTCTGCAAAAACTGATGACAGAGCGAGAGAAGACGGAGAAAAGAGTCCAGAGTCTGCAGGAACACAGGAGGAAATTACAAGGAAAAGCAGATGATGAAGCCAAAAGAGTAATTTCCCTATTCAGAGATCTCAGAAGACGTCTGGAAGACCTGGAGAAGAGAGTCCTGAGTGAGAACTCCTGGCAGGCAGAGAGAGTCTCTCTATCACTGTGTGATATGATCCAACAGCTGGAAATAAAGAAGGAGGAGCTGTCCAGAAAGATGGGGGACATTGAGAAGCTGTGTAACATGATGGATCCACTGACTGTCCTACAGGATTCAGACACATGTGACTTGTGTGATACTGAGAATGGAGATGATGAAGACAGAGAGAGACATGATAAATTCCTCCACGATGGAGGGGATCTGGATGTGGCGGGGATCTCACACACATTACACACAGGTTTATCTGATATCATGTCTGGGGTAAATGTAGAGAAATGTACAGGCACACATGTCTATCCACATTCTACTACAAAGGGTGAAGATCACATCAATGCTGAACTATCCTGGCCATCCCAACCCACCCCCACCATACAACACTCCCACCGCCAGGCTGGAGGACCAAATATTGGGGCTGTACAGCTAACATCAGGGGTTACAGACATATTACTGGATGTGAGAACAGCTGGTAATAATCTACATATATCAGATGACAGGAAAACTGCATCCTGGTCATCATCACATGAGAATCGCCCAGAAACACCAGAGAGATTTCAGTGTCATCAGGTGATAAGCAGTCAGAGTTTCTCCTCAGGGAGACATTACTGGGAAGTGGATGTCGGGGAGTCAGTGCACTGGATGGTTGGGATGTGTTACCCCAGTATAGACAGGAAAGGGCATCAGTCAGCAATTGGATCTAATAAGAATTCCTGGGGTTTGGAGAGGTTGTGGGGAGGTAATCAGTACTCGGTAAGACATGAGAATAATATGATCCAATTATCCAGCAAAGTCTCCAGTAACAGAGTTAGGATAGATCTGGATTATGAGGCTGGGCGGATCTCTTTTTATGAATTGTGTGACACCGTCCGACACCTCCACACTTTCACAGCCACCTTCACCGAGCCCCTCCATCCTGGGTTATATGTGGGGTGTAATTCCTGTATAAAGATATGTGGGGGGAATCAGGCTTCACTGGCTGCATGCTTGTTCTGTGTCAGTGAGATATGAGGTAGTGTAGCTGTGTTCAGGATGATGGTCCTGGAACCTGCACATTTACACTATATTTTATATATATATGTGTGTGTGTTTTCAGTTAAGGATGGGGTTGGGAAGGATTAGAACCCCTGTTTCTAGTTTACTGCTATCTGGGGCTCTATTAGAGAGATTTTCCCTTACTTTCTGTCCCATTGGCAATGTTTTACCAGTCAGGAAGCGAGGAGAAGTCTCAGACAGAAATAAAAATGCTTTTCTTTAGTAGAGGGAAGGCTGGGGGGGTATACAGTCTCAGGAAGTGGAATTCCTTGGCTCTGTATATGGGAATATTGATCAATAATTGGATATATATATTTATAAAGATGGGGCGTATTGGACTATTACTAGAATCAACAATAATCCTCCAAGGCCTGGCACCTCTATGATGCTTATGGGGCACAACAATTTTTACATTTCCTCTACGGCCCTATTTATTTATAAGGAAAAAGACCTTGTATGTTATTGTCGGGTTACTTATATGATAACAGGTTCGCTTGCTAGAATAACTTTACAGAAAGATGTTATTAGAACAAATTGTTGATCTCCAGATACTTGGAATGTCTTTTTGTGGAACATAGAGACAGTTGGTCTCCTTCTTCTTCTACAATGAGGTATTTGGGCGTCTGGGGGTTGGAAAAGCTGATAAGGTGTTCCATAATACCAGAAATGAATGTCTCTTATATTTATTGTGATGCTGCTTCTGGAAATGTTTTTACTTTCTAATATTTACTTTTACTTTGTATCTCTTCTCGTCCAAATAAACTTTCAAACCTTCACTGTGATCAAAGGTTGTTGGTTTTCCCACATTCTACAATAACTTTAGCATCAATTGTAATATTGATGCAACACATAGATCATTTTTTTATTGAGCTTTCTATAGGGCTTTCTATTATCAGCATTTTCCAATTTTTTGCTATATTTGGGGGGGGGGTTTAATGGTTAGCTAAGTGGTAGAAGCATTTTTAGTAAGTCTATGCCAGTCTAAACTGTGTTTTATGGTTGGCCTACTTTTATTAAACAAAATCAAAGTTCGCCAGAAAAGCAGTTGCTCACGCAGGGGGTTTTCACCATCAAAAACAAGCACAGTAAAAATAATACTGAGCAAACAAGAAATTACTACCAAATCTGAAGAGAGTCCATAAATAAAAATGGGGGTTTGGTCCCACCATATGGCCATATCGTGCTCAAGCCCACTACTGCGTCAAAGTACCCCATTATCAGTGGGTCCTACACTATCCATGAAAAAAGAGATGAATCCAGCCTTTCTAACCCTTGGAGATAATACTCCTTGCTGGGAGAGATGTGCAAATGCACTACAGGGGACTCCTCCTATATCCACTTGATGGTGGACACTGATTGAGTACAGACTCTCTTCAGATTTGGTAGTAATTTATTTTGCATTTGCGCGCTATTCTTTTTTAATATACATGTCTTTTGGTTCATAGCTGCAGCAGCTTTGGAAATATATGGGTATGCTCCCCCAAATTTTTTGCCTGTTTATTATGTATTCGGTCTGACCAGACTATTGAGGTTGAGCAGCCCTCCCCACCCCCCACACACACCTGTACTCAATCAGTGTCCACCATCAAGTGGATATAGGAGGAGTCCCCTGTAGTGCATTTGCACATCTCTCCCAGCAAGGAGTATTATCTCCAAGGGTTAGAAAGGCTGGATTCATCTCTTTTTTCATGGATAGTGTAGGACCCACTGATAATGGGGTACTTTGACGCAGTAGTGGGCTTGAGCACGATATGGCCATATGGTGGGACCAAACCCCCATTTTTATTTATGGACTCTCTTCAGATTTGGTAGTAATTTCTTTTGCATTTGCGCGCTATTCTTTTTTAATACCCCAGTATACTCTAGCAGACATTTAAAGATGAACTATATAAGTTTTTAAAGATACATTATTATGTGTGAGAAGATATTAGCAATAATTATGTCATTATATTATGTAAGGCATATACATATATATTTAGGAATGTTATATTATATTTTGGGTTTAAATTCTTACAGTAGTAATCTTACTTATAATTCTTTTTAAGAAGTGTAAGAACATATGTATCTCGTCACTAATTACCTCATTTCAGAGAAGTTTGTGTTTAAGTGCTGTAAATTCTACAAACCAGACGAGATGTCTGACAGCCTATGGCATGGTCAAATAAGTAATAGCTTTTCACTAGCCAACAGGTCAATAAGGTCACTGTTAATAGTAGGCCATTGTATGTTGTGACGTATGTTAAATACAAAATCTAATGAACAGTGCGATACTGCCCTCTATAGACGAAATACCAAATGCAGTTTTGGGATAGTTGAGATATTCCCATATAGAAATATTATATTGTATTAAAAATATAATTGTTGAAATGGCATTACTTGCCAAGGTGAATGATGGAGATACAGATGGACATTTATGTATGTACTGGGAGTATGGACAAAGTTTTATGTTGTGTTTTCTAGTTACTCTTACATATAGAGAAATCATCCTTTAATTTTATTATCATACATTGGGTTAATTATCAGGAGAGGTGTGGCTCTGACCTCACCAGTTAAGGTATAGAATATCCCAACCAATGGGAATAATGTTTCATCCCTCTGGGTTTAACTTATGGTAATTTTTATAGCCCTTTGTTCATACCATATAAAAGACCAACCCAGATGAGAGATAGGACACATTACATTACATTACACTACTGACAACACACCTTACACTTACATCACACACGCTACTACGTCCATCTATAGACTCATCCAGACATACTCCATCTTGCTTCATCATTCATCTGAAACTTTGAGGGACGCCAAACGAAACTCCTCCCTCACTGGCATCCATCTTAAGACTCTGGTAATGACCATTTGAAGCTAGCCGCCATCTTAAGTGTGGTAAATATACTTTGCTATGTTATTTGATAGTATTCAATTGTTTATTTCCTTCCTTATATGTTTTATATTGCATATTCAAGGGTAATACGATTACAATCCCAGCCATGTAAACCATAGTATATTTTTCTCTAAATAGCTGATTTTTGTTTTTATACATTTTTATTAATATCCGATTTAGTGCATTATTTGCAATTTTAAGTCTTCCGTTTTGCATGGCTTATTCTCACTCCATCTGCAGTGGAATGACTTTCGGCCGTGTGATTCGCAGACAATTGTGGTCTGATTATATAGAACATTCATTTATGGTTTATACTATACCTGGAGAAATGGTAATCTTGCTTTAATCTTGCTTTCGTTTTACTTTCACTTTGTTTCAGTTTCACTTTCATTATTGAGCTAAACATCACATTGCATTGATTGTTTGAAGTTAGTATTTATGAAGAGTTATTTTTTTTGTCACTTCTTGTTTGATCATATATTGTGAATACATGTCTGGTGAATAAATATTTTATATATATATTCCATACTGTAGACTGTACTCACTAAGATTGGTATATGCTTTTAAAAAGAAATTAATCAATTAAAAAGAATTCACTACTTATTGATTTGTGGAATAGGTGAAGATTCTCCTTTCTTATAGATCTTTGCTTATTAACCATAAATAGACACTGCTATATTCAGAACAGTATAAATATTCTGACATAATGAAGAACGAGTGCGAGATATTATTATTAAACATGCTTACAATACATTTAGAAATGTAGAATTGGACTCGGAGATATTATGTAAAAGTGGAATCAAATAATTTTATTGGCCTAAGGCTCTCAAAATAATAATAACCATGATAAATGGTTCATAAATTCATGTATTTATCGAAACGCGTTGGATTATACACCACTCCAACAAGTAGTTTGATTCATGTATTATGTACCATCTATTCAATCTGTAAAGCCAGTATGTAATCTGGCTGTAAACATTGTTTTATAATGTGTATTGATATCTGGTTATTATTATCTTGTGAGCCTTAGGCCAATAAAATTATTTGATTCCACTTTTACATAATATCTCCGAGTCCAATTCTACATTTCTAAATGTATGTTATATTTAAAATCCCATTTAACCCAGGGGGTTCTATTTCTAACCTACATTTTGGAGTTTGGCTTTTGAATGGTCCCTCAGACCATCTTACACAGTACCTCTGTGTTCCTATAACGCCTTCTCAGCTCTCCAAGTTCTCTAGGCTCTCTCATCTCTCTTGACATCTCTCCTGACCCTCTCAGTCCCCCTGACACCTCTAGATTCCCTATGTCCTCTGGACTTGCCTAGTCATCTCTGCTCTCTCAGTCCCCTGAGACCTCTAGATTCCCTCAGTCCTCTGGACTTGCCTAGTCATCTCTGCTCTCTCTCAGTCCCCTGAGACCTCTAGATTCCCTCAGTCCTCTGAACTTGCCTAGTCATCTCGGCTCTCTGTCCCCCTGAGACCTCTGGATTCCCTCAGTCCTCTGGACTTGCCTAGTCATCTCGGCTCTTTTAGTCCTCCAGACTCAACCATCTTGACTCTCTCAGCCCTCTAGACAAGGAACCTCCTAAAGTACTGCCTATTGAGTGGAGCACACTTGTGTCCTAGTGGGAGCTCTGATCTATGACCGAGCTTGACATTATGTAGGCTGTGCACACCTGTAGGTAGACATGTAGTGTCGACATTTCCGACTTGGAAATTTTCACTTTGTTTCATTTCAGATGCATTTGTTAATTGAAGAATTTTGTGTCGTGATGTTCGATATGTTGAACCAATTCATTTTAGGAATATGTTTAGTATCTTTGGCATTCGTTTTGTATATTTGGAATAGCTGATTGATAAGGAACAGGCAGCTGCCGCATCTTTAACAACCATGACTCATCTGCCGCCATCGGGATTCCCCGCTTACAGCAGAATGTAAACAAAACAAGTGTCCTAATTAAAGCGTGTGTCAAAACAAGAAAAATGGCCCGTGGGACTTTATATGAGGTGCGTGCTCAGTGGCTAAAAATAATGACATGCACAATATATGAATAAAACAACATGACATTTTATTACATTGTAAACAAACATGGCAATGTATATGCTCAAAAACACATAATATATAGCTCAAAGGCTCAAATATGAATGGCATATGACATGAATAATATATGAACAAATTTTGGTAGGCATCTTGGTGTATCCTCTTGATGAAAAATACCATAATGGATACTATGAGATAGTAGAATGTACATTGTGGTCTGATGCGTTTCGGGAGCAACATCTCCCTTCCTCAGAGACCAATGCGTTCAAGGTATCTCTATAGAAAATAATCATATGTTAAAGTCTGCAGTAGGGATAGAATTTGAATAAAAGAATTCAATCAAAACATGGGAGCTCAAGGGAGTACTATATACTCACAAATCAACGGAGCTCAAATAGCAAAAATGCCCTCTTGCATGGCAGCGGTGCGTCTCGTCTAACCCGGGAGCTGAAGGGTCCCAATGTGACAGCAGCCAGAGAGGGGGGTTCATGGCAGGCAAGTGTGTATGTGATGGGGGACCTTCCATATCTATTGTGTATAAATAAGTAACAAAATAATCAAGGTGTAGCATGTGGGCTACCAAAAATGAAAAGCATGTGTAATTTTGTATCAGGTAGGAAGGGCTAGTGTGGTAAATGGGTAAATGTGTGAGGGGGGGAAAGGTGACCAAGTGGGGGTAGGGCAGGAAAATAATGGAAGAAGGGGAGGGAGGGGGAAGGGGAAAAAGGAAGAGGGAGGTAGGAAGGATTAAGGAAGAGGGGGGAGGAATGGGGAGGATGGAAGGGAGAAAGGGGGGGAAAAAAGGGAATTGGGGAAAGAGGGGGAAAAAAAGGGGGGGGGGGAGAAAATAGGGAGAGGGGAGGAAGGAATGGGGAAAGGGAAGGGGGGAGGAAAAGAAGGGGCCTGGAGGGGATGGAGAGGAAAGGAAGGATGGGGAAAGAAGGGGGGGAGGGGGGGAAAAGAGAGGGGAGAGGGGGGGGAGGGGAGGGGGGGAAGAGAGGGGATGCCCAAGCCAAATGGTGATGGCAGAAGATGAGGTAGTGATGTGTAATGACGGGGGTGAGGTGATGTGAGGAGTATAGGTGGAGTGCTCAGAAGTGAAGAAAGGGTGGGGGAGAGGAAGAAGCCGTGGGAGGAATGGTGGGGAAAATTGGTCCGGTGGCTCACCTGTCAGGTAACTCCATGGCTTGCAGCAAAAGAGGGACCCTAGCGTCATGTAGCGGGTATATGTGGATCTAACAGTGCCTGGGCAACTGTGATCACGTGTAGGAGAGGAACGCTGAGAAGCGGACCTCTCCGTCCCGCAGATATGACGGCACGCAACAGCGTGGGCACGTCGGTGGAGATACGGACGTACGGCGCTGAAGGTGCGGCATGACACCGATGTAATGGTGGACCTGCTCCTCCCATAGAAGGGGAGGGGCGGGGACAGCAAGGGGGCGGAGCCTCCCTCTTTATACATCGCAGCTCCCGGGGAATAGGCTCCAAGCACCACCTGATACAAAGAGCCAGTGTGTCAAAACTATTAATACCACATTGATAGTGTAAAAAGGAGGACTCTGTAGTAGTAAGATGTTGCCTACTAATGGCAGATAAAAAGGAAATAGTATATATATAAACTTGAAATAAAACAACAATGAATATGTAAAGAGGGGGGGCCACCAAGATTGCATTATTAGCCGGGAAGAAACCAGATCATTGATGGGCACAATGGGTGTCTTCCACCCTATATATAAGTACAAAAAGGGGTAATGGTCTGGTTTCTGCCAGAGCACTCCTCCAACCCGAAATATGTATCAAAACAAGAAAAATGGCCCGTGGGACTTTATATGAGGTGCGTGCTCAGTGGCTAAAAATAATAATTAAAGCGTGTGGGTTTTCCCAATCCATACCAGGCCCTATAGGTCTTGTATCGTTTTTGAGGGGAACTCGTCGTAAAAAAAAAACAGATCCTTATCTGAGCATGCAGGCCAGCAAAGGAGGTGGGTAAGCAAACGTCACCCCTCTCCTGAACCATACCAGGCCACATCCCCTCAAAATAAGGGTTGCTTTGGGGGGGGGAGGGCTCCCCCCCCCCCCAAAGCACCTTGTCCCTGAGTTAATGAGGACAAGGGCCTTTTCCTCACGACCCTGGCCAGGTGGTTGTAGGGGTGTGTGAGGTTACATAGTTACATAGTTAGTGAGGTTGAAAAAAGACATCAGTCCATCCAGTTCAACCTATGATGTGTGTGTGTGTGTGTGTTTGCTGTTAACCGTACATTGTATACCCCTGTATGTTGTGGTCTCTAAGGTGCCCATCTAATAGTTTTTTGAAACTATCAATGCTTCCTTACCGCTCTTACAGTGAAGAACCACTTACGCATTTTAAGGCTAAACCGCCTTTCCTCTAGTTTTAGTGAGTGGCCACGTGTCTTATTGTATTCCCTTACTCTGAATAGTTTGTTCCTTATGCTAGGGTCGCCAGTACAGTATTTGTACATTGATATCATATCCCCCCTCAATCGTCTCTTCTCCAGAGAGAATAGGTTCAGTGCTTGTAGTCTTTCCTCATAGCTGATGTCCTCCATTCCCCTAATTATTTTTGTTGCCCTTCTCTGGACTCTTTCCAATTCCAGCACATCCTTCCTGAGGACCGGTGCCCAGAACTGGACAGCATACTCCAGATGTGGCCGAACCAGAGTCTTGTAGAGTGGGAGAATAATCTCTTTATTTCTGGAGTGAATCCCCTTTTTTATACATCCCAGTATTCTGTTGGCTTTGCTTGCAGCGGCTTGGCATTGCATGCCACTGCCAAGCCTGATGTCTACCAGTACCCCCAAGTCTTTTTCCATTCTAGACTCACCCAGAGGTTCCCCCCCTAGTGAGTAGCTTGCTTTCTGGTTTCTGGCCCCCAAGTGCATTACTTTACATTTTTCAACATTAAACCTCATCTGCCATGTAGTTGCCCACCCCGTTATTTTGTTCAGGTCTGCTTGTAAGGTTTCCACATCCCGCATTGAAGATATTGGCAAGCTTAGTTTAGTATCATCTGCAAATACTGAGATTGTACTAGATATCACCTCCTCTAGATCATTTATGAATAAATTAAACAGGATTGGTCCCAGGACCGAACCCTGGGGGACCCCACTTTCCACACCCGCCCAATCCGACTACTCCCCATTAATCATCACCCTCTGGACTCTCCCCTGGAGCCAGTTCTCTATCCAGGTACTCACCTTATGGTCCATACCTACCTTCCTTAGTTTGTACAGTAAGCGTTTGCGGGGAACGGTGTCAAAAGCCGTTGCAAAGTCCAGATACACCACATCCACAGGCTTACCTTTATCTAGGTGGCAGCTCACTTCATCATAGAAGGTTAATAGATTGGTTTGGCACGAACGATTTTTCATGAATCCATGCTGTTTACTACTAATAATACCATTTCCATTACTAAAGTCTTGTATGTGGTCCCTTAACATCCCCTCCAAAATCTTGCAGACTACAGATGTTAGGCTGACCGGCCTATAGTTACCCGGGATACACCTCGGCCCCTTTTTAAATATTGGTACCACGTTGGCTTTTTTCCAATCAGCTGGCACCATACCCGTCTGTAAACTATCCTTAAAGATCAAGAATAATGGTCTGGCAATCACCTGGCTGAGCTCTTTAAAGCGGAGTTCCTCCCATTTTTAATAGGTTGGAATACATAGCTGTATGTAATCCCCTTTAAAACGGCTTTTACCAATGGAAACTTTTTTTTTTTTTTTGCTAGTAAGTACCTTAATTTCGGCATTATTGCTCCTCTCCTCACTTCCTGGTCCGATCGGCGATGACGTCATTCGGCGATCCGCAGTGTCTGCTGGGATGTATTCAATTCCAGAAATCTCGGAGTAGCTGTATCTGTACTGAGCCGTGCCTGCCCCGCCTCCGCCCCGCCTCCGCCCCGCCTCCTCTCATTGAGTTGCATTGTATGAATGTATTAAGGCCGTTCTCTGCCCCGCCTCCGCCCCACCTCCTCTTACAAATCAATGAGAGGAGGCGGGGCAGAGAACAGCCTTAATACATTCATACAATGCAACTCAATGAGAGGAGGCGGGGCAGAGAACAGCCTTAATACATTCATACAATGCAACTCAATTAGAGGAGGCGAGGCGGGGCGGAGGCGGGGCAGGCACGGCTCAGTACAAATACAGCTACTGCGAGATTTCTGGAATAGAATACATCCCAGCAGACACTGCGAATCGCCGAATGACGTCATCGCCGATCGGACCAGGAAGTGAGGTGAGGAGGAATAAAGCCGAAATTAAGGTATTTACTAGCAAAAAAAAAAAAAAAAGTTTCCATTGGTAAAAGCCATTTTAAAGGGGATTACATAGATCTAAAGTTCCAAAAATGGGTGGAACTCCACTTTAAGAACCCTCGGGTGCAATCCATCCGGTCCCGGTGATTTTATTTATGTTAAGTTTCTCTAGTTTAGTTTTAAGTCTATCTTCTGTTAGCCATGGCGGCACTTCCTGAGGTGTGTTGTTTAGTTCGGCCTTACAAGCTAGGTTAGTGTAGCCCCCAGATTCTTTTGTGAAGAAAGAAGAGAAGAAATGATTTAACACTTCCGCCTTTTCTCTGTCCTCAGTGGCCATATTTCCTTTGTCATCTTTTATGGGGCCAATGTGTTCTGGCCTCGCTTTCTTACTGTTTATATACTTAAAGAACTTCTTGGGGTTCTTTTTACTCTCCTCTGCTATATGTCTCTCGTGTTCTATTTTAGCCGCCCTGATTTCGTTTTTACATTTCTTATTACACTCTTTGTAATGCTTAAATGCTGCCAATGACCCCTCAGTCTTGTATTTTTTGAAGGCCTTTTCTTTAGCACTAATATGCATTTTTATGTTGGAGTTTAGCCACCCGGGGTTTAGTTTTGCTCTTTTAAATTTATTTCCCTTTGGAATGCACTGGTCAATCCCCTTGTTAAGTATGCTCTTGAAGCACTCCCATTTTTCCTCTGTGTTCTTTGTTCCCAGGGTTCGATCCCAATTGATATTTTCTAGCAGCGAGCGCAGTTTTGGGAAATTGGCTCTTTTGAAATTCAGTGTCCTTATATTACCCCTCTGCTTCCTATAACTGTAATTAATACTGAAACTTATTGACCTATGGTCACTGTTTCCTAAGTTGCCCCGTATTTCTATATCCGTGAGCAGGTCTGTATTGTTGGTAATCAGTAGGTCATGTACCGCATTGTTTCTTGTCGGTGCATTCACCATCTGACCCATGAAATTATCCTGCAATACATTTAGGAACTGCCTAGCCTTGGCTGTGTGTGCGGTTCCTTCTGTCCAGTCTATATCAGGATAATTAAAGTCCCCCATTATAATGACATTTCCCATCCTTGCTGCCAATCCTATCTGTAAAATGAGGTCCGCCTCCCCCTCCTCCCTCTGGTTGGGGGGCCTATAGCATACACCCAATATTACCTTCCCCACCGTGCCTTCCCTTTGAAGCTCTACCCATAGGGATTCTGCCTCGTCCTTAGCTCCATTATTAATATCATCCCTCATATTTATCTGTATACTGTTCTTAATATACAGACATACCCCTCCCCTTTTTTACCTTCTCTATCTCTGCGATAAAGGGAATACCCCTGAATGGTCGCCATCCAGTCATGAGAGCTGTCAAACCAAGTCTCAGTTATCCCCACAAAATCTAAGTCCTCCTCAAACATCAGCAGCTCCAGCTCTCCCATCTTGTTGGCCAGGCTTCTGGCATTGGTATACAAACCTCGTAATTTTGACCGGTTACATATATCCTCATTTGATGTTTTTAGGCTGCTCTCATGATTTTTCCCCATACCCACCCTGGGTATAGGAGCTCCGAACACCCTACCGCTAATGCCCCCATTTCTGCCCTCTGAAACTTGCTTTCCACTGGCTAATTCTACATCTGTACCCTCCCCCATCACCTAGTTTAAAAGCCCCTCTAACTTTTTGGCCATCTTCTTATCCAGTACGGCTGCACCCTCCCCATGTAGGTGCAATCCGTCCCTACCAAAGAGTCGGTGGCCGACTGAGAAGTCAGCCCAGTTCTCCAGGAACCCAAAACCCTCCTTACTACACCAGCTCCTCAGCCACTTGTTAACTTCCCTAATCTCCCGCTGCCTCTCTGGTGTGGCTCGAGGTACAGGTAGTATTTCGGAAAATACTACCTTGGAGGTCCTACTCCTCAACTTAGCGCCTTAGTCCCTGAAATCGTTTAGGACTCTCCATCTTCCTCTACCTATGTCATTGGTACCCACGTGTACCATGACAGCTGGGTCTTCCCCAACCCCACCCAATAATCTGTCCACCCGATCCGCGATGTGCTGAACCCGAGCGCCCGGCAAACAACAGACTGTTCGGCGCACACGGTCTTTGTCACAGACTACACTGTCTGTCCTTCTAATAATTGAGTCCCCTACCACCAGCACCTGTCTTTCCTTTCCCTTTCTCCCGGCCTCACTGGAGGAGTTCTTCCCCTGGCAGCTAGGGGCGTCGCTATGCTCCAGTAATGCTGGTCCCTGACTGGTTTCCCCAACATCACACAACGGGGCGTATCTATTGGGGTGCTCCAGCCCAGGATCAGCCTCCTTGCCTTGTCCCCTTCTACCCCTCCTAACTGTCACCCCTCTACTCTGCTCTGATGCCTGCACCTCCGATACTCCACCCACCTCTGTGCAGACCCCTGCCTGCACCTGACTGGTACGATCCTGGCTCTCCTCCGGTATGCACATTCGTCTCAGTGTTGCCAGCTGCTTCCCTAGATTCAGGACCTGAGCTTCCAGGGAAGCAACGTGCTTACATTTTGCGCATTTGTATTCGCCCTCCATCACATGTCCGAGGAACGCATACATATTACAAGATGTACACCGAGTCGCATCTCCACACCCGCCGGGCATTGTACCTACTAATCTAATCTAATGGGAATTCAGTAATTTAAGTCTATCCTATGTGGCTATTTCCTGGCTTCCTAACTCTACCTTCTCACCCTCTGGTACTCCGCTACCCTCACTTGACACTCAGTTGCACAACACTCACAATCTCACAGCCCGGTCAGTCGTACAACACTCCCAGACGCACAACACTCCCATTCACACCACCCGGTCAGTCACACAACACTCACAGTCACACCACGCTCACAGTGTCACAGCCCAGTTCAGTCGTACCACACTCAGTCGCACAGCCCGGTCAGTCGCACAACACTCACAGACACACAGCCCGGTCAGTCGCACAGGTAGTAATAGGTACTCCCAGACACTCAGGTAGTAATAGGTACTCCCAGACACTCAGGTAGTAATAGGTACTCCCAGACACTCAGGTAGTAATAGGTACTCCCAACACTCAGGTAGTAATAGGTACTCCCAGACACTCAGATAGTAATAGGTACTCCCAGACACTCAGATAGTAATAGGTACTCCCAGACACTCAGGTAGTAATAGGTACTCACAGACACTCAGGTAGTAATAGGTACTCACAGACACTCAGGTGACTTATCAGAATCTGGAAGCCACCTTTAACAAGGGGTCCCCCAGATCCTGCCCCCCTATGTGAATGAGTAGGAGTAAATAGTACCCCTACTCATTTACCCAAAAAGATGTGAAAAGTAAATAAAACCACAAAGACATTTTTGACAAGTACTTTTTAAAATAAATAAAAATGTCCTTGATGTAAATTCAGCGTCAATCGTGATGAACGCCAACCTGAGCGAAAAAAACAAAAATATCCTGCTGTTCCGACTAACACGACTGATCTCGTCAAGAGACAATCACTGAATGATGGCTGCTTCATGCATCCTCTATGATTTCATAGACAATAGTCTCAGAGTGACGCCGTCCCGCCCCCATGTTTACATACCAGCAGGGGAGAAGCAGCTGTCATTCAGCAATTTTTCAGTGTTTTTCTTAGTCGACCATGGCACCCCCACAACCACTTGGCCAAGGTTCTGGGTAAGAAGCCCTTGTCCATATCAACATGGGGACAAGGTGCTTTGGGTGGGAGCCCCCCAAGCGCCCAAACATGGGATGTGGCCTGGTATGCCACTCACTCATTTCCCTCTTTTTCTGGCCTGCCTGGCTACATGCTCGGATAAGGGTCTGGTATGGATTTTAAGGGGAGGGGGCCCTACACCATCTTTTAAAAAAAAATTGGCATGGGCTTCCACTTAAAATCTTTACAAGACACGAGGGGCCTGGTTTGGATTTTTAAAAAATTTTGTAATGCGGACACTTGTTTGTTTACATTCTGCTGTCAGTGGGGAATTCCGTGATGAGTCATGGTTTTTATGGACGCGGCTCCTTAATTACCAGCTATTCACAATGTTATTTTGGATGCTTCAAACATCCAAATGAAACAAATGCATTCATTCATTTCATTATAATTTTTTTTTTTTTTTGGCTGTGTTGACATTCATTTCCATGTCCATTCAAAGTTTTACTTTTTTTTAATATCACTTTTATTTTTCTCACAAGAAATGTAAACTATCATTTTGATAATAAAGTATATCAGGTCCTCTTTATGGAGAAATTGATCTGATGCTTTTAAAAAAAAATAAAAAAAATTTACATCGGCCCTAAAATGAAACGGGTTGTCAAGACGTTGCTTTTGGCCTCCTAGATCATATAGGTGAACAGAGATAATCTGGTAATGATCGACCAATATCGTTTTTTTATTGCCAATACCGATATTTTGGTCATCCCATATCGTTATTGGCCGATATTTTCGTAGATTAAATTTTTTTTTTTTTTTTTTTTTTACTCTTGTGGAGGGATCTAGGGGTCTAAAAGACCCCAAATCCATCCTCTGCACTTAGAAGCATTCAAAACACCATGTTTGGCTGTTTCGAATGCTGTCATTTTTTTGAATTTGGCGCAGAGTACCCGGAAGTGATGTCATGACATCACTTCTGGGTTTTACATGGAGACCCGATCAGAGCCGAATGCGGCTTTGATCAGGTCTTCTCTTCGGCGGCCATGCTGGCTAGTTGCCCGGGTCTCCCAGTGGGTCCCTTAAAAAGTGGGAGGCACATATACAAACTGTTGTAATTCCTACACCTTTCACCTGATTTGGATGTAAATACCTTCAAATTAAAGCTGAAAGTCTGCAGTTAAAGCACACCTTGTTTGTTTTTTACACCATTGTGGTGGTGTATAGAGCCAAAAAGATTAGAATTCTGTCGATGGCCCGATATTTATGGACCTGACTGTACATATGCAGAAAAGACAACTGTTGTAAACAATATTGATTGATCATAATTTGGAAATTTTTATTATTGCTATTGTGCAAATGGAGGTGCACAGGGGGAAGGATGCAATCTTCTCCTAACACATTTTCAGGCAACCTCGAGTCTTTTCCAGAGAGTTAGCTTTTTTTTTGGATCCCAGCAACAGATGACAAGTCCAACAGAGAATATACCAAATAACACAATAATGAGAAACCTTTGGAAATGTAAGTTCTTCTGGTCGTATCTTAGTGGAGGAGTGGAAGAGGACTCCAGTGGCAACCTGTGAAGCTCTGGTGAACTCCATGCCCAAGAGGGTTAAGGCAGTGCTGGAAAATAATGGTGGCGGCACAAAATATTGACATTTTGCACTCACTTTTGTTGCCAGCGGTTTAGACATTAATGGCTGTGTGTTGTTATTTTGAGGGGACAGAAAATTTACACTGTTATACAAGCTGTACACTCACTACTTTACATTGTAGCAAAGTGTCATTTCTTCAGTGTTGTCACATGAAAAGATAGAATAAAATATTTACAAAAATGTGAGGGGTGTACTCACTTTTGTGAGATACTGTATGTAGCAGTACCCCCATAGGAGCCAACAGATTTAACCACTCGACCCTTAGAAGATTTTACCTGCTTCATACCCAGGCCATTTTTTGCTATTCAGCACTGCGCTACTTTAACTGGTAATTGCTCGGTCATGCAACGCTGTACCCAAATTAAATTTGTATCTTTTTTTTTTTTTCTCACACAAATAGAGCTTTCTTTTGGTGGTATTTATATATGGTTCCCCATCACTTAGTACCTAGGTGCCAGTGGCCATCATCCCGGTTGTGTAGAAAAGAAGAAAACCCCCCAAGTTGATGGGACTATGTAGGCGACTGGACACCCATAAACACAAGTATTTTATTCAAAACATGAAATATTTTATTGGTTTCCACATTAAAAGTACCAAAAAAGAAACTATTATAACAACCACAAACATATAAGGTTAAAAACTTGCATGCAAATATGGCTCTTACGAGGTATGAGGAACTCAAGGGTACATATGGTAAGGCCGAGACCCTACGCGTTTCAGGTAGAAACCCTTCTTCAGGGGTCAGTAGACTTCAAACCATATGACTTCACCTACATGCACAAAGATCAGACACTTTAAATAACAAATACATATAGATATAGTTTTATCAAAACATCTAAGTCGTCAGTAAATACCACTTGAGTGTCCACACGCACCAAGAGGAGCCGTATAAATTTAAAATCCGGTAATTATTACCAGAGGGTAGGAAGATGCTGGGTTTAGGTTTTCATGTGCTATGAGTTGGAGCATGAGGAGAGAGCGAGAAGAAGGGCCACAAACCTGCCGAGCCAACAGGTGCCACAAGGATCCAAAGAATGGTCCAACACTTGTAATTTGTGAATAGGAAAAAATCCTACAATGTAAGGAAATGTAATTAAAGCGGAGTTCCGGGCACAAAATCTACCTTTTTTTTTTGTTGTGCCCATCCGCTTGGTCTACTTCACCTGAAAAGGAATTGGATAGTTAGGTATATTATTTTTTTTTACTCACCTTGTAATTGTAGATAGAAAATACTCACCTATTCTCCACTTCCTCCCTCTGTGCCGCGGCTCCGCCGTCACTTCCTGGCTTGCAATGATTCCTGGGAGCTGAGCGTCATCGCTCCCAGGAATCAATGCGACGGCAGCGGCCCCACTAGTCACTTCCGGGGCGCCGAGGTGCCCAGAAGCTGTGAAGGAATGCGGCGCCGCACCGGAAGTGACAAGAGGGGCCGGTGCAGGTGCATTCTGGGAGAGGAAGACACGGAAGAGGACGCAGAAGAGGATCGTTCCGGCTTCAGCTGCCCACAACAGAGATGGCAACGCTGGAGAAGAAATTTTATAAGTGAGTATTTCTTCTTGCAGGTAAGTGCGAACCGAGACAGATCAGAGGCTAGCCATTGTGGAATGTACTAGCCCTGACTGTCCCGGGGGTATGTTTATTGAAAAAAAGTTTTCGTGCCCGGAACTCCGCTTTAACCACTTGCCGACCGCCGCACGACTATCTACGTCGGCGGTCAGCCCCTCACAGACAAACTGACGTAGGTCTACGTCGCTTGCTTGTGAGGGTCTAGGGAGCGAGCGTGCGCCCCCTGAGGCGCGCTCCCGCGTGGTCACGGACGCCCCCGCGCGTGTGACCGGCGGACTCGATGTCCGCCGGTCACTCTGCGATCGGCGGGGGAGAGGGAGAAAGTCAGGCGGCTTGTGTAAACAAGCTGCCTGTCATTCTCCCCTGTGTATGAATGATGATCATACGGTTCTACTATGTAGAACCGTTGATCACCGTTCATACATCTGAAGCCACAGCCAATCACAGTAGAAAGCACGCCCCTAGGGACACACATAGCCCCTGCCCTTCAAAAAAGTTAACCCCTTCACTGCCAGTGTATTTTTACAGTAACAGTGCATATGTATAGCACTGATTACTGTAGAAATGTCACTGGTAACCCCAAAAGTGTCAAAAATGTCAGTCAAGGGTCCGATCTGTCCGCCGCAATGTCGCAGTACCGCAAAAAAAATCGCAGATCGCCGCCATTACGCGTTAAAAAAAACAACAACAAAAATGTCAAAAATCTTTCCCTTTGTTAGTAAACGCGATAACTTTTGCGCAAATCAATCAAAATACACTTTTTGCGATTTTTTTTTTACCAAACATAGGTAGCATAAAACAAATTGGCCGAAAATGTTAAAAAATTTTGATTTTTACATTTTTTTGGGGGAATTTCATATAAAAAAATGTGAAAAATATTGTTATTTTTGCAAAATTTATGCTCTTTTTTTGTTTATAGCGCAAAAAGTAAAAATCACACAGGTGATCAAATACCACCAAAAGAAAGCTCTGTTTGTGGGGAAAAAAAGGACGTCAAATTTGTTTAGGTACAGCGTTGCACGACCGCGCAATTATCCGTTAAAGTCACGCAGTGCCGAATCGCAAAATACCCCCTGGTCGTTTAGCAGCCAAATCCTCCGGGGCTTAAGTGGTTAAAGAATGGAGAGAAAAAAAAAAGAGGGAAAGAACCATTTGTTAAAAATTTGAGACGTTACCTGTGGTATCGGATTACCCAAATATTTGGGATGGTGTGAATCAAGAAAAAAATAATAATCATGGAGTAGATTATAGTCCCATATTTTTGGTATCTATATATGTTACAATAAGGTAATCTAATATAAAGAGAGAAAAAAATTAAATAATATTTTTGATTAAATTGTAACTTAAATTGAAGGGTGAAAGCCTCACACGTAAAAGATGTGCCAAGAACATTCCACATAATAGGACATGTATTACAGGAACCCCCAAGAAGGTAGAAGAGAAAGATGTGTACATTTGGTAAAATATAATGAGAATATGGAACCTAGGTCATGTGATATGAGTATTTCATAATTGGTGTATTGGTTAGATGGAAAATTGCAGCCTTATAAAAGTGGGAAAAAGGATCTAATTTGTCCAAAATGATAGGGTAATAATCGTATATGGGAGACTGCGGTATAACTAATCTGTAAGGCTTGTTGAAGTACCCATACAGTGGGTACGGAAAGTATTCAGACCCTCTTAAATTTTTCACTCTTTGTTATATTGCAGCCATTTGCTAAAATCATTTAAGTTCATTCTTCTTCCTCATGAATGTACACATAGCACCCCATACTGACAGAAAAACACAGAATTGTTGACATTGTTGCAGATTTATTAAAAAAAAAAAACTGAAATATCACATGGTCCTAAGTATTCAGACCCTTTGCTGTGACACTCATATATTTAACTCAGGTGCTTTCCATTTCTTCTGATCATCCTTGAGATGGTTCTACACCTTCAGTTGAGTCCAGCTGTGTTTGATTATACTGATTGGAGTTGATTAGGAAAGCCACACACCTGTCTATATAAGACCTTCCAGATCACAATGCATGTCAGAGCAAATGAGAATCATGAGGTCAAAGGAACTGCCTGAAGAGCTCAGACACAGAATTGTGGCAAGGCACAGATCTGGCCAAGGTTACAAAAAGATTTCTGCTGCACTTAAGGTTCCTAAGAGCACAGTGGCCTCCATAATCCTCAAATGGAAGACGTTTGGGACGACCAGAACCCTTCCTAGAGCTGGCCGTCCGGCCAAACTGAGCTATCGGGGGAGAAGAGCCTTGGTGAGAGAGGTAAAGAAGAACCCAAAGATCACTGTGGCTGAGCTCCAGAGATGCAGTCAGGAGATGGGAGAAAGTTGTAGAAAGTCAACCATCACTGCAGCCCTCCACCAGTCGGGGGTTTATGGCAGAGTGGCCCGACGGAAGCCCCTCCTCATTGTAAGACACATGAAAGCCCGCATGGAGTTTGCTAAAAAACACCTGAAGGACTCCAAGATGGTGAGAAATAAGATTCTCTGGTCTGATGAGACCAAAATAGAACTTTTTGGCCTTAATTCTAAGTGGTATGTGTGGAGAAAACCAGGCACTGCTCATCACCTGTCCAATACAGTCCCAACAGTGAAGCATGGTGGTGGCAGCATCATGCTGTGGGGGTGTTTTTCAGCTGCAGGGACAGGACGACTGGTTGCAATCAAGGGAAAGATGAATGCGGCCAAGTACAGGGATATCCTGGACAAAAACCTTCTCCAGAGTGCTCTGGACCTCAGACTGGGCCGAAGGTTTACCTTCCAACAAGACAATGACCCTAAGCACACAGCTAAAATAACGAAGGAGTGGCTTCACAACAACTCCGTGACTGTTCTTGAATGGCCCAGCCAGAGCCCTGACTTAAACCCAATTGAGCATCTCTGGAGAGACCTAAAAATGGCTGTCCACCAACGTTTACCATCCAACCTGACAGAACTGGAGAGGATCTGCAAGGAGGAATGGCAGAGGATCCCCAAATCCAGGTGTGAAAGACTTGTTGCATCTTTCCCAAAAAGACTCCTGGCTGTATTAGATCAAAAGGGGGCTTCTACTAAATACTGAGCAAAGGGTCTGAATACTTAGGACCATGTGATATTTCAGTTTTTCTTTTTTAATAAATCTGCAACAATGTCAACAATTCTGTGTTTTTCTGTCAGTATGGGGTGCTATGTGTACATTCATGAGGAAGAAGAATGAACTTAAATGATTTTAGCAAATGGCTGCAATATAAAAAAGAGTGAAAAATTTAAGGGGGTCTGAATACTTTCCGTACCCACTGTATATATATATATGGTACAGAAATATTTAGACTTGGAGAATAGTATAGTATGCCAGAGAGAGGAGAGGGATAAGAATTGTAGATAAGGGATAAGAATACATGTAGCAAGTATAAAAAGAAGCCATTGTGATGATGAGGGAAGAGAGTGATAAAAAAACAGTAAATGTGATGAAAAAATTAGCTAATATGCCTCAAGAAGTGTGGATAGAAGGGAATTAGCATAAGAGGTTTAGTCATAATCTTACCATCTATGTTGTATATAGTAACCATGGCATCCTCTGCAAACAAATGCAGAGGACTGCCGGTGTTCTATCAGATTTCCCTACCTACGTCATTTCCGGTTGAGATCAGCTGTGGATTCGTCATGCAGCAGCTTGTAGCAGCGTCACACGTCCTATTGGGCATGCGCAGAATAAGTAGGGAATTTTGATAACATCGAAAGGGGTCAGGCAAAAGTCCTAGTGTGCATGCGCACCAACGGCTCGGGCAGCGGAATCTCTTATAACAAACATCCATCCGATCTCCATGGCCCACACTGCGCCGACCCGACACTGCACCGACCCGACAATCCGATCACCATTCCCCACACTGCGCCGACCCGACAATGAGACAGTGGGCGTGCGCGTGTAGGTAGGGAATAGGATTGTCGGCTCGGCGCAGTGTGTGCCATGGAGATCGGATGTATGTTTGTTATAAGAGATGCCACTGCCCGATCTGTTGGTGCGCATGTGCCCGCTCATGCGCAGTTGAACTTTTGCCTCACCCCTTTAAGATGTTATCAAAATTCCCTACCTATTCCGCGCATGCGCAGTAGGACGTGTGACGCGGCTACAGCTGGTGCATGACGAACCTGCACTGGAAATGACGTAGGTAGGGAAATCTGATGGGGTGGGGTTTTCTGATAGAACATGCGCAGATGCGGACCAATAAGGATCCCTCGTTCGAAGAGCGCACAGCGTGCCCCCAGAGGAAGGGGAGGCCCGTCCTGTGCTCCACGGGCGCCGACATGGGAAACCAGGGGAGCCGCGCCAGTCCGGAAGGAAGGAGTCGCGGGCGGCGTAAGGTCCCCGGAAGGTGGGGCCTCAAGCAGGATTGACGCCCCTAACCGCGCCGAGGGAACCTGGTATGGAACAAGCGGGATGCGATTGAGGAGAAAGAATAAAGTAAAGGGAAACCACAGGGAGAAAAGAAGGAAGGGTAAAGAAAGAACAGGGGGAAAGAAGCAAATAAGAAAGGGATAAGGGAAAGTGGAATCAGCAAGTAAAGGGGACAATTGATCATATGTATCCTCAGCAGCAAAAAGATTACAAGGCAGTACAGAGCATATGGCATTAGATTATTACTGCCTATTCCCCAAGTTGAGATACCACGTCATAGTGGAACCCCTACTGATAAGACGTATCCACTGTGTGTTGCAATGAAAGGGAAAAAATTAGAGTAAAGTAAAACATGAAAATAAATAAATAGATGGTCTCCTAGATAAGAAAGTAAAAAAAGGGTAAAATAAAACAAACAGCAGAAACAAAGGAGGGGGGAAATTGTTTAGAGGCATTTACCTCAAAATGAGGTGTGATACATAAAACAGCATAACCCATTTGCAGATATACTGTTAAATCACAAAGTAGGCGTTTCCCACATTGGGTGCATAGTACACCACAAATTTAACAATTGCATCCATATTTGCCATGATTATGAAGTCATATGGAAGATGAAGTATATATGCTACAGGTACAATAATCAAAGGTGTATGCATAGCTAGTACATGGAATTACATTAAAGGCATTGTAGCATTCAATCCAACGAACACAGCCTATGAGCCGCAGAACATGTTACATATATACAATGGACAGTGTGTCTTTCAAATGAGGGCATTGAGGGTACATACACAGATAACAGACTCAAAAGGCTGCACATTGTTGCACAAACCATATAGGACAATGCAAAGAAAACAATATACGTGTATATAGCCAGGCAGTGCGCAGTGACATAACATATAGTGCATGTGTGTGATGCAGAAAAGTATCTGTACCCAAATCTGCACAGTTATCCAACATGTCAGCAATCAGCATCGGGGCACAATGGATCTCGATGCTGGAAACCGTCTGGAGTTAATGTCTTGAATATCACAGCAACGGAAGTTGTATTAGCAAAGTTTGGTATTAACCAAATATACTATAGACCAAGATATGCAGTGTAGTACCAATATGATGTTTGAAGAAAATAATGTACAAAGAGAAGGAAGCACAAGGAAGGGGCTTCCAATTGGGATGCAGAGGCAGCAGTTCAAAGGAGGGCTATCTCTCCCATCCCCCAGATGAGAAAACCTATAGTAAAGGTTTGAAGCTTACCATGTCGTTGAGACCTGGGGGCGAGGTTGTGTCAAGATCTATTATCCAACATGTTTCTCTTTGTAATAATATTTTGTTCCAATCCCCCCCTCTTGGGTTTGGTTGGACTCTGTCTAATATTAGAAACTTGGGAACAGGAAAGCGACCTTCATGCCTATTGCGAACATGCCTTCCAAGGAGGAGGTCAGGATTGCATTTGCGCATGCTGTTGACATGTCTGTATATCCGTTTGTGAAGAGTTAGTTTGGTTTTGCCAACATAATAGCTACCGCAAGGGCACAGGAGTAGGTAAACTACCCCTGGGGTCTTGCAGTTAGCAAAATGGATTGGTTTAAAGGTTTTACCATTGGGCAACTTAACATTGTTGTGGGTATATATGAACTGGCAATAATTGCAGCCTCCGCATGTATAGGTGCCCGGTCTCTTGCAGGGGTCATTACGGAATTCTCCAACAAACTGACTGTGACAGTTTTCACCGTCACTGCAATTTAACCACTTAAGCCCCGGAAGATTTTACCCCCATTCCGACCAGGGGGTATTTTGCGATTCGGCACTGCGTGACTTTAACGGAGAATTGCGCGGTCGTGCGACGCTGTACCTAAACGAATTTGGCGTCCTTTTTTTCCCACAAACAGAGCTTTCTTTTGGCGGTATTTGATCACCTGTGCGATTTTTTGATCATGCGCTATAAACAAAAAAAGAGCATCCATTTTGCAAAAATAGCAATATTTTTCCCTTTTTTTTATATGAAATTCCCCCCCAAAAAAATGTAAAAATCAAAATTTTTTAAAATTTTCGGCCAATTTGTTTTATGCTACCTATGTTTGGTAAAAAAAAAAAAATCGCAAAAAGCGTATTTTGATTGGTTTGCGCAAAAGTTATTGTGTTTACTAACTAAGGGAAAGATTTTTGTCATTTTTGTTGTTTTTTTTTTTAACGCGTAATGGCGGCGATCTGCGATTTTTTTTGCGGTACTGCGACATTGCGGCGGACAGATCGGACCCTTGACTGACATTTTTGACACTTTTGGGGTTACCAGTGACATTTCTACAGTAATCAGTGCTATATATATGCACTGTTACTGTAAAAATACACTGGTAGTGAAGGGGTTAACTTTATTTGAGAGGGAGGGGCTGTGTGTGTCCCTAGGGGCGTGATTCTAACTGTGATTGGCTGGGGCTTCAGCTGTATGCAGACTGATCAACGGATCTACATAGTAGATCCAGATGATCAGCTCTCATACAGCGAGGAGAATGACAGGCAGCTTGTTTACACAAGCTGCCTGACATTCTCCCTCTCCCCCGCCGATCGCAGAGTGGCCGGCGGACATCGGGTCCGCCGGTCACACGCGCGGGGGGGTCCGTGACCACTCGGGAGCGGGAGCGCGCCTCCGGGGGCGCGCGCTCGCTCCCTAGACCCTCACAAGCTAGTGACGTAGCCCTACGTCACTTTGCCTGTGAGGGGCTGACCGCCGACGTAGATAGTCGTGCGGCGGTCGGCAAGTGGTTAAAGACATATAAGTAATGGTTTGGATTGCTTCATTTTTGCCAGCAATATCTCCATATAGAAATATTAAGATTTATTCCCATTTGCCATGAAATCTGTAATTCCAAAATGCTGTGTATATTACATATCTTTCAATGTCAGAAAGGTTTTCCTTTTGTTTGTGTATTGGGAGGGAATGTGGATTGCCCTGTCTCATTGTTAAGTGCTAATGACCTCCCATTGTTCTGTCTGTCTGCCTAAAGAGAAACGTATTATGGGATGTATAAAGATATGTGGATTGGATGCTAAGGGGGAGGGGGGATTGTCCCACATTGTATATTTTGTACACTGTATGAGAGTGTAAAACTCTGTTCCTATTGGATGGTGAGTATTATGTTCAGTCTTCAACAAGGTCCATCTGGGTGGTAACCTTGTGGGTGAAAACTGTATATAAGTCTTGTTTAATAAAGTTGTTCTAGAGTTCCTTCTCCTCCAATCTAGAGTTCTGTCTCTTATTGGGGGAATCTGCTACAAGGGATTGCTATGGTCTTCCATACTCCCTTAGAGAATCACTAAGCTCTTGTAAGAGCTTGTTCTGCTACACTCCCTGGGGAAAGAGAGGTTCACCCACGGGAACCTGGAGCCTTGTCGTAGGTCCAGGGTGGGTAAGAGATTGCGAGACCCTAACCAAGCTGCTGCGGTTCGTGGGGTCTGAAGTGGTTACGGTGTCTGGTGGAGTGCTTGGAGCCCTCGGAAGGCACTAGGAGCATCTGTCAACGGAGGTACCCGGTCCGGGGTGCCCTGTTCCGTTACACTGACTTAGTGTGAGAAAATCTTTCAAGGCCTTAGACCTACGATAGGTGATGGTGGGTTTTTCAGGTACAAAGGGATTAAGGTTAGGGTCAATACGAAGGAGGTGCCAAAACTTATTAATGGCTTGATAGATCTGCTGATGTTGTTCAGTATATTGTAGGATGATACGAGGGACATTTGATTTCTTATTTTGGATCTTGGATCTCGTCTCATTTGTATTGCCAAACAGTAAATCCTGTCGTTTATGTGAATTGGCCAGATTAAAGGCCTTTCTAAGACAAGTCTTAGTGTAGCCTCTTTTGAGAAGCCTTTGCCTCAGATTATCTGCTTCAACTCTAAAAGTCATGTCTTCTTAACAGTTTCTCAGAATACGGAGATACTGACTGTAGGGTATAGAATGGATCAGAGGGGACGGATGGGAACTGGAAGCCTGATGGATGGTATTGGCAGACGTAGGTTTTCTGTAGAGTGAAGTTTGTAGGGTATCTTGTAAATCTTTGCTGATTGTAACATCCAAGAAGTTCACAGTGTTAGGGAAAGTGATTAGCGGCAGGGAAAGGTTCCAGACAAGTAGGGACAAGCCATTCTTCTTGGGAAAGCCTCCCTATTGGGACTGGACTGGACTGGCCATGCCGCATTCCACCCTCTGAGACAGACGCTGTCGGTGCAGCTTTACCTACTGCATCTCTGCCTTACAGAGCTGTGTTACCTGGTGCAGCACTCTCTTGCTGGGTTGTTTGTAGTTGAGCATTTTCTGCAATACAAATTGTGAGTTATCTGCAACTGGATTCTGTGTCATTACTGCCGCAGCACCTACCCACAAGCATCTCTGCCCATGTCTGCTAGACCATGTGTCAGTGGTCATGTGGACCCTTCCTCTGTAGCATGTACCTGGCAATGACTGAGTAGATGAGGGGGCCCAAATTGCACCTCCTGCCCAACACTCCTCAAGGTGGTGACAGAGGGTGTGAGGACACAGAATGGCACAGTGCTGGAGTTAAAGACCATAATGGATCTGTGTTTCAGAAAGATGTGTATAACAGGGAGCTGAAGATCATGAAGCAGGAGTTGGGCACAAGAACAATGTGGTACTGGATTAGCAGAAGCAGAATTTGGGCATCAATCAAAATAGTCAGGCAGCATGGTACCAAATCTGGAGGCAAATACAGAGCCCAGGAAACAAGCCAAGGTAAGCAACAGCCAGGTAAGCAAGGTACAAGGCAGAAGACGTTAAGCAGAGTCCAGAAGGCAGCCCAAGGTCACAGCAAAGAGAAATAAGTCCACAGGCAGGATGGGAGGCAAACCAGGTCATACACAATGAGGCAGAATCAGTAGGTCTGTTCTCAGGTAAACAAGACACTTCCTTCTGTAGTGCTTCAGTTTATATAGGCCACTGGGTGCTAATACCAGTGCCAGGTGTGCACATTTTTTCACCTACGCACACTAATGCACATTAGCCTACTCTTTAATACATATATCCAGCATTCACCCTATGCACAGAAGTATGGGCAGTATTATGCACATGTGCATATGCCCGCACCAGTCTCCTTCTACTGATGTGGACCAGACTTTACATTCTGACCAAGTGATCTAGCATCAAGTTGACAAATACTTTCCATGTGCTCATTAAAGGAGAGATGGTCTTTTTGACCAAATAATAATGGCATGGTGCCTGCCATTTTGGTGAAGCATAGGCTATAAACTCAAGGAAGGATGCCAACTGCATGAGCTGAAACAGGAGCAGCTGCAAAGTCAATGGTTTTCTTAAGCTGGCATTGAGACACTGGGTATTCCTTCCACTCCAGCAGCTGAAGAAAAGTCACCTGCCTGGTCAAGGATGCTGCTGGAAATTGTGAGGAGAGTGTTGAAGACTTAAGCCTATGCTTGACCCTACTCATTGTGGCCCTATGCTGCCCCTCCTGCTTTTGTGTAAGGTAAGCCTCTAAAACCACTTGTGAGACTCCCTTTCCTAATATTTGCAGCCATAGATTTTGCAGCAGATGTATCTAGAGAATCTTGTGGAAAGGGAGAGGTGAAATGCCACAAATGTGAAGGACTGCAGATCTTTTGCTGCTAAGTAGTATTATTGAGGTGCTGCTCCCAATGAGCTTTGTGATGCAGATTCATGTGCCTCATGCATGTGGTACCCAAAATTCAGGCAGAGGCTGCAGACAACAATGATGCTACAACCAGCAGATGTGTAAAACAAAGGCCAAACTTCAGAGCTCTGTGCCCAGTGACCTGTACCCAGTAGAAGCCACAAGGCATTTGTATGTAAAATCACAGACATGAATATGACCTATGAAACCAATTTATGGTATTCAAATGTAAGGCAAGCTTACATTGTCTGGCACAATGTCTTTATTGAATTAAACACCTTAATCAAAGAGTCTTGAATGCAAGATACTTACAGGATACGACCATCTAGGTGTTTACACGCTCTTCTAGCCTGATGCAAGACCTCCGGGAAGCCAGAGTACATAACCAGGAACCACTGCACTGCTATATTAGGGACATGCCCCAGGCAAGTTATGTGTGTGAACGCTACCTGCCAAAGGATGGTCAACAGGTTGATGCCATTGTCACACAAGATCTTGAATGGCATGTGGGGAGGTGCAGCATGGTGCGGCGGCAGTGAAAACACAGGGACCGGTTGCAGTAACTTGAAACTTGTAGAAGTTGAAAAGAATGCCAAGATTACAACCACCATAGTGGGAGAGCGCTACTTAGGGAATCACTCACAATTTAGTGCAATGCAGGTGTAGCAATGGAGAGATGCCAACAGTGTCTGTTTCAGAGGGTGGAATGTGGCCTGGCTGGTCTGGTCCCAAGCAGGGAGGCTTCCTTCCAGGATTGAGAGTGCCTAGCCTGTCCCTACTCATCTGGAACCTTTCCCTACTGCTAATCCCTTTCCCTAACAAGTGGGCTCACTTTCCCTAGACTAGCTACTTTGCAAATACACACCAAAACCCGGGGGCAGGGACTTATTCAGACCCTGCTGATCCAAGATGGCCACCGGGGGTAACATTGATGCAGCCTAGCCAACTGAAACGCTGTTCTCATGACTCAGGAAACCATACAGAAACCATGTTTCCCTTAATTTTCTTCCAGGCTGTGCTACCACTTAGGTTGGGCACCACCTACAGTAGAGAAAACAGACTGCACCTGCCTACAGACACAAGATGGTATAGGGTCAGCCATCTCTTGGCCTGCCTCTGAAAAGCTGCTAGAATCTCTGGCTCACGGCGAATCATGACCACTATGCATACTAGCTGCAATCAGCATGACAGCAGTTTTCCTGGGTCATTGCATAGGCTTTGGGACCATGACGAGGAGGATACAGAAAACAGAGTTCTCACTGCCATCAAAGTGCAAGACATGGAGCAGCACAACTACCTCTAGCAGTGTTTCCAATCCTACATTCATCCTTGGTACCAGTAAATATACCCAGTGGGCAGTGAAGCAAATGCATCGTCCCTGCTGATATTTGCTCGATCACGTGTCTGTGGTGACCCAAATCATGTCACCCACTAATCTTTATATCACTTGCCTTTTTTTTCAGATGAATCTCTCTCTGGGTAACTGTTTATTAAAAGTTCAAATAATAATGTAGAACCCTCTAGTGTGCTAGATGTAAATAGGTTGTTAGTGTGGGAAAATGTCATCTTGGCTGAGGGCCAGGTATGGGTGCTGAATCTGGGTCAGGGCTCAGTGTGGTGCCTTCCCCTGTTTTCTGGAATCTTGGAGAAGGTTCTAGATGTAAAGGGAGGAAGCTAGGAGGAGCTGTTTGGAATATGTATGAGGACACTGGCCAATCTCCAGCAAAAAATGCTTTCAGGAGGCAGCTCACTTCATAAATAGGTATAAGTCATGCCAGCAGAAGCAGTTGGGTGGAAGATGGAGTGCTCAGAAGATTGTCGAAGGCCATTGCAGGACACACCCTAGTCTGGGGGGTGACCTTTGGGTGCTGGAAGAATCCCCCCACAACACACAGAGGCACCCCTTCCTGGATCCACGGGAGCAAGCAGAGAGGACAGCAGGAGCAGGTTAGCACGTCTAGGAGATCTCCTGAGATAAGGTTGTGAGTGTTACGTTTGGGAGGACTGTGTGGAAAAGTTAGCCTGGAGGGCTAGTAAAAGGGGCAGCTGCAGCCAGGTGGGTTTGCAGTGCCTGAAAAGGTGTTGCTGGGTTGAGCAGCCACAGGAGGTTTAAGCTGGACACTAAACTTTGCTATACAACTGAGGGACTTCCGCTTTCTGCCTATAACAAGCTTTTGCTTCTGAATCTGAGTGTTTTGTCAGATTTCAAGTGTCCCAGCTGAGTTCTGCAAGCAAGCGAGTGCTGGAGGAAGCAGTGGAGTGTATATAGACGGTGTATAGGAAGAGTTGTCTCTGAAGTTGTTTTTGAAGTCAAGTAGTTATCCCATAATCTCCCATCCCTATCCATTTTCTTACACCTCAATAATTAACAAAAACAAAGTCACAGACTGTTCTCGGACTGCCTGTGAAAATTCAGTGTGCCTGACTGTGCAGAGTGGGGGATCCCAATTACTTGCAGCCCTTAAGGGGGTGCGCTACAAAATTAAAAAGGAGGATGAAATATTCCTGACACAATGGGGTTGATTTACTAAAGGCAAATATACTTTGCAAGTGCAGTTGCTCCAGAACTTAGTAAATGAGGTAACGCTTCACTTTGCAAAGAAACCCAATCACATGCAAGAAATATTTAAAAAAAAAAAAAAATGCATTTTTGCTTGCTCATGATTGGATGATGGAAGTCAGTGGAGCCTCCCCTCTTTTACAAAGCTTCAGAGCAACTGCACGAGCATAGTCTAATTGCCTTTAATAAAGCATACACTTTGTTTCCACAGATTATTATATGTCATATATTTGCCCCCAGATAGGGAGTTTATTGTCCGGAATCCTCCCATGTATTATCTGTATAAGGATTTCTATGACTACGAGTCTCAGTCTCGGCCTCACCCTGAGTAGGAATGTACAGAGCTGTTTACTGAGTGTCAGAGAATTTAGTTTCATTTCTCTCTTCTGCTCTCAGCTATGGCGTCTGCTCATCTGAGGAAGGAGCTGGAATGTTCCATCTGTCTAGACATTTATACAGATCCTGTAACCCTAAAATGTGGACACAACTTTTGCCGGGACTGTGTTGGTCGTGTGTTGGATACACAGGAGGGATCTGGAATTTATCTCTGTCCTGAATGCAGAGAAGAGTTCCAGGAGCGGTCTGCACTGCGGGGGAACATAACACTGCGTAACATTGTGGAGAATTTCCTATCTGCTCAGCGAGACCAGGAGGAGTCCGGGGTCTTCTGTACTCACTGTATTCACACTCCTGTACCTGCTGTGAAATCCTGTCTGCATTGTGAAGCTTCTCTGTGTGACAATCACCTAAGAGTCCACAGCAAGTCACCAGAACACGTCTTATGTGACCCCACCACTTTCCTGGAGAACAGGAAATGCTCCGTCCATAAGAAGATCCTGGAGTATTACTGCACTGAGGACTCCACCTGTATCTGTATGTCCTGCAGGCTGGATGGAGAACATCGGGGACACCAGGTGGAGATTCTGGGTGAAGCCTCTGAGATGAAGAAGAAGAAACTGAGAAATGTTCTGCAGAAACTGATGACAGAGAGAGAGGAGACGGAGAAAATAGTCCAGAGTCTGCAGGAACGCAGGAGGAAATTACAAGGAAAAGTAGATGATGAAACAGAGAGAGTCACTGCCCTGTTCAGAGACCTCAGGAGACATCTTGAAGAGCTGGAGAAAAGAGTTCTGAGTGAGATCTCCGGGCAGGCAGAGCAGGTATCTCTATCACTGTCTCATATGATCCAACAGCTGGAAATAAAGAAGGAGGAGCTGTCCAGGAAGATGGGGGACATTGAGGAGCTGTGTAACACGATGGATCCACTGACTGTCCTACAGGAATCAGACACAGGTGACTTGTGTGATACTGAGGATGGAGATGATGAGGGCAGAGAGAGACATGATAAACTCCTCCATGATGGGGGGGATCTGGATGTGGGGGGGATCTCACACACATTACACACAGGTTTATCTGATATCATGTCTGGGATAAATGTACAGAAATGTACAGGCACACATGTCTACAAACATTCAACTACAAGGGACAAAAGTCACATCAAGGATGAACCATCCAAGATATGTCCCCAACCCTCCCCCTCCATTCAACTTTCACACCGCCAGGCTGGAGGGCCAAATATAGGGGCTGTACAGCAAACATCGGGGGGGTCGGGGGTTACAGACATATTACTGGATGTGAGGACAGCTGGTGATCATCTACATATATCAGATGACAGGAAAACTGTATCTTGGTCTTCATCACATCAGAATTGCCCAAAAACACCCGAGAGATTTCAGTGTTGTCAGGTGATGAGCAGTCAGAGTTTCTCCTCAGGGAGACATTACTGGGAAGTTGATGTCGGGGGGTCAATGAGCTGGAGAGTCGGGATGTGTTACCCCAGTATAGACAGGAGAGGTCGTCAGTCACCGATTGGATATAATAAGAAGTCCTGGGGTTTGGAGAGGTGGAAGTTGCGGGATAATCAGTACTGGGTGATACATAACAGGAAGGAGATGCTGTTACCTGGCAATGTCCCCAGTAAGAGAGTCAGGATAGATCTGGATTATGAGGCTGGGCAGATCTCCTTTTATGATCTGTGTGACCCGATCCGACACCTCCACACCTTCACCACCACCTTCACTGAGCCCCTCCATGCTGGGTTAGGTGTATGGGGAGAGGGAGGTTGTATAAAGATATCTGGGGGGAATCAGAGTTGAGAAATCTGCCCAGAGACTGGTGACAACACAGGACGGAGAGTCTGGTCAAATCAGTAGAAGAAAAGGGGACAACATCATTATTTATAAAGCTGCAGGTTCCGGGACCATCATCTTCATCCTCAACCTCACTTCACTACCTAGTGTGTCACTGACCAGGAACAAGTGCATGTAGGAGGTCAGATTTATCAGGCTTTACTGGCTGCATACTTGTTCTGGGTATGTAAAACATGAGGTTTGGGATGATAGCCCTGGAGCCTGCACCTTTACAGTGTATCTATAACAAAATAGTTTTTTTGTTTCAGTTTTGGATGGAGTGGGGAAGAACCCCTGTTTGGTTTTTACTGCTATCTGAGGCTCCATTAGAAGAATTCCCCCTCACTTCCTGTCTCGCTGACAATGTTTCACCAGACAGGAAGTGAGGGGAACTCTCCAACAGACACCTTTTCTTTAGTAGAGGGAAGGCTAGAAACTCTGTCAGATTTTTATTTCTGTCTGTGTCCTTGTAGATTTTACAAAATTTCCTGTCTGGTACAATACTGTCACCAGGACAAGTAGTGAGGGAAGATCTTTCTAATGTAGTCCCAGATAGCAGTAAAAACCTGTTAGGGGCTCCACTCCATCCAAAACTAGAAAAACCTCTTTTGCTGAGATACATACATTAATATCTACAATGATAATTCCTACATTTCACTCTTCACATGTTTCTTTACATGACAAATTGATTTTCTCCTCCCCCCACTTTGATTGGCTGTAATAATTGTCACTATTATCACAGGCACAGGCAGTGTTAGTCTTGTTCCTATTGGTTTTGAAGTAGAGGGGGCGGGATTGGACGGGGGGGGGCGGTATACAGTCTCAGGAGGAGGAAATCATTGGCTCTGTATATGAGAATATTCATCAATGATTGGATATAGATAGAATGATTAGATGTATTGGATTATTGCTAGAATTTTCATTAAACCCCTTAATCTCAGCACCTCTGATCCTTATGAGACAGAATTATTTTAGCATTTCCTCTATGGCCATAGTCATCTGATAAAGAAAAAAAATTATGTGATTTATTAATGATTAAATTACATCATTAAGTGCTTATATGCTAATGTTAGGATTTTTATATAATAACAGGTTCTCTGTCTAGAATGACTTTGCAGAAAAATTGTTGATCTCCGGATCCTTGGAAGTCCTTGTTGTGGAACATAGAGACAGTTGGTCTCCTCCTTCTACAATGAGGAATTTGGGAGTCTGGAGGTTGGTCAAGCTGATAAGGTGTTCAGAGATAACAGAAATTAATGTCTCTTGTAATCAATGTGCTGCTTGTGCAAATTCTTAGCTGAATGATTTATTATGTAAAATGTTAATGTTTGGGACGGTCCTCCATGACAACTCTCCAGGATTGTAGGGTAAAAGCCTTTGTGTGATGAAGAGGTCAGATGCTTGGTCCTCCTGTCATGTTTAAGGATCTCCGCACACCTTCATCCCTCTACTTTCTAATCTTTACTTTTTATATATTCTCTTCTAAATAAACTTTCAAAACCTTCACCGTGATCTGAGGTTTATATTTTCTTATTACATTCCATGATGACTTTGGCAATAGTTGTAATAGCAATGTAACACAGATCAATTTTTCTGGGAAAGACAAGGCTTTCTATTGTCACTGATGTCTTAAATTTTTTATATAAGACAAAATGTAACAATGATATAACTTTGCTTAGAATGACCAATGTTAGTTTTTAGCAGTTAGTGTTACGGTAGATAAAAGATCAGAGGCCGGGAAGTACTAAGACCAACAGTAATCGGAGCTCACAGAGGTCCAACAGATGGTGTGGAGCCCATAAAAAACAAGTTGGGGGAAAACTCCATTCTGCAAATACTCTGACACTCCGGGGATACGTCTGTATGTCACACTTTTCAATGCAATCAGCACCGGAGCTCAACCACAAGGCTCCTATCTACTCTGTGTCTCTGGCCGGCCCCAAGTGCAGCACACGTGGTCACAGGCAGAAATAAATACTGTACCAGACAGAGATTGTAAATCTGGCCATAGATAGGTAGAATTTTTCAAATGGAAATTTGATAGGAAAACAATATTCTAAGTAAGTTTTTTCAGTGTTCTAATAATTATTGGGGTCAAATCAATGCTTGATTTGAACCGCAGCAAGGAGAAAATTAGAAGGAGTGGGATGGAAAATTTCTCTAGAACGAATATCTAACAGTGAATGTGGTTTTTGTTTGGTAAAGTCCATTCATTGCAAATTCAAATGTTAAAAGCAAATAAAATCTTTAGAACGACATTCAAGTGTTTTGAGAATTTTTGTATACATTTTCCTAAGACTTTTCATTTGAAATTCTATCCATCTATGGCCGGCTTAAAGTGTTTGTAAAGGCTGAAGGTTTTTCACGCATTTTATGCATGAAGGTAAAAAAAAACCTTCTCTGTGTAGTAGCCCCCCTAATACTTACCTGAACCCCATCACGCTTCAGCAATGTGCATGAGAGTGTGACAGGAGGGGGCAGTATGATGGAGGGCAGTGTGATGGCGGGGCAGTGTGACAGGTGGGGGGTAGTGTGACAGGAGGAGGGCAGTATGACAGGAGGGCAGCAGTTGGACACACTCAGGTACTGGGAAATGCTGTGGCAGAGAATAAGTTTGTGACCCTGGACTGCTTTGTGTGCCGCTTAAGCTCACTGGAATTGGGGTATGGATCTCAAGTATCCGCCACTGGGAGTGCCTGCACAGGAGGGAGCTCGCCCTAGCTCCTACAACCACTGGCAGAAAAGAAAGGACTCCTTGAAGCCGCAGGTCCAACCAGGCCATGCCTCCAATGCGTTTTTCCCTGCTCCTCAAAGCTTAGTCATGGGGAACATGACTAAGCTCCGAGGGGCGGAGCGAAATGCAATGGGGGCATGGCCTGGTTGGAGTCCAGGCGAAGGTTGCCCTCCCAGTATAGGGACAACACGGATGTGCAGCTTCAGGGTGTATTTTCTTTATTGCCAGAAAATATATTTCCTAGCCTCCCTTGCGGAAGCAGCTTGGGGAAAGTAAACTTCTTACCTTACTAGGCAGGAGCAGGCTGGAACCAAGAAGCGGGAGCCAGAGTCGGAGCTAAGAGGTGGAGCCAGCAGTCCCAGCTGCTGACGATTGCCAAAAACACCAAGCACCAGGCTGGTTGGGGGGGGGGATTGAGCAACGATACTCTGCATTCTCCTCCCTGCAGCCACTAAAGGCCTGCTTCTCCTTCTCTCCCTCCTTCAGGCATTCAGCAGCTGCAGGGACGAGAATGCAGAGCATCAGTTGCTCTATATGCCACCCCACCGCCCCTCTCATTAAGGTGTAGAAAAATATGACAGGGGAACCATGCGGGCCCCCTGAAGCTTGGGGCCAGGTCACAACTGTGCTCATTGAAGGCAGGGATGGCCTTTTTGACCAAATATTAGTGGCATGGTGCCTGCCACTGTGTTAAAGCATAGGCTATAAACTCAGAGAAGGATGCTGAGCCCATGAGCTGGAGAAGGAGCAGCTGCAAAGCCAGTAGTTTTCCTCAGCTGGCATTGAGACACTGGGCATTGGGGAGAATATTGGACTTGTATTCCTTCCACTCCAGCAGCTGCAGAAGAGACACCTGCCTGGTAAAGGATGCTGACGGAAATTGTGAGGTAAATGTTGAAGACTTATGGCAAGGTTCAAGCCTACGCTTGACCCTACTCATTCTGGCCCTATGCTGACCCTTCTGCTCACTATATGTGGTGTAATGTAAGCCTCTCAACCCTCTTGTGGGACTTCCCTTCCTATTGTTTGCAGCCACAGATGTTGAAGCCAATGTATGTGGAGAATCTTGTAGAAGGGAAGAGGTGAAATGCCACAAATGTGAAGGAGGACTACAGATCTTTTGCTGCCAACTGGCATTATTGAGGGGCTGCTTCCAATGACCTTGGGGTGCAGATTCATGTGCCTTGTGGTACCCAACAGGCTGGCAGTTTTATCATGACCGATATGCTGCAGGCAGAGCCAGCAGACAATGATGCTACAACCAGCAGATGTGAGAAACAAAGGCCAAACTTCAGAGCTCTGTGCCCAGTGACCTGTACCCAGTAGAAGCCACAAGGCATTTGTACAAACCCTCTAAAATGTATGGCATTCAAATGTAAGGCAAGCTTACATTGTCTGGCACAATGTCTTTATTAAATTAAACACCTTAAACAAAGAGTCTTGAATGCAAGACACATTACAGCGTATGACCATCTGAGTGCTCACACACTCTTCTGGCCTGATGCAAGACCTCTGGGAAGCCAGGGTACCTAACCAGGAACCACTGCACTGCTATATTAGGGACATGCCCCAGGCAAAAAAAAAAAAAAATAAAAGTAGTATTTGGGGGTTCCGAGTCATTTTCTAGCAAAAAAATGATGATTTTTACATGTAGGAGCGGAGTCCCAGAAATCGCCCGGTATTGAAGTGGTTAAACAAAGAGTCTTGAAAGCAGAGTGGTTGCATGCTCTTCTGGCCTGATGCAAGACCTCCGGGAAGCCAGGGTACCTAACCAGGAACCACTGTGCTGCCATGTTGGGGACATGCCCCAGGCATGTCATGTGTGTGAACTCTACCTGCCAAAGGGTGGCCAACAGGTTGGTCCTGTTGCAGTAACTTGAAACTTATATTGAAAAGAATGCCAAGATAGTGTAAGAGCGCCACTTAGGGAATCACTCACAGTTCAGTGTATTGCAGATGTAGCAGAGGAGAGATGCCAACAGCATCTGTTTCAGAGGGTGAAATGTGGCCTGGTCGGTCTGGTCCCAAGCGGGGAGGCTTCCTTCTAGGACTTGAGAGTCCCTAACCTGTCCCTTCTCATCTGGAACCTTTCCCTGTCACTTATCACTTTCCCTAACAAGCAGGGTCTCGCACCCTTCACTAGCGACTTTGAAAAATGCATGCCAAAACCCAGGGGCAGGGACTTATAAAGACCCTGCTGACCGAAGATGGCCACCACGGGTCACATGGATGCAGCATAGCCAAACGAAACCTTGCTCCCATGACCCAGGCAACCATAGAGAAATCATGTTTCCTTTGAGTGTTACCTAGAGTGGAGGATTGTATATGTGTGTCGGTACCTCAGGCCAATTCTAGTGGGACTTTTAAGGCAGGTATTAATGATATTCGAACAAGTATTTGAAGAAAATAAATAATAAGATTTAATAGTAAAACAATGTACAAGGTAAGTACATATTATAGGAGGAGTCCCCTGTAGTGCATTAGCACATCTTTCCCAGCAAGGAGTGTTGTCTCCAAGGGTTAGAGAGGCTGGATTCACCCCTTTTTTATGGATTGTGTAGGACCCACTGATAATGGGGTACTTTGATGCAGTGGTGGGGCTTGAGCACGATATGGCCATATGGTGGGACTAAATCCCCATTTTTATTTATGGATTGTCTCCATATTTGATAGTCATTTCTTTTGCATGGTTGCGCTATTCTTTTTTAATATACATGTCGTTTGGTCCATAGCTGCACCGGCTTTAGATATACATGTTCAGGGTTTGCTCCCCCAATTTTTTGCTTGTTTATTAAGTACATATTAGAGTGTAGGGTTATAGATCCTAGTGAAGAGGTGAGAAGGTATAAGGTTAGTGACACGTGGTTATGGTGACTTAAAGGATGTGTCTCTCTGTCATTCCATACAATATGCTTGGGATTCCTGATCAGATAGGGTCTCCTGTGTTCCCAACATGTTTCGTCTCCTATGGAGCCTTTCTCAAGGGTGTCGGTCACCAGTTCTGTAATATTTGATACAGATGTATTGTTACTAATACATATTCATACCACCTGATTTTATTCAATGTGGTAAAAAATTCGAAAATATACATACATATGTTTGTTTTAATCCTTGTGTGGTGGGGTAGCTCCCTTCTAGAACAGCGAGAACCTATGCTGCGTCCTGAAAGATATATGTTATAAGCGTGAATTCGAGATATTTTTGTGGTGATGTTTTTTAGTGAGTACCTGATTGTACTTACGTATGGTTTTAAACGAAGGTAGGTGTAAGGGTTCCAAAGGATGGCTGTATGGGTCATATAGTGCCCCTTGGTCCAATCCTCATGGAGGAATATTTATGCCATCTTAGGTTGTTAGTAAATATGTCAGCAGAGAGATCTGTGTGAGAGAGTACTCTGTGATTTATGTTCAGCCACAGCGGGGTATCTCTTTAAGAGTTAAAAATTAGCTCTGTAAATAATTTTGTTAATTTAATGGTTGTTGTACCATATAAATTATGACAAGCAGGTTACCTTCAGTTTGAGTATATGCAGGGATCCTATGATTCTAACCTGGAGTTCCCCTTTACTCTGTTATGGCGTGATTTCACCTTTACAGAGAGATACATAGTCAGTGCAAAGTTTTAGAGGCATTGCCGCTTGTTGTAGTCCAAGAAGGAGTTAAACTTACATTTGCTTTCTTTCAGGAATCGCCGCTGTACGTCCTCTCTGCTCCCTGTCTGAGATGGGAATGATTAAGTGTAATGTTCCGGTACCTTTGGTACCCTAAATTACACTTTCCACAAGTGTATGCGCCCTACCATTTACTTTTGGAAAGGTGCGCATACACCTTTAAGACTGGAGCTGCCATCACTCAGCGCCGGACTAGATGGCTATTTAAGGCGTCGGTTCTCACTCACATGTGTTCGTTCAAACACCCTTATCTGGATGCTAACCTTGCTTGAAGCTTCCATGCTTGCAAGCTTACTTCGCTGACGGAACCTCGCTGCGCTGATCCCTGTATCCCGCTACTGGATCATCCGCCTCACCTGAACCACCCTTCGGCTGTATCGCTAATAGTGCTAAGTACCCCGCAGGGGAATTCTCTATAAACTTATACTAAGCTTACACTATCTAGCTCTGCATAGTAAAGACTGTTTATTACATCTGCATAAACTAGATTGCTAGCTCTTGAGACTACTGCTACTTTTCTGCACTGGGTTGATCTCTTTTGTATGTCCACCTGCTATTCTATCATCTGCTATCATACAACATTGCTAAACCTTCCTGCATCCATCTGTTACTGTCTCACCTTCAAGTGTCTATCACCTATCACCTCCATTCAACCTATCCCTCAACCTTCATCATTGTGTTACCACATACATAAAGTCACTCTAGGAACCAGCTTGCTAATTGTGTGTATTTACTGGCTGAAATAAGACCTTCCACACATGATGAGTCATTGAGGTTGGGAATGGTATCTCAGCATATCTCTTACATGACTGCTGACGTGGAACTATTTCTGCAGCTGAAAATCCACACCATATAAGAAACGCAGGAGCGTTACAGATTGAACGAACCAAAAAATGGATTCAGCAGAAATAGCCACTCAGGTGACACAATTAAACCAGCAAGTATCTGCGTTAATACACGCACTTGCTGAATTAAAAGAAGACAATCAGGCTCTGTCGCAGCAGGTAATTAGACTGACACAACTTACCTCTGCTCAGTCCCCTGAACCCAAGATAAATCCCCCTTTGGTATTTACAGGCGATCGCAAAAAATTTCGCGAATTTAAAAACGCATGTGAGTTACTTTTTTTGTTAAAACCTCGTACCTACCTTACTGATCACATTAAGGTTTGTACTATTATTTCTTACCTATCAAACGATCCTCGAGCCTGGGCAGATTCTCTTTTTGAGAAAAACGACCAGCTTCTCAACTCCTATGCCTTGTTCCTGGCAGAGCTCACTAGCCTATATGATGACCCCAATAGGCAGAGTACTGCTGATCTTCAGTTAAGTTAAGTTGAAACAAGGAGGGAGGCCTGTAGAAGACTTTGTCGCACAGTTCAAGAGATGGACCATTGATTCAGAATGGAATGATGCATCTCTGAAAACCCAATTTAGGCTTGGCCTATCAGAAGCCGTTAAGGACGAGCTTGCCCGAGCGGATCTGCCAAAAACCCTGGATGCACTAATACAACTCAGTATTACCATAGATAGAAGACTACGAGAAAGAAAGGCTGAAAAGATGGGAATGCCATTATCCGTTTCCTCTCGGAGTCTGGCCGTTGACCCCGCTCCTATGGAGATAGGAACCATACGCCCACCGCTATCAACTATGGAAAAAACCAAAAGACGAAATGAAAATCTCTGCTTGTACTGTGCATCCCCGGATCACAAGATAAACGTCTGTCCCCTAGTCAACAAAAAGAAGGGTGAGTGTTCACATGTCTCCCTAGGAGGACTGACAACTTCATTCACTGACCCTTACATTTCTGTTTTTTTGACATTACAGTGGGACCAGAACAGGATTACTACTAAGGCCATGATTGACACAGGATCTTGTGGAAATTATATGGATATATGTTTTGCTGCTTTAAATAAAATTCCTATTATTTCTAAACTCAAACCTGTCTCAGTAAGTCTTATTACCGGTGTTCCGTTATCCTCTGGTCCGATCACCGATCAGACACAAGCACTTCTAGTCACTATTAACGAGTCTCATAGGGAGACTTCTACCTTCGATTTAATACCATCACCCCACTTTCCCATTGTGTTGGGACTTCCCTGGTTGCACACACACCAACCAACCTTAGATTGGAAGAAACGGTCCTTGACCTTCCTTTCTTGTTATTGCGAGGAAACGTGTAACCTCCCGTTTTCCGGGAAGATTCTGTCTATGGTGACAGATGAGATTGCACCACTATGTTATCAGGATCTTTCTGAGGTTTTTCTTGAGAAAAATGCTCAAGCATTACCTCCTCATCGAGACTATGATTGTAGCATTGATCTACTCCCAAATAGCAAATTGCCGTTCGGTCATGTTTATCCTCTTTCACAGGATGAACTTGCCCATCTCAAAACCTATTTGGATGAGAACTTGGAAAAAGGTTTTATTAGACCTTCCACTTCTTCCACAGCAGCAGGACTCTTTTTTGTTCGCAATAAGGACTCAAGTCTCAGGCCTATCATCGACTACAGGAAATTGAATGCTATCACAATAAAAGATTGCTATCCTCTACCGCTTATCCCTGAGCTCATTGAGCAGGTGCGTGGAGCTACCTATTTTTCAAAATTAGACCTGAAAGGAGCATACAATCTCATTCGAATCCGTGATGGACACGAGTGGAAGACTGCATTCAGAACTAGATACGGATTGTTCGAATATCTTGTGATGCCATTCGGCCTATGCAATGCCCCTGCAGTTTTCCAACGATTTATAAACGATATTTTTACAGACTTACTAGATGTCTGTGTTGTGGTATATCTGGACGATATACTTATATATTCACGGACCCTGTCTGAACACATAAGACATGTAAGACTTGTATTATCGAGATTGCTTGCACATAATCTTTATGTGAAGCTGAAGAAATGCTTGTTCCATAAAGATGAGGTACTCTTTCTAGGCTACATCATATCCAAAACAGGAATCGAGATGGACATGAGTAAAATATCCTGCATTCAGGATTGGCCTACACCAACCACACGCAAGGCGCTACAGCGATTCCTGGGATTTTCAAATTTCTACAGGAAGTTCATAAAAAACTTTTCTGCTATTGTGAGACCCCTCACACAGCTCACTAGCATAAAAATACCATTTAAATGGTCAGAAGAAGCAAATAAGGCTTTCCACTTGTTAAAGACAAGGTTTACTTCCGCTCCCATATTACGCCATCCAGACCCATCCCTCCAATACATTCTGGAGGTAGATGCGTCAAACATGGCAGTAGGAGCAATACTCTCCCAACGACCTACCCACACTTCACCACTTCATCCAGTCGCCTTTTTTTCTAAATCCCTGAGCAGTCCCGAGATAAATTACCCCGTGGGTGAAAAGGAACTGCTTGCTATAAAATTGGCTCTGGAGAATTGGCGACATTTACTCGAAGGCACCCAACTACCAATAATTATATACACGGACCATAAAAACCTCCAATATCTTCAGACTAGCAAAACTCTCTCGCATCGACAGGTACGATGGTCACTATTCTTTCTAAGGTTTAACTTCCTAGTGACCTACACACCTGCAGATAAGAACAAAAAGGCGGATGCACTATCACGACTAACTGAAGAAAACTACTTTGAAATCCCTTCCGTTCCTATAATACCTCACAAACGCATTATTGGAGTTGTCCGTTCCTTAAAGGAAGAGGTTCTGCATGGTATAAGTTTGGATTCACCCCCACCACAACTAAATACTGATGCAGAAGGCTTCCTCTACTACAATGACAAACTTTACATACCACCTACCCTACGCACCAAGATCTTGGAATTATCGCATGATGTGCCTATGGCAGGACATATGGGTATGACAAAGACTTTCAATTTGATTTCTCGACAATTCTGGTGGCCTGACATGAAAACATCTATACAAAAATTCGTCTCTTCATGCAATGTCTGTGCCAGGTCCAAAATTGACACTACGAGACCATCCGGTCTACTATGCAGTCTACCAATACCCCAAACTCCATGGGAGGTTTTGTCATTGGACTTCATCGTAGAATTGCCTCCTTCCAAAGGATTTAATACCATCTTGGTGTCAGTGGACCATCTGACAAAGATGGCACATTTCATTGCTATTCGCAGACTACCTTCGTCCAAACAAACGGCAGAACTCCTGATGAAACATGTCTTCAGATTACATGGTATCCCAAAAACTCTTCTGTCTGACCGTGGATCCCAATTTATTTCTAAATTCTGGCAAGAACTATGTCACATACTACGGATTGAGCGGAAGCTCACTTCTCCTTACCATCCGCAGACCAACGGACAGACTGAAAGAGTCAACCAATGCATCGAGCAGTATTTACGTTGTTACACTTCTTACCAACAGGATGATTGGTTGGATCTTCTCCCCCTGGCAGAATTTGCCTACAACAACGCAACTCACAGTACAACCAAGCAGAGTCCGTTCTACTTGAACTATGGGTTCCATCCCCCTATTCTCCCTCCACGCATCCTTCCTTCAAATAACCCAGTAGCCTCAGACTATCTTACCCAAATAAAGGATTCTCTGGGTTTACTAAATACTACCATTGCACACGCTCACAGTCAACAAAAGAAGTACTATGATCTTCGTAGAAGACCTTCTCCACAGTATACTATCGGGGACCTCGTTTGGCTCTCAACAAAAAACTTGAGACTGAAGATCCCTAGCAAAAAGCTTGGACCTCTGTTCTTGGGACCTTTCCCAATCAAGAAACTTATTGGAAAAGCTGCAGTGCAGCTTACATTGCCAATGGACCTAAAAATCCATCCCATTTTCCATGTGTCGCTACTGAAGCCCCATGTTCCGGACCACAGAATAAGGCCTAATATTCCACCTCCCCCTCCTGTACAAGTTGAAGGTGGAGAAGAATACGAGATAAAAGAGATTCTGGATTCTCGTATCTACAGAAGAAGACTTCAGTACTTGGTTAGATGGAAGAACTATGGGCTCCAAGACGACACCTGGCTAAACACCTCTGACATACATGCCCCTAGATTAATCCGCAATTTTCATGCGAGATACCCAGACAAACCAGCTCCAGAGGCCTTCAGGAGCAGGCCTTAAGGGGGGGGATTGTAATGTTCCGGTACCTTTGGTACCCTAAATTACACTTTCCACAAGTGTATGCGCCCTACCATTTACTTTTGGAAAGGTGCGCATACACCTTTAAGACTGGAGCTGTCATCACCCAGCGCCGGACTAGATGGCTATTTAAGGCGTCGGTTCTCACTCACATGTGTTCGTTCAAACACCCTTATCTGGATGCTAACCTTGCTTGAAGCTTCCATGCTTGCAAGCTTACTTCGCTGACGGAACCTCGCTGCGCTGATCCCTGTATCCCGCTACTGGATCATCCGCCTCTCCTGAACCACCCTTCGGCTGTATCGCTAATAGTGCTAAGTACCCCGCAGGGGAATTCTCTATAAACTTATACTAAGCTTACACTATCTAGCTCTGCATAGTAAAGACTGTTTATTACATCTGCATAAACTAGATTGCTAGCTCTTGAGACTACTGCTACTTTTCTGCACTGGGTTGATCTCTTTTGTATGTCCACCTGCTATTCTATCATCTGCTATCATACAACATTGCTAAACCTTCCTGCATCCATCTGTTACTGTCTCACCTTCAAGTGTCTATCACCTATCACCTCCATTCAACCTATCCCTCAACCTTCATCATTGTGTTACCACATACATAAAGTCACTCTAGGAACCAGCTTGCTAATTGTGTGTATTTACTGGCTGAAATAAGACCTTCCACACATGATGAGTCATTGAGTTTGGGAATGGTATCTCAGCATATCTCTTACATGACTGCTGACGTGGAACTATTTCTGCAGCTGAAAATCCACACCATATAAGAAACACAGGAGCGTTACATTAAGACGGCGATTCCCCGGCCTTTTAACTGGGTCGCGCATGCGCCTCTGGCGCTGCACATCTCAGTCCTGATTGCTCACAGTGTGTGTTCCTGGTGCGCCTGCGTCGGCTGGATGCGTGTGCATCCTGGTTACATCATTGTGATTACAGGTTTGGCCGCCGACACGAATGGGACACAAGATCCGTGCTTCGTGGGAAGCCGGGATTGCGGATGTTAATTGCAGTCATTTGTGTCAAAAAGACGCCCCTGATGCGATTAACCCATACAGGGGCTTACTGTGCCGGGTGTTCTAGTTGGGGAGCATTCCCACACAAGGTTTTCACATTAAAGTGCATACAGAAGCATAATCAAGTAAAGTAATAATAGTAATCAATAAGTCAATATATGGATGAATATTACAATATTCGTAGTTTTAACAGCAGTTTTATAAAGATGGGGGAGAGATAAAAATGGTATCAATTGGAGTATTTTTTGGGAGGGGGGGGCTGTCTCTGATGATTGTTTTTTTCAGTGGTCCCTTATTTGGGTCCCTCTGCTATTTCTTATGTCCAAGGTTTGTGATGAATGGATGGGAGGAACTAATGTTTAGGGAATTGATCTAAAATTCCTCTTTTCTTTGTACTTTTTTGGTGTTTATTTCTGAAGGAAGTTGTAATGGGATTTTTTGAAACTCAAGGGGTGAACGGGTTTTTTGTGAATGGATGTTTCCATTTTTTATTTTATTTTCCTTTTTTTTTTGGTTGTTTCAATGATTCTAGTCTGTTATTCCCAGATGGGTATCCCTATCTGGGTCCCTCTGCTTTTTGTCCTGTTTGTTTATAAACAATGTTTTTGATGAATGGAGGAAGACTTAAAAGTTTGGGAATTGATCCATAATTCCTCTTTTCTTCATATTTGTTTAGCATCGGTTGATAGAAGATGTTTTGAGATGGGATTTCTATTTTCCAATGGGTAGATGAGACTTTTCGTGAATGGATCTTTTAATTTATTATTTCTTTTTTAGGTTGTGAGTGTGGTTTTAGTCTGTTTTCCCTGATGAGAACCCCTCAAGAAATGGACGATAACTCTCTGTCTCGTTAAGACCTGGGAAATTCGTTGTCGCATTTAGGCGTTTAATCCATCTCATTTCTAGTTGAAGCAAGGTTTTGTTCCAATCTCCCCCCCCCCCCTCCTTGGGATGTGGATCCGTTCCAAGGCCATAAAGGATATTTCAGGCATTTTGTATCCATGTTTAAAGGCAACATGTCATCCCAGAGGTAAATGGAAGTTGCACATTTCCATGCTGTTAACGTGCTTGTTGATCCTTTTTCCGAACTCTTGTTTAGTCTTGCCTATGTAAAAAGCATTGCATTCATATCTCATCATGTAAACGATGCCTTTCATACGACAGTTAAAGAGGAAGTAAACCCTCCTCTACAACTTGTACCTATAGGCAAGCCTATGATAAGGCTTACCTATAGGTACTGTAAATATCTCCTAAACATGTACCGTTTAGGAGATATTTACCTTACATGTCGCCAGTGACGTCACTGGCGCATGCGCTCTGAAGGAACGGCTGATCGTGCCGTTCCTTCAGAGCCCCGTGCCGTGACTGTCGGCTCCCGCGCGCGTGCGTGGGAGTGACGTCACCGCGGCTCCGGCCAATCAGATGGCCGGATGCCGCGATCCCGGAAGACGGGCGACTAGACATGTCGCCCGTCATAGAGGTGAGTGAGCGGCACGGCGGGGGCTCGTTCTGAGGTAAGTATTGCATAATGAGCTAATATGCGATGCATACTAGCTCATTATGTCTTTCTTTTGCAGGGTGTAAGAAAAAAAAAAAAAAATTTATACGAGTTTACAACCTCTTTAACATAATGTCTGGGTTCAAAGGCTTCGCCGTTGGGTAATGTCGTTTTAATGCATTTTTTTATGACTTTACACTGGTTGCAGGATCCACAAAGGTAAGTACCTTTAGTCTTACATGGGTCCTTCCGTGTTCCTTCCTTGAACTCGCTATGAACCAGTTCCTTTTTAATTGATCCCGCCTTCCTATATGTGATTGGGGGGTGATCTGTTATGAATTCCTTTACCATGGGGTCTTCCTTTAGAATGGTCCAATGTTTTTCCAAAATGTTTTTGATTTTCTTATGCTCATTTGTGTACCTCATAATGATACGCGTTTTCTGGTCTTGCTTGTTTGGGTCATTTGTGGGTTTTTTAAACAGTAGTTCTTGTCTCTCTTTTGAGTTTACTTTATTGAAGGCCTTTCTGAGTGAGGTTTTTGAGTAACCTCTTTCCACAAGTCTTCTAGTTAATAAGTCAGCTTCCTTTTTGAAGTCTTGCGTGTTGGTGCAATTCCGCTTGATCCTGAGGTATTGGCTGTAGGGTATCGCCTTTTTTAGTGGGGTGGGGTGGAAGCTGGTAGCATGTAGAATTGAGTTGCCAGCTGTCTCCTTTCTGTAAAGTGTTGTTTTCACTAGGCCGTCTTGTTCTTTATACACCCAGGTGTCTAAGAATGGAACTTTGTTCCGACTATAGTTCAAGGTCAAATACATATTATATGTATTCGTGTTTAGCGCCATTTTGAAGTCTTTGATCAGATTTTCTGGTCCAGTCCATACTATTAGAATATCATCTATATAGCGTTGCCAGACGAGGATGATGTCTGCATATTGTGAATTTTCTTCTTTTGTCAAAAATTCTTCTTCCCAGGCTCCAAGGTATAAATTAGCATACGACGGAGCACAGCTTGTGCCCCTTCGCTACACCGCAGACTTGCAGGTAGTGATGGTCGTCAAAAGAGAAGAAGTTTCGGTTTAGGATGAATTCATGCATGGTAATAATAAAGTTGTTAAAATTTTCATCATGTGTGCTTTGTTTACTGAGAACATTTTTAATTGTTGAAAGGCCTTTGCCATGTGGTATATTGTTATACAGTGCCTCAACATCCACTGTAATAAGAAATTAGTAATTTGGGATCACCATATCGTTTAGAATCTGCAACTGAGATCAAATTTTTCCCGTACCTAGAGTGGAGGAAACAGACCGCACCTGCCTATAGGCACAAGATGGTGTAGGGTCAGCTACCTCTTGGCCTGCCCCTGAAAAGCTGCCATAATCTCTGGCTCACGGCAAATCATGTCCACCATGCATACCAGCTGCAATCAGCATGGCAGCATTTTGCCTGTGTCATTGCACAGGCTTTGGGACCATCAAGAGAAGGATACAGGTGACAGCACTCTCACTGACATCAAAGTGCAAGGCATGGAGCAGCACAACTACCTACATGGGTGTGCCCAATCCTACATTCATCCTGGCCGCCAGTAAATTAAACGGGTGGGCAGTGAAGCAAATGTACAGTATCTCACAAAAGTGAGTACACCCCTCACATTTTTGTAAATATTTTATTCTATCTTTCCATGTGACAACACTAAAGAAAGACACTTTGCTACAATGTAAAGTAGTGAGTGTACAGCTTGTATAACAGTGTAAATTTGCTGTCCCCTCAAAATAACTCAACACACAGCCATTAATGTCTAAATTGCTGGCAACAAAAATGAGTACACCCCTAAGTTAACATGTCCAAATTGGGCCCAAAGTGTTAATATTTTGTGTGGCCGCCATTATTTTCCAGCACTGCCTTAACCCTCTTGGGCATGGAGCATGGGTGAAAGCAGTATGTTTAAACAAACAAGGTGTGCTTTGACACAGCTAATACACCTACTGTCTCTTGTAGAGATCCAACATGGCACTCGGTATCTGTTATACTTAAAAGGAACAGTGCATAAAAATATTTTTACAAATATTTTTAAAGTGGACTTACCAGTCCCGCTGCAGGATTCTGTCTTGTAACAAGAACCCAATCTTCAACCATCATGGAGAGTTTCTGTCACTTGCCGAATTTCAAGGAATGGGTCCCCTTGTTTTGAGGGGCCACTCCCTTGGACCTGTAGAGCACCCTGCCAGAACTCCTTTGGGGTTTGATTTTTACCGGATCCCAGGGTCCAGTGCCTAAAAAGGACAACATTACAGCATAGTTGCCAACATTTGAAAAAAATTTCCAGGGACACTTTGCAGCACAGCTATTAATTACTTACCACACCCACCTCCCTGAAGCTCCGCCCACGCTGCATAATTAATTTCTGCCTACTTATCATCAGATTATAGGGTCTACTCAATTAAGAGAGAATTACAGGAAATTGAAAAGGGAATTTCAAACTTATTCCAGCTCTGCTACTTTGGCCTTAATTCTCCCATTCAGCTGCACTACTTCTGCCTAAAGTGTAAAATTCTCAGCACAATTCCCTGCAATTCTAAAGTGTCAAATGTGCTCAGGTGTGACCATACAAAACATGTAAAATGGAAATATAAATAAAATGCAAGGGATAATGTAAATTACCCGGGACAGGCTCCTATTTGCTGGGACTTTCCTGGCAAAAACAGGACAGTTGGCAAGTATGTTACAGGCAAAACCTTGTATCTCCTTTTCCGAGGCTCAGGTACCATCCTTTTTGTTTTTTACTTTTTTTGGATGGATCTGATTGCTAATCCCCTTAGATTCAGAGATCTTTGATCGGGGTTTGTAGCATACTCTTCTTTCTTCTTCTTTGAAAAAAATATAAAAATGTGGAGAGCTTCTCTACCATGACCATCACCTTTAAGACACTGGTGAAAAAAACTGAGGTACTTCCTGTATGGGAGGGGTAGTATGGGGGGGGGGGCTCCTTCCTGTCTGATTGGTTGCCAGTGTCTATTCACCTATAGGTGGTGTATAACCCATATAGTAATAAATATGGCTGCTCTGTGTCCCGTGATGTACAATAAACAGCATTTTTGCTTGCACATGATTGGATGATGGAAATCAGTGGAGCCTCCCCTCCGTTACTAAGCTCTGGAGCAACAGCACATGCACAGTCTATTTGCTTTTAATAAATCAAACAATAACGAGTGGGAGGAGTCTAAATATCATCTACATATGGACAGTTATGGTCCGATACCACATCCTGATAATATATTTGCACAAAAAAAAACCCTAACAGACTGAATAAAGGACTTTATCGGTACCATTAAAAGCACATATAGTGCAAATGTATTGTTATACAAAATTTTTAAATCATTACTAGAACATATCTATAAATTGAACATAAGTGAACAAATATATTCAGAAGTTTGTTTTGTTACTCCTGCAGATTTTAGTTAATCCATCCACCCTGCTGCAGCTAGGTGTTGAGTTCGCTGTAAGTTGCTTCAACCCAGGTGCGTTTCTCAGAGCAACAGCCCGCTTCTTCAGGAAATGAATGTACATGGAGAGTTCTACAAATAAAAAATATAAAGTATATGTTTGTCACATAACATTTCACTACATATAATGAGTGGTATGAGTCACCTCAAACTGCATGCTCCGGAGTTAAGGATTGCCTCGAGCGGAATCTTCCCTTCCGCCACCTGCAATGAGATGGGTAAGACAAGGTGAGCAGGAGGGGATCCAGAGACCTGGAAGTAGACAGGACATAGAGGAAGGCACTTACTAGGCCTCACAGGACAGTTGCTTAGGAAATGTCCAGAACCTCCGCAGTACAGGCAGAGATTGGCCTGCTGTCGCCGTCATTTTTCAGCAGGGGATAGAGTACTCCGTACTAGTCCAATCTGCATCGGTTCTCCTTCAGCAGCAGGAGCAGGCGGAGATTTAATCACAGGTGCGGGTGAGGGTGGAACCCTGGGGAGCATCCAGGAAGGCCGGTACGTACTAGTCTTTTCAGACCTTCGCTCCCGCAGGCGGTGATTAAGCTTAATGGCCAGCTTAATAAGATCTGCCAGGGTAGCCGGGGCATCAACTCTCGCTAATTCGTCCTTAAGGACTTCAGATAGACCAAGCCGGTACTGGTATTTAAGAGCTGCCTCGTTCCAGCCGGTATCTGCTGACCACTTGCGGAAGTCCACAGTATAGTCCTCCACTGGGCGTCGCCCCTGTTGGAGGTTATGAAGGGCAGTTTCTGCAGTCGTCACACATTGAGGGTCATCCTATAATTGTGCCATGGCATCCAGGAACGTGGAGACTGATTTAAGCACCGGGCTCTTCTGCTCTAATAAATGGTGAGCCCAAGACTGGGGGTCTTCTGAGAGTAGAGAAATGATAAACCTCACCTTCACAGACTCCAGGGAAAAAGTCCTGGGCTGGAAGGCAAAGTAAAACTGGCCAGCGTTCTGGAATGCCTTGAACTTCCGTCGGTCCCCCGAGAAGCGTTTGGGGACTGGAACTCTGGGTTCTGGAGCTGGCATGACCACCGAGGAGGCAAATGCTGGGTGTTCTTGGGCTGAAGCAGAGGGTGCAGCAGGTGGATTCTGGATGACTGGTACAGCTGATACCACATAGTTCTGTAGACGACCCTCTAATTGAAAGTATCCATCTTGCAGATTCTTCACTGCTTGGGTAAGGCCGGCGACCTGCTGGCACAGCGCCTCTAGCGGGGAAGCACCTCTTTCAGCCTCAGACATAATGGCTGGATTATGCGGTCACAAACCTGGTTGGAGATGGAGGTAGGGGATGGCACTGCTTAATAGATAAATAAAGATATAGAAGGTATGTGTACCAATGTGTATAAAATAATCAAATATAAATGTAGACAATAAATAAATACACAATAATAAATAAATAGTGTATATACACTAAAGGTGGGTACAATAAATGTGCAATAAATAGCTAAAAAAGCAAATAAAGGTGACAGAGAATCGTATGTAAGAAAATGTAAATAAAGTGGTCCAGTGCACTCAAAAAATTGCCAAAAATGCTAAAGTGCAAAAAAATGGAAGATGGCCAGTAGAGTGACAATGTACACAAACTTCATAGAATCAAATGATGACCAGAAATAGCAATAAAGTGATCAGTGACAATAAAGCAAAGTGAATATCAGCTGACAAAAAATTCAAGCGGCCAGTGCATGTAATTAAAGTAAACAATCAAAGTGACTGAGTAGCAGAAGTATCAGCCAAAGAATATCATAAAGTGCTCAGTGCACATAAGTATTCTATTAGAACAAAGTGGATATCATCTGGCAGAAAAGTCCATATGGCCAGTGCCTAAAATCAAAACAAAGTGACTAGGTAGCAAATAAAGTCCATAAATGAATATAGGTGACGAAATCAAATAGCGGAGGTGACTCCGTGGTGGGTAACAAGGTGAGGTGCTCAGTGACCCCTAGGATAAGTAGCGCAAACACAAGAGATACCCACCACACACAGGGGTAAAGAGCGGGTATATAGATGAGGATAACGATCACTCAAGTGGATCCTGGTTCCCTCTGGTGGTATGGATATACCAGGGGTCCTCCGTGGGGTTTGGAAGAATACAGGGGTTCCTTAAAGAATAGCCAGGATCCTGTGCGGGTCCGTATACGAATAGGGTATATGCTCCGGTAATTATCAGAAAAGCGCCAGCCAATCTCAATCGGACAGGGTTTAGGGCAGATGGATCATATAGGGCAAGAAAAAGGGCTCATAGTGTGATACTGTATAAGCCTTTATTCATAAACCTACAATAGAATGGGTACTCACAGAGTAGAAGTAAAATACAGGCGATGAGGACGTCCTTGGAACGCACTGCGTTCCACTCGAGTAACGGAACCGGAAGTGATGTGATGGCGCTGTACGCGTTTCGTCATAAGACGTTCTCGGCAGCGTCAGATCACTTCCAGCCCCCTCCCTTATGTATATGATGGTTGCTGGGTAACGGACCACGCAAATACATAGAATAACTGGACAGCGGAGATATAAAAAATAGTAGAAGGCTTCACCAACATGGCGGAAGTGGAATTAATATATGTAATCCGCGGGTAAATTTAAAATTATAAATGCTGATCCAGAACTAAAATTTAAAATCAATAAGAGCATATATAAATATAAATTGAAAATGTGCATAAAAAGATCCGTGCTCGAATACAAACCACATATAACACAGCCAGGAGAGCAATCTGGTACTTGATTTAAAAATAATATATATTAAATATAAGTAAAACTATAGAAATGCTCCATATATATAAAAATATATAAAAAATATACATTTTAAAACCAAAGGAGAATGAGGTATAAGTGGAGACATCTAGTGGATACATATGGAATTGATAAAGACAATGTTTGTACATAGGTGGAAATATATGTAAAATGTATATGAAGGCATATCGTGATTGGTAGGTTATAGATTAAATTTATAAATTGTATATAGTAAGATAATATGAATGAAAATATATAACTGACATAAATATAGTGAAAGTAAAAAAAAAAAAAAAATATATATATATATATATTGACTAGGAGGTAATAAATGAGTGAATGAAACTATATAAAAAGGATAATAACATAGTGAGAGGAGTGTTTTATAAGTATAGTGTATAAATTCATATATGGTTTAGATGAAATTAAAAAATATATAAAAAATATATATGTATGTAGTAATATGGGTAAAAATGGACGAAAGGAAGACAGAGAATGGGAGTCTAAAATATATAGAAACTGGGAGTCTAAAAGTTGGAGATAAAACAATTAGGATCAATGTCTAAATGTAAATCTCTGGGTTGAAGGGTGTTGAGCCTATTTATCCAGGTGGTTTTGTTTCTAGAAATTTTGATCTTTTTGTTTTCTCCTCTCCAGTGGCCGGAAATAGAATCTATCCCGAAGAAAGTGAGACAAATGGGGTCCTTATTGTGTACTTCCGCAAAGTGTCTGGAGAGACTATGTCTGGGAAAGCCTTTTCTAATATTATTTATATGCTCCCGAATCCTAATAAATGGAGGCATAGTGGTTCTGCCAACATATTGTAGCCGGCAGGGGCACTCTATTAGGTAGGTGACGTGGGTGGTCTGGCATGTAATCAGTTTATTGATGTGGAATTCCTCTCCATTCCATCTAGACTTAAATTTCAATGTTTTCTTTGGTTGGTTTCAGACGGTTTTACATGGCAAACATCTGTTGCACCTGATGAAACCTTTAATATCGGTAAACATTTTAACGTGTTTAGGAGGATCTACAACATTATGAACTAGTTGATTCCGCAAAGAGGGGGCCCTTCTATAAATACATTTTGGTTTGGACGGTAATAGTTTGGATAATGTTTTATATGATTTAAGTATGGGCCAATATTTCTTTATAATATGTTGAGTCTGTCTAAAACCTCTGTGGAATCCTGTGGTGAAAGCCAGGTCATCTTGTTTGTGTGTTGGAAGTTTGGTTTTGTACAGGAGATCTTCTCTATTCAAATCTTGTACCGATTTCCTAGTGTTGAGTAATTTCACTTTATCATAGCCTTTTTCTTCCAATCTTGCCAGTAAAATGTCTGATTGCCTCAAATAATCTTCCAAGTTCTCACAATTTCTTCTGAGCCGGATAAATTGGCCCTTTGGGATATTCTCCTTCCAAATGGGATGATGGCAGCTGGTTGTGGGTACGTACCCATTTCTATCAGTGGGTTTAAAAAAAGTTTAAGTTTTAAGACGGTTGTGTTCTTTAAAAATATGTAGATCAAGATAGTTAATATGTTCATGGCTCCAGTCGACAGTACATTTAATACTATATGGGTTGTTATTACGTTTTAAAAATAAATTTTGTAAAGACTCCTCTGTTCCTTCCCATAAAATAATAATATAATCAATGAATCGTCTATAAAATGTAAGCTGTGGGTTGGTTTGTGTATAGATAAACTCCTCTTCCAACATGTCCATAAATAAATTGGCAACGCTAGGGGCATAGCGTGCTCCCATCGCTACCCCTTTTGTTTGAAGATAATAGTCTTGATTGTACCAGAAAAAATTGCTTCCCATGGTCAATTTAATACCCTCCAAGATAAATTGGATTTGAGTATGGTTCAATTTTGTCTTCTCGTGTAGGGCTTTATCTACTGCCTTGAGTCCATCGGCTTGCCTGATACTGGTGTATAAGGAATTGGCATCAATGGTTACTAAAATGCATTGCTCTGGGATTTGTATTCCTTTAAGTGTCCTAATTAGGTCCGCGCTGTCCTTTAAATAGGATTTTCCCATCTTAACCACAGTCTGGAAAATATTTAGTTAATTCCACTCACAATAGGTCTTCCATGGGGGTTTCTCTGGATCCTTGTGTAACTTTGGTAAGTAATAAATAACTGGAGTTTTGCTTGACTCAGGTATCAGTTATTGTGCCTCCTTCTTATCAAGTATGCCAATCTCTTTTCCTCTCCTAATATAATCTTTCAATTTCTTCCTATACTGTGGCAAGAGCAGAGCACAAGCTTGTGGAACCACAGGTGCCAGCAGACCTACAGCAGCAAAAGGTAAAAAAACTATGCAAACAGTAAGACACAGATCAGCTCCGCAGCTGATCTGTGACACCTCTTGTGCATGGGATAGTCCAACTAGGTTTTCATGGGTTGTCATAAGAGCTAGTGTGCTCTATGTCACCACATGAGTAAGTAATTTGTCTACAAAGAAAGGAATTTATATAATAATGTTGCAAGGAACGACTGAGACCCAGCTCTAGTGTAGTAAGTCAAATGCATCTATATATATATATATATATATACATATATATATATATATATATATACACACACACACACACAGTATCTCACAAAAGTGAGTACACCCCCCACATTTTTGTAAATATTTTATTATATCTTTTCATGGGACAACACTGAAGAAATGAGTAGTGAGTGTACAGCTTGTATAACAGTGTAAATTTGCTGTCCCCTAAAAATAACTTAACACACAGCCATTATTGTCCTAACTGCTGGCAACAAAAGGGAGTATACACCTAAGTAAAAAAGTCCACACTGGGCCCATTTAGCCATCCCCCCCCCCATTGTCATGTGACTTGTTAGTGTTACAAGGTCTCAGGTGTGAATGGGGAGCAGGTGTGTTAAATTTGGTGTTATCGCTCTCACTCTCTCATACTGGTCACTGGAAGTTCAACATGGCACCTCATGGCAAAGAACTCTCTGAGGATCAGAATAAAAAAATTGTTGCTCTGCCTAAAGATGGCCTAGGCTATAAGGAGATTGCCAAGACCCTGAAACTGAGCTGGAGCACGGTGGCCAAGCTCATACAGCAACCTCTAAAATATTTACAAAAATGTGATGGGTGTACTCACTTTTGTGAGATTCTGTGTATATATATATATATATATTAGTAAACTTATAGCGAATAGCGAGCAAAGGCCAGCCCACCTGATCCACCTTCCAGGATACAGCCACACCTCTAGCACTTCACCGTCACCTAAGAGGGAAGGGGAGAATGTGGGTACTTGGGAAGAAAAGCTTATCATATGCCACAAGAGTCAATTCCCCATTGATAAGTACGAAAGGGGAGAGGGAGAAAAATGGTGTCTATGCTTAAACAAAAGAAGAAACCTATGAACCAAAGTCAAACACAAAGGGGGGGGGGGGGTAACAGCTAGTTGTTTACAATACACAAGAACAGTGACTATACCATGTTAGATATTCTACCATAGTGGCAAAATATAAGGGGGGTTATTGAGATATAGATGGTCTAATGTTCTAATGTATGATTGACTTTTGACTTATAAAGGCATAGAGGAAAGGAAAAGGCAGAGGGAGTGTGAATAAGAAATTATGATGGATATTATAAAAAAGAATTGAAGCTCACAGCGTCATTTAAGCCTGGTGCTCATGTTGCCCCTAGTCGGTGGATCCATCTTTCCTGCCTTTGTAAAATCAAACGGTCCCAGTCATCCCCTCGTATATCAGTGTGTATCCGTTCAAGTGCGAAAAATTTTCACAATGCGGGCTCTTATTGTGTTTCCAAGTGTCATGTCTTCCAATAGGGAACATAATGTCTCCTCCCTTGATAGTCGCCACATGATCATATATACGTTGCCAAAAGTGGTGTTTGGTTTTGCCAATGTAGTAGCTGCCACATTCACAAGTCGTGGGGTAGATGATTCTCCATGGTTTGGCAGTTTGCAAAATGTTTTACCCTATGTGTTTCACAGTTAGGTAAGGTGAGTGTTTGCCCAGACCAAATAAATTGGCAATGTGGGCATCCACCGCATCTGTGGGGGCCCTGGGTATTTGCATTTATCATGTTTACCATCTTTTTTAAAGTGACTCTGTACTAATCGATCACGCACCGAGTCATTCCTATGTTAAAAAATGTCAGCATTGTCCCTAATACAGTCTGCTTCCTGTGGTTTGGCCTTTAGTAGGTACCAGTATTGATTTATAATGTGTCTGATTTGGTCTTGTTGTCTGGAATAACGTAGTATTAGTTTGGTCATGTTTTTAGTTTTATCTTTGTTGTGTTTCGTTGTCTAGAAAATGAAATCTTCCCTATTGTTGTTGTTAGCTCTTTGGATTCTTTCTTGAAGATTTTTTTTTAGAGTAGCGTCGGGCTAGTAATCTCTTTTTTAAATCATCTGCTTGTTTGAGAAAGTCCTCCCTTGTTAAACAGTTACATTTGATACATAAGTACTGTCCATACAGGATGGATCTGACTAAGCTGGTTGGGTGTCCACTCTTGGCCCTCAATATAGTGTTCCCCGCTGTGGGTTTATGGAACAATGTAGTCCCTAATGTCCTATCTGTCTTTACAAAGATCTCAATATCCAAAAAAGAAATACTGTATTTTGTTGACTACAAGTCATCGTAAATGTCAAGTTAAAGTAATTTTTACTGAGTGTAAGAATGAAAGCATTTAGTAAAACCCTTGGTCCTTCCCAGAGTGTGAGGATGTCATCGATGTACCTGTGCCAAGACAACACATGGCACATGTACATCGAGAAAGCCTCATCACTCATAATGTGATGTTCCCACCCCCCCCAGGCACAGGTTTGCGTACGACGGACAACATGAGGTCCCCATAGCCACTCCGTGCACCTAGAGGTAGTGGGAACCGTCAAACATGAAGAAGTTGTGAGATAGTATGAATTTCAAAAGGGATAAAACAAATTTGTTGTATGGTTTTTGATCAGTGCTCCTTTCCTGTAGGAAAGTACTGATGATAGAAGTCCCCCTGTTGTGTGGTATGCTGCTGTATAATGCTTCCACGTCCACAGCCACCAACTACACCTCAGGGGGGAAATGAACATTTTCAATCATTTGAAGAAGGTGAATTGTGTCTTTGATGTAAGAGGGTAAGGCCAGTACATGAGGTCGTAGGTGAGTGTCAACTTGGATGATAGCATTTTCATTTAAGCTTCCTCGCCCAGAAGTTATGGGTCTGCCTGGTGGTTTAACTGTATTTTTATGAATCTTTGGTAGTGAATAAAATGTGGGAGTTCGTGGCCACTAATTTTTAAGAAATTCCCATGTGTTCTTGGGAATAATTCCTTGGCTCAGGGCCCCATTGATAAGTTTGTAAAATTCTTGTTCAGCCCTTGCCAGTTCACGCTGAGAAACTTTTTTGTACCATTCAGTATGTTTGAGAATGCGATACCACATTTGTGAATATTGATCTGTTGACATAACAACAACATTGCCTCCTTTATCAGCTGGTTTCACTAATAATTCATGTCTATTTCTAAGATCCACCAGTGCTTGTCTCTGAGCTTGCGTTAAATTATGTTTAAAGCCTTCTTTCATTGAGAGGGCTTGAATTTAATGTGTGGTTTGTTGGACAAATGCAAATATATTGTCGTTGAGGGACATAGAAGGAAAGTTTTTTGATTTTCGTTTAAATCATTCTGTAAGGGGAAATCAATGGCACTGGTGGTTGGCTCATTTAGTTCCTATAGTGAATCTACTGTAGATCGATCTGATCTCTTCAGGGATATCACTTTCTTCTAACAAATCAAGGAGTTGCTGCAGGACTTTAAAGTCCTGCCTTTTATAACAGGACCAATCAAAGTTGGTCATCCAATCGTCATGGGTTTGTTTCTTACAATGTATCACCTGTAAGAGTAGTTTCCTTACAAAGAGATAGATGTCCTTGATGGTTTCAAAAGCATCAAAGTCTCTTTTCAGGCAAAACCCTAATCCTAGAGATAAGCCTTCTAATTCAGGTTGTGTTAAGGATGTGGAAGATAAATTAATCACTTCTAATGTAGTGGTTCAGTCTGGGCTTGAGTCATGTACTGTTGAATATTCATCTGTATAGTTTTGTTGTGTTCCAGAGGTTGATCCACTAAAAAAAGGGGATTTCTGTGTTTTGGGGGTGTCTGTTCCTTCTATGGGTATGTCCAAAGGGCCACGCCATGTGGTAGTGATTGTTGCATACATTTGTGATATTCCCCTTGGTGTTGGATTGAGAAAGATTTGTAAAGGATAGAGCACCCGTGTTTGGTGATGGCTGTGTAGCAGCGTTGGACCTACCACCATTTTGTGCAAAGTACCTGTCACCATGTTTCCATTTGTGCCAGTGTGATTGGGTCGTTCCAGATCCACCATCATGAGGTTGCTGTCGGGAAGAAACAGAGGTATGTGAGGATACATCAGAGGTATCATCAACATGATTTACATTAGTCTGATAAGTCTTGTTCCTATTTCTAGAGTGGTTATTTTGTGTCGTCCATCTAAAGGTTTGATGGCTTTGAAATTCAATTCTGCCCTTAAAAAGTTTTTTCTCTTTTTCTTGAATGATGTTTACATTGAATTTCTCTATATGATATGATTTCTTTATTTGCAGAGTATAATGAGCTGATTTCCCCGTCAAGCTGTATAATGCATTTTTTGTATTCCTCTATTAAGAGTTGCATCATACCTTGTGAGCATTTGGATAGATTGTTTTCCCATCTAGTTTTAAATTAGTCCGATATAGTTTTAAGAGTGGTGAAGATTTGTACTCTCAGTCCCATAGGGCTGATATTTTCTTCAAGGTATTTTTCCAAATAGATGTTATGCCAATATTTAGTAGATTTATTTTCGAACATCTTAAGGGAAAAGAAAAAGTATTGATATTCACCTCTACCTTATTATCTTTAATATTTTAAATCTTGAGTCTAGACATGAAATTGTTCCAGTAAATCCCCTGACAATTAGCCAATCTAGAGATGTGATGTACAGTCAAACCAAAAAAAAAAAAAATAGCGAAAAGGAAAAAAAAAAAAGTTGTTTAAGCATAGACACCATTTTTCTCCCTCTCCCCTTTCGTACTTATCAATGGGGAATTGTCTCTTGTGGCATATGAGAAGCCTTTCTTCCAGGTTACCCGCATTCTCCACTTCCCTTTTAGGTGATGGTGAAGTGCTAGAGGTGTGGCTGTATCCCGGAAGGTGGATCAGGTGGGCTGGCCTGGTGGCTGGTGCGTTTGCTGGGCACGCATGTACATTGGGCTCCAAAATGCTTGACTCTGATGCCTGGGCATGATACGTCGTAGGCGCATTCTAATTACATCACTGGCGCGGTCGCAGAGATGGGGATGCGACGGAGCCGGATGTGGCACCCAATGGCCAGGAGCGCGCTAAGTGCCCAAAATATTGGGTGCGGCCCCCTGCCATATATATGCATACCCTGAACCTACCAATAAACAGGAGTCATCGTACCCAAACTGAGGGGTTGAGACAGGGCTCCCTTTCTATTACCTCCCCTCATGGCTTTTCCCTTTTGGACCACAGAGACACCATAACAGGTATACTACTATCTACATTCATTACAATCTTGAACAATTGAAATATATGTGGATGTTTATGCACTTGGATTTGAATATGTGTACTTGGCTATATGCATCGATTGTCACTCAGCGTGATATCTGTTTATATATGGAGAGTTATGTGGCCCAAAATATGCTAATCTCAGTTTGGGGCATAGGGGTGTAGTTGGGAAGATAAGGGGCCTTAACAAATATGAGGACATCTATTTGCCCCTATAAGTTTACTAATATATTTTGTGACAGGTGGAGACTCTGTCACGGAGAAAGTGGTCATTTAAAGGACACAGAGTGTGCACAGTGGCTCTGTGCAGGACTACAGCGCATAGATGTGCAGTGGAGAAGACTGCTGTTGCAGCTTTCTCCAGGTTTTGGTTTACCCGAAAGGGGCTCTGTAGTTTGGAGATTTCAAAGTGTCTTGGGAGGGAAGGAATCTCCAACTCTGTGTCCATGTTTTGTTGATGACCAGCAGGGTGTGAGCTCAGAGTCAGGTGCACACAGTCCTTATAATGAAGGTCTAGGAAGACATCAGGGCTCCCAGTTGGAGACTTCTTCAGCCAACAGACAGGAGGTCTGTTCGTGGGGAGTCAGGAGGACTCCGATACTCTCCGGGAGTCAGTGGCTGCAGGTGGCAGCCAGAGCACATGTGTGTGTGTGTGTCTGAAGAGACAAGAGACAGCCTGAGGACTAAGGCCAGAGTGAAGCTGCCAGCTTCATGGAGTTCATGGTCTGGGGACAAGTGAAAAGAGCAGGGGTACTGCTATTGGAAAACTGCACGAGAGTGTGAGAGCCAGGTGTGCTTGTATTGTCAGTTTTGTATTGACTGGAGAAGAACCCCTGCGTGGGAAAACCTATGTTACAGACTGTTTACGTTTGCCTTTTAATAAAAATGGGCTGCCATGCCCTTAAAATGTATACCTGACTGCAGTGAATCACTGGAGAAATGCATCTATCGCTGAGCTAATTGTCCCCCATATTACAATATGTAGATGCATATGACTTACTACACTTGAGCTGGGTCTCAGTCGTTTCATGCAACATTATTATTATATAAATTTCTTTCTTTGTGGACAAATTACTTACTTAAGTGGTGACATAGAGCACACTAGCTCTCATGACGACCTATGAAAAACCTAGTTGGACTATCCCATGCACAAGAGGAGGTGGTAACAACTGTTGTATGAAGATTTTTGTTATCTATATTTACTGTTGGGTATGTATTTATGCCCATTTGAGGTTACTTATACCAATCATTATATGTAGTGAAATGTTATGTGACAAACATATATATTTTGTATTTGTAGAACTCTCCCTGTACATTCATTTCCTGAAGAAGCGGACTGTTGCCCTGAGAAACGCACCTGCGTTGAAGCAACTTACAGCGAGCTATCTCACCACTTGGCTGCAGCAGGGTGGATGGATTAACTAAAATCTCCAGGAGTAACAAAACAAATTCCTGAATATATTTGTTCAATTTCTAAATATGTTCTAGCAATAATTTTAATTTTTGTATAACAATAAATTTGCACTATATGTGCTTTTAATGGTACCAATAAAGTCCTTTTTTTAGTTTGTTAGGGGTTTTTTGTGCAAACTTTAATAAATCAACCCCTATGTTTCCACAGATTATTAAATGTCCTTTATTTTCCCCAGGGAGATTGTTCTCAGGAACCCTCCCATGTATTATCTGTGTTCCTCTGTATAAGGATTGCTATGACTACGAGTCTCAGTCTCAGCCCCTCCCTGTAGGAATGTAAAGAACTGGTCACACTGGTTACTGAGTGTCAGAGACTTTACTGTCAATTCTCTCTTCCACTCTCAGCGATGGCGTCTGCTGATCTTAGGAAGTAGCTCAATATTCCTTCTGTCTAAACATTTATACAGATCCTGTAACCCTGAAATGTGGACACAATTTCTTCCGGGGCTGTATTGGTCGTGTGTTGGATACACAGGAGGGGTGTGGAGGGGTTTCCTGTCCTGAATGTAGACAAACATTTAGGCTGCATTCACATGTCAGCTTATAATCGCGGGCAGAACCGCCGCGGTTCCGCCCGCGATTTGGAGATTTATTGCAAATCGCGGGACGCCTAGCGTTGCCCGTTGATTTGCAATAGCCCCCCAAATGCCGAGCGATGTTGCCGCAATTTACGCCCGCCGAATCGCGGCAACATCGCGCAAACAAAATCGCGGGACGCAATACGCTCCAAAAAAGTACAAGAGCTTCTTTGGAGCGTATTGCGTCCCGCGATTTTGTTTGCGCGATGTTGCCGCGATTCGGCGGGCGTAAATCGCGGCAACATCGCTCGGCGTTTGGGGGGCTATTGCAAATCAACGGGCAACGCTAGGCGTCCCGCGATTTGCAATAAATCTCCGAATCGCGGGCGGAACCGCGGCGGTTCTGCCCGCGATTATAAGCTGACATGTGAATGCAGCCTTAGGAAACGTCCCGTCCTTCAGAGGAACATAACACTGCGTAACATAGTGGAGAATTTCCCATCTGCTCAGCCAGACCAGGAGGAGTCCGGAGGCTTCTGTACTTACTGTATTCACACTCCTGTACCTGCTGTGATATCCTGTCTGATGTGTGAAGCTTCGCTGTGTGACAATCACCTGAGAGTCCACAGCAAGTCACCAGAACACGTCTTATGTGACTCCACCACTTCCCTGGAGAACAGGAAATGCTCCGTTCATAAGAAGATCCCGGAGTATTACTGCACTGAGGACTTCACCTTTAATTTTCCCCAGATAGGGAGATTATTGCCAATAATCCTCCTATAAATCATGTGTGTTCTGTAGAAAGATTCCTATGACTACGGGTCAAAGTCTCAGCCCCTCCCTGTAGGAGTGTACAGAACTGGTTACATTGGTTACTAAGTGTCAGAGACTTTACTGTCATTTCTCTCTTCCGCTCTCAGCGATGGCGTCTGCTGATCTGAGGAAGGAGCTGGAATGTTCCGTCTGTCTGAACATTTATACAGATCCTGTAACCCTGAAATGTGGACACAACTTCTGCCGGGACTGTATTGGTCGTGTGTTGGATACACAGGAGGGGTCTGGAGTTTATCTCTGTCCTGAATGCAGAGAAGAGTTCCAGGATCGGCCTGCACTGCGAAGGAACATAACACTGCGTAACATAGTGGAGAATTTCCTGTCTGCTCAGCCAGATCAGGAGGAGTCCGGGGTCTTCTGTACTTACTGTATTCACACTCCTGTACCTGCTGTGAAATCCTGCCTGCTGTGTGAAGCTTCTCTGTGTGACAATCACCTGAGAGTCCACAGCAAGTCACCAGATCACGTCTTATGTGACCCCACCATTTCCGTGGACAACAGGAAATGCTCCGTCCATAAGAAGATTCTGGAGTATTACTGCACAGAGGACTCCACATGTATCTGTGTGTCCTGCAGTTTGGCCGGAGAACATCGGGGACACCAGGTGGAGACTCTGGATGAGGCCTCTGAGATGAAGAAGAAGAAACTGAGGAATGTTCTGCAGAAACTGATGACAGTGAGAGAGGAGACGGAGAAAAGAGTGCAGAGTCTGCAGGAACGTAGGAGGAAAGTACAAGGAAAAGCAGATGATGAAACAGAGAGAATCACTGCCCTGTTCAGAGACCTCAGGAGACGTCTGGAAGACCTGGAGAAGAGAGTCCTGAGGGATATCTCCGGGCAGGCAGAGCGGGTCTCCATGTTAATCAACAGTTTGGTCCAGGATCTGGAAATAAAAAAGGAGGAGGTGTCCAGGAAGATGGGGGACATTGAGAAGCTGTGTAACATGACGGATCCACTGACTGTCCTACAGGAATCAGACACAGGTGACTTGTGTGATACTGAGGATGGAGATAATAAGGACAGAGAGAGAAATGATAAACTCCTCCATGATGGAGGGGATCTGGATGTGGGGGGGATCTCACATACATTACACACAGGTTTATCTGATATCATGTCTGGGGTAAATGTACAGAAATGTACAGGCACACATGTCTACCCACATTCTACTACAAAGGACAAAGGTCACATCAATGCTGAACCATCCAGGAGACGTCTCCAACCCTCCCCCACCATACAACACTCACACCGCCAGGCTGAAGAACCAAATATTGGGTCTGTACAGCAAACATTGGGGTTGTTGGGGGTTACAGACATATTATTGGATGTGAGTACAGCTGGTAATTATCTGCATATATCAGATGACAGGAAAACTGCATCCTGGTCATCACATCAGAATCGCCCAGAAACACCCGAGAGGTTTCAGGACTATCCTCAGGTGATAAGCAGTCAGAGTTTCTCCTCAGGGAGACATTACTGGGAAGTGGATGTCGGGGGTTCAGGGTACTGGAGAGTCGGGATGTGTTACCCCAGTATAGACAGGAGAGGAGATCAGTCAGAGATTGGAAGGAATATGAAGTCCTGGGGTTTGGGGAGGTGGTGGGGTAAGCACAGGGCCGGCGCTACCAGTAAGGCGACTAAGGCAGCTGCCTAGGGCGCAGCTTAACAGGGGGCGCCGCCATTCTGCACCCCGAATCAGTAGTGGACCGGCCGGTGTGGCACTCCTCATGCTGTGCCGCCTGAGCGCTACAGCAAGCGAGCCCCAGGCAGCACACACCACTTGTCTAGAGCGCACATTAGAATAGTCGGGGCGCCAGAAGTGCCCTCCATAGAATCCTGGGGATCCAGCTCGGCGCTCACTGCCCTCCGGTCTCCGCCCCTCCAGCTGATTTCTGCTTGAAGAAGATCAGGAGCCGATCTCCAATCACACTCAGGGAGCTGGGCTTGTGCCTCTCCAGACGCCCCCCCCCCTCTGCTCCGTGTTCAACTTCTGGCAGAAGCAGATTGCTGGACACCGGACAGTCTCCCATCCCCCATCACATGCCGAGGACAGCATGCAAGGTGAGATGATGTGTGTCCCGTCCTCTCCCACCCCTCACACAGACAACACAGTACACTCCCCCACCCGGACACTGGCCTCACTCTTCATACATGGGGGGCTGCATTGTATGATATTGGGGGGGGGGGCTGTATTGTATGATATGGAGGGGGCTGCCTGCATTGTATCATGGGGGGGGGGGCTGTATTGTATGATATAGAGGGGGCTGCCTGCATTGTATCATGGAGGGGGGGGGCTGTATTGTATGATATGGAGGGGGCTGCCTGCATTGTATCATGGGGGGGGCTGTATTGTATGATATGGAGGGGGCTGCCTGCATTGTATCATGGAGGGGGGGGGGCTGTATTGTATGATATGGAGGGGGCTGCCTGCATTGTATCATGGGGGGGGGCTGTATTGTATGATATAGAGGGGGCTGCCTGCATTGTATCATGGAGGGGGGGGGCTGTATTGTATGATATGGAGGGGGCTGCCTGCATTGTATCATGGGGGGGGGCTGTATTGTATGATATAGAGGGGGCTGCCTGCATTGTATCATGGAGGGGGGGGGCTGTATTGTATGATATGGAGGGGGCTGCCTGCATTGTATCATGGGGGGGGGGGCTGTATTGTATGATATAGAGGGGGCTGCCTGCATTGTATCATGGAGGGGGGGGCTGTATTGTATGATATGGAGGGGGCTGCCTGCATTGTATCATGGGGGGGGGGGGGCTGTATTGTATGATATGGAGGGGGCTGCCTGCATTGTATCATGGGGGGGGGCTGTATTGTATGATATAAAGGGGGCTGCCTGCATTGTATCATGGAGGGGGGGGGCTGTATTGTATGATATGGAGGGGGCTGCCTGCATTGTATCATGGGGGGGGGGGCTGTATTGTATGATATAGAGGGGGCTGCCTGCATTGTATCATGGGGGGGCTGTATTGTATGATATGGAGGGGCTGCCTGCATTGTATCATGGGGGGGGGGGGCTGTATTGTATGATATAGAGGGGGCTGCCTGCATTGTATCATGGGGGGGCTGTATTGTATGATATGGAGGGGGCTGCCTGCATTGTATCATGGGGGGGGGGCTGTATTGTATGATATAGAGGGGGCTGCCTGCATTGTATCATGGGGGGGGGGCTGTATTGTATGATATGGAGGGGGCTGCCTGCATTGTATCATGGGGGGGGGCTGTATTGTATGATATGGAGGGGGCTGCCTGCATTGTATCATGGGGGGGGGGGCTGTATTGTATGATATGGAGGGGGCTGCCTGCATTGTGTCATGGGGGGGGGCTGTATTGTATGATATGGAGGGGGCTGCCTGCATTGTATCATGGGGGGGGCTGTATTGTATGATATGGAGGGGGCTGCCTGCATTGTATCATGGGGGGGCTGCATTGTATCATATGGAGGGGGCTGCATTGTATCATATGGAGGGGGCTGCATTGTATCATATGGAGGGGGCTGCATTGTATCATATGGAGGGGGCTGCATTGTATCATAGCAGCCCCCTCTATATCATACAATACAGCCCCCCCCCATGATACAATGCAGCCCCCTCCATATGATACAATGCAGCCCCTTCCATATCATACAATACAGCCCCCTCCATATGATACAATGCAGCCCCTTCCATATCATACAATGCAGCCCCCTCCATATCATACAATGCAGCCCCCTCCATATCATACAATGCAGCCCCTTCCATATATCATATGGAGGGGGCTGCATTGTATCATATTGAAGGGGCTGCATTGTATCATGGGGGGGCTGTATTGTATGATATGGAGGGGCTGTATTGTATGATATGGGGAGGTTGTTTTGTGTAGGCTGTATTGTGTGATATGGGAGGTGTGCTGTATTATATGGGGGGGGGGGCTGTATTGTGTGATATGGGGGGGCTGTGTATAATGGACAGTGTCCCCGTCTACCCAAATGCTGACCTCGTCTGACTGATGGTGATCTGTGATTGGCTGTCTCCATGACCTTATTCACATGGATGGCGGTGAAGCTGCATTATTACCAACCACCAACCGGGAGGAGAAGCTGAGGTTGGTGGGGACTGTACACAGGTCACAGCAGAAATTACCCCCCATCAGTGTTCCTTTAAACTGCTTCCCACCTCACTACATCAACCACTGCGCTCACACTTGCGTAATGCAGAGATCTTCTGGCTCTTGGCTGATGTAGTGAAGGTAGGTCATATGGGGGGGGGGGGGGGCGGCAATTTTTATTTTGCCTAGGGCGGCAAAAATCCTTGCACCGGCCCTGGGTAAGCAATACTCAGTGATACATAACAGTAATAAGATCTCATTATCTGGCAATGTCTCTAGTAACAGAGTCAGAATAGATCTGGATTATGAGGCCGGGCGGATCTCCTTTTATGATCTGTGTGACCCGATCCGACACCTCCACACCTTCACCACCACCTTCACTGAGCCCCTCCATGCTGGGTTAGGTGTATGGGGAGGGGGAGGTTGTATAAAGATATCTGGGGGGAATCAGAGATGAGAAATCTGCCCAGAGACTGGTGACAACACAGGACGGAGAGTCTGGTGAAATCAGTGGAAGAAAAGTGGACAACATCATTATTTATAAAGCTGCAGTCTCCGGGGCCGTCATCTTCATCCTAAACCTCACTTCACTACCTAGTGACCAGGAACAAGCATGCAGGAGGTCAGATTGTTCAGCCTTCACTGGCTGCATACTTGTTCTGGGTATGTAAAACACGAGGTAGTGTAGCCAGGATTGGGGTGATAGCCCTGGAGCCTGCACCCTTACAGTGTATCTATAACAAAAATGTTTTTTTGTTTCAGTTTTGGATGGAGTGGGGAAGAATTAGAACCCCTGTTTGTTTTTTTACTGCTATCCGGGTCCCATTAAAAGGATTTCCTCTAACTTCCTGTCTCGCTGACAATGATTTACCAGACAGGAAGTGAGGGGAACTCTCCAACAGACACCTTTTCCTTAGTAGAGGGAAAGCTAGAACCTCTGTCAGATTTTTATTTCTGTCTGTGTCCTTGTTGTAGATTTTCCTAAATTTCCTGTCTGGTACAATACTGTCACCAGGACAGGAAGTGAGGGAACATTTTTCTAATGTAGTCCCAGATAGCAGTAAAAACCTGTCAGGGGCTCTACTCCTCCCTCATTCCATCCAATACTAGAAAAACATATTTTGTCCAGATACATACATTAATATCTACAATGATAATTTCTAAATTTCACTCTTCGCAGGTTTGGAAAATTCATTTTCTCCTCCCTCTCACTTTGACTGCCTGTAATAGTTGTCACTTTTATCACAGGCAGTGTTAGTCCTGTTCCTATTGGTTATGATGTGTAGGGAGGCGGGGATTGATAAACAGATGTTGGTGATCAGTGATGGTTCTGCCGGTGTTGTGGTTGTGGTAGTGTGGACAGGTTACAGGGGGTATACAGTCTCAGGAAGAGGAAATCCTTGGCTCTGTATATGGGATGATTGATCAATGATTGGATATAGATTCAATGATGAGATGGATTGGATTATTGCTAGAATTTCTTTTAAACCCACTCAGTTTCTGCACCTCTATGATCCTTATGGGGCAGAATCATTTTTGGATTTCCTCTATGGCCATTTTCATCTAAAAAAGAAAAAAACAGTTAATATGTGATTTATTAATGATTAAATGGCATTATTAGGTGCTTATGTGCTAATGTTAGGATCTTTATATAATAACAGGTTCAGTTGCTAGAATGACTTTGCAGAAGGATGTTATTAGAACAAATTAAAGGTAAGAAAAGCCTATGCGCTGACCATAAACCAGATGTAGTAAACAGATAAAAGATATAGAGTGTAAACGGGGACCAGAGATTAGCAGCCAATTCTTAGTAGTGTCACCACATACATAAAAGCAAATAAAAAGGTAAATACAACCGACGCTGAGGCCCCGTTCACATAGCAGCGCTGCTCGCCCCGCGACCTCGGAGCGGCCGGCACGGACTTCATAACATTGAAGTCTATGACGGTCGCTCCGGGTCGCCCCAAAGAAGCTCCGGACCCTTTTTCTAAGTCGGAGAGAATTCTGTCGTTCCTATTAGAACGGGTCCGCAGCTTCCCTATGGAAGGCGACCTGTGAGGCGACCAGGTCGCCTCACAGGTCGCCCCAGTGTGAACGGGGACTAAATCAACCCCATAAGTTATATAAAAATGCAAGAATTAATAAACACATACATAGAAAGTAATAATCATAAATAGCATCAAATAAATATTGAATATATATATATAAAAGTGATGTGGTAAAGTGCACTGTGCAAATGGTGCAAATAAAGTGAACCACAATAATATTCAACAGTAAAAAGTCACTATAAAGGAAAAAATGACTGTGAACTAAAAGTGCAGAGTGCAGCTAGCTGATCAGATCCAAGACAAAAGAAAAAATGGTCTGATCTAAAGAACATAAAAGTGATGATACACAGTAAAAAATAACAGATAAAGCTGTGTGACATGAAAACTGTGACCTGTATTGATGGTGAAAAATACCCCAAAAAGGCAAGAGCAGGGGTAAGAATCACATATAAAGAAATCACTTTATATGGATGAAGATAAATCAAAAAAAGTTCACAAGTTCATGACTTTTCTATGAACTTTTATGTTTTCCATGAACTTATGAACTTTTTTGATGTATCTTCATCCATATAAAGTGATTTCTTTATATGTGATTCTTACCCCTGCTCTTGCCTTTTTGGGGTATTTTTCACCATCAATACAGGTCACAGTTTTGATGTCACACAGCTTTATCTGTTTTTTTTTTTTACTGTGTATCATTATCACTTTTATGTTCTTTAGATCAGACCATTTTTTCTTTTGTCTTGGATCTGATCAGCTAGCTGTACTCTGCACTTTTAGTTCACTGTCACTTTTTACTGTTGAATATTATTGTGGTTCACTTTATTTGCACCATTTGCACAGTGCACTTTACCACATCACTTTATATATATATATATATATATATATATATATATATATATATATATTCAATATTTATTTGATGCTATTTATGATTATTACTTTCTATGTATGTGTTTATTAATTCTTGCATTTTTATATAACTTATGTGGTTGAATTTGGGCCCAGGGGTCTGCCTAAGAGAGGGGACCACTCCAGGGGCCCTGAGGTTGCTCAGCAGTACAGCCTACTTTTGAGGACAGTTACCTCAGGAAAGGGGAGTGCCTTAGGAAGCTAAAGGACTCTTTCACAGTCAAAAGGCAAAGTAAATTAAGCGGCCTAGCTGTGAATAGCTCAACTCAGCGTTACTCAGCATTTAACCAGTGTTAATCAGCATTTAACCAGCATTAAACAGCATTTATCAGATCGTCCATGCTTATTGTGCATAGTTTAGTTCTGTTGGAGTATCCCACTAATCCCTTCTCTATCCAAGTTCCTAAAAAACATAAAAACCAAAGAAACTGGACTGGTCCTTGTCTGAGGTAAAAACACTTGGAAACATGTCTGAATGTTCTACTGTTGCTAATGGTAACCCGTCTTCAGCAGCTCCCTTGGGAGTAGTGCTACATCCGTTTCCTTGGAAGGTCTTGTTGTGGAACATAGAGACAGTTGGTCTCTTGCTACAATGAGGTATTTGGGAATCTGGAAGTCAGTCAAGCTGATAAGATTTTCAGAGATAACAGAAATTAATGTCTCTTGTAATTAATGTGCTGCTTGTGCAAATTCTTAGGTGAATGATTTATTATGTAAAATGTTGATGTTTGGGACAGTCTTCCATGACAACTGTCCAGGATTGGAGGGTAAAGACCTCCCGTTTAATAAAGAGGTCAGATCTTTGGTCCTCCTGCCTTGTCTAAGGATCGCCACATACCTTCATGCCTCTACTTTCCAACCTATACTTTTGCTTTGTAACTCTTCTAAATAAAGTTTCAAAACCTTCACCGTTGTCTTTTCAGAGGTTGTTATTTCCTTATCACATTCCGCAATGACTTTGGCATTAGTTGTAATAGCGATGTAACACAGAGATTAGTTTTTCCGGGACAGACAAGGCTTTCTATTGTCACTGTTGTCTTGCATTTTTTTTATATAAGACAAAATGTAACAATTATATAAATTTGCTTAGAATGACCAATGTTAGTTTTTTAGCAGTTAGTGTTACTGTAGATAAAAGATTCAATCCTTCTGTATTCAGTCAGAGGTGATTGCGCTGTCGGGCAGTTGAAGGGCCATAAAATCGAATCAGAGACCGGGAAGTACTAAAACCAACACGGCTCACAGTAATCAGAGCTCACAGGGGTCCAACAGATGGTGTGAAGCCCATAAAAAACAAATTGGGGGGAAAACTCAATTTTGCAGATATTCTGACACTCCAGGAATACGTCTGTATGTCACACTTTTCAATGAAATCAGCACCTGAGCTCAACCACAAGGCTCCTATCTACTGTGTTTCTGACCGGTCCCTAGTGCAGCACACATGCGGTCACAGGCAGAAATAAATACCACACAGAGATTGTAAAGATGGCCATAGATAGGTAGAATTTCTAATGGAAATTTATTAGGAAAAGAACATTCTAAGTTAAGTTTGTTCGGTTTTTTAATTATTATTGGGGTCAAATCAATGTTAATTTTCAGCCGCAGCGAGGAGAAAATTTGAAGGAGCGGGATGGAAATTTTTCTCAAACTAATGTTTAACAGTGAATGTGGTTTTTGTTTATAAAGTCCATTCATTGTGTAGCACCTTCCAAGGTAGGTGCTAGAAGAGAGTATAGTTTTTGGTCTTTCTGCTTACCAGGAAGATTGCCGGGTAAATTTATGGGGCTCTCTGCCTACCAGGGAGCAGGATCCATTGATGTGGTCTGCTCATGATGCTCAGGTGCAGCTCAGCTTGTCTGAATGTTTCACAAAAGGGAGGCATATTGGACAGTGGGAGGAAACCTGACAAGTGACACAGGCATTGTTACAGCCCTGGTGATTGGCAGAGGAAAGTGCCTTGGTGCATGCTGGGATACTCTATAAATGGCAAGGGCACATGTGTTCGGGGGTCTTCGGCTGGAGAGCGGGGTCCCAGGGGCAGCTGCCCCTCCTCTGTAGAAGCTGCCATGTGGCCTTGGGTGGTCAACCTGAAAGCCAAAAGTTAGAGAGGAGCTGAACCCAGATGTCCTGCAGAGCTGACTGGAAGGGAGACACTGGAAAGGATCTGATTCTGCCTACAGTGAGTACAGATCAGTGTCATGGGGCATGTCCTGTGAGGGCCACCTCTTCAAGTAGAAGAGTCAGTGGACAGGTGTCAGTCAAGGGGATGCTAGAGAAGGTACTGAAGATAAAGTAGTTGCATCAAGTCTGCTGCGGCCGCAGCAACAGGAGGTAGAGGGGCTTTAAAGGATCCAGAAGCTGAGGTCCTCCAGTTCGTACAGTGAGAAGGAGGCAGGGATCATTCTTCCATACAAGTGTCAGTATGGTAAAAGCAGTGTGTCTGCTTCCTCAAGTAATCCAGTAAGGCCAAGAGAGAGTTGTCCTTATCCACCATGAATAGATTAGTTGGAGTATCCTACTATTCGCTTCTCCCATCCAAGTTCCACAATAATACCCTGGACTGTTTATTTAGTAACGAGCAAACGTGAGTAAGGAGGGATATGTGAAAAACCCCCAGCAATTGTTTGCAGGTAATCAGAGGGAGGCCTAAGAAGTCAACACACAGCAAGCCCTACAGGGACAGTGCTACATTTAGGGGCATCTTCCAGGATTTTCCTCTGAGTTATGGCAGTGGTTGCTACTGGCAATGACCGGACAGATACCCAAGAAACGTCATGTCTTCTTATGTAAAGTGCTGGAGTGTCAGTGAAGAAAGGATGTGCTGTACTGTGAAAGAAAGTAATGTCTGCTTCACAGTGATCAATGCAAGTGTGCTTTCAAGTTATGGTCAAGAAAGCAGTAACCCCGCAAAGCAGGGATCAGCATGTCAGGGGTTGTGTCAGTACATGTGCTGTAGAATAAAATGTCTGCAGTGCAGTCGGTAACCGCAGGATCATTTCTAACAGCAGTGGGGGAGTTCAGTTGACATGAACGGAAAAGTGTAACTGAAGCTCAAGTAAAGGCAGAAGAGGCAGATGCTAAAAAGGGGGTTATGGTATACCTGCGCTATGGAATTCCTTAATTTAAAAAAGGTTTATGGTTTAAGCTGCCACCAACCTACCACTGACGTAGAGTAAGATTAGGGGTGATGGATTGTTGGTAAATGGCGCTACCACTTCTTAAAAACTGCATAACACTGCATAGAGACCATAATAACTATAAAAACCATAAAGGTCTTCTGTGTGTGGGAATGGTATTGTTCCAAACCAGGATATAACAAAACTGTGCACTATGCTGAAATATTGGGTTCTACCCCATATAATGAGCAATATAAATCACATAAATAGTGTAAAGTGCACAATATTAAAATGTTAGAAATAACTGAGTTATGTTAAACCATACAAAGTGCACAGAGCTGTGAATATAAGGTGTCAAAGTGCTGGATAATGGGTACAGATGCTGTCTGAAACAGTGTACAACAGATGGCGTGATTAAAAAAAATGTAAATGGTAATAGAAGACTCAGTGCTGGAATAGTAAAGTGCCAGTGTGCTGGATGATATCCAGAGGTATATATAGTATAGTACCTTTCAGTGAGCCACGAAGGTTCTTAGTGGCTATTCAATAAGCTCCTAAAGTGCTAGGTGCCTTGTAGGGCTGGGCGATAAAGCGATACCGATATGTATCGCGATAGTCGGGGGATCGATAGCAATACAACACTGTGAACGATAAACGCTCTGACGGGTTTAAGCTTTAAAAATGGCGCCGCCCGTCGCATACACGCCACTGCGCACGCGCCCCCGCCGCTCGGGAGAGGCCGGGAATAGCCGAAGTTACACGAGCGGCGGCGGCGCGTGCGCAATGACGTGGCGGCGCCGGGCGGCGCCATTTTTAAAATGAAGGCGCCTCTGGAACAGGTAAGTGAAACAGCTTCACTACCTGCCATTATGCAGGGCTGCGGGCACACTACAAGGGATGCAGTGCTGCAGGCATGGTCTACCTGTACCATGCCCACAGCACTGCATCTCCTGTAGTATGCCCACAACCCCGGATCCTCTTGTACCATGCCAGTACCCTGCTTTATCCTGCACCATGCCAGTACCCTGCATTCTCCTGCACCATGCCAGTACCCTGCATTCTCCTGCACCATGCCAGTACCCTGCATTCTCCTGCACCATGCCAGTACCCTGCATTCTCCTGCACCATGCCAGTACCCTGCATTCTCCTGTACCATGCCAGTACCCTACATTATCCTGCACCATGCCAGTACCCTGCATTCTCCTGTACCATGTCAGTACCCTGCATTCTCCTGCACCATGCCAGTACCCTGCATTCTCCTGCACCATGCCAGTACCCTGCATTCTCCTGTACCATGCAAGTACCCTGCATTATCCTGCACCATGCCAGTGCCCTGCATTCTCCTGTACCATGCCAGTGCCCTGCATTCTCCTGCACCATGCCAGTGCCCTGCATTCTCCTGCACCATGCCAGTACCCTGCATTCTCCTGCACCATGCCAGTACCCTGCATTCTCCTGCACCATGCCAGTACCCTGCATTCTCCTGCATCATGCCAGTACCCTGCATTCTCCTGTACCATGCCCGCCGCCCTGCATTCTCACCCTAGGGTCCTTATTTTAAATGGGTAATAAAAAATATCAATAATTATCGATATCGACCGATATGAAACACTGATATCGTGATACAGTTTTCAGCCATATCGCCCAGCCCTAGTGCCTTGTGAACAGTGCTAAAATGAAAGACATGCCCGGCGACAGGAGAGAAAGGACTAGGCATAGGGCATACATGAATGGGTGAGAAAGGGAAGCGTGCAGTAAAGGTCAAGTGGGGGACAAAAGTAGGTGGGCTAACAGGGGGGCACTTACCTTATTGGTCAGTGGTACAGGCAGGGGGTGGAGAGGTTGAAATATAGGTCCAGGGTAGGAGGGGTCAGGTCAATCCTGAAGGAGAAAGCGTGGAAGAAAAGTCTGTGTGTCCAGCTGCTGCGTCTCTTCTAGGATCTGCAATAGAGGGGAGATGAGTGAATTGGATGGCCTGCTGTCCCGTCTCCGGGAGTTGGCTGAGGTGCATGGCTCAGACTGGGTGCAGGGACAGGTGGCCAGCACCTTGCAGGGGGCCGGGGAAGGCCCCTCGCAATTGAGGCCTTCCTCCACACGTGCTAGGAGGTCTAGGCCTCCGGAGCGCTTCAGCCCGGATCGGGCCCCCAGGGCTCAGCGTCGCCATGGGAGCCCCAATAGGGACCCTTCAGCCCCCCCTGCTAAGCGTGTGCCTGCTTCGGCGGGTGGGGAAGCTGGGAGGAATCCCCTTCATGGACGGAGCCCACGGGGGAGGGACACTCACCTTGCTGCAGCCCGGGTCCCTTCCTCCATCATCGTGCGGCCGGATGGATCGGCGGGTGTCCCTGACGAGGTTCCGGTCGGGGGCATCCGCTCGGCGGGGGAGAGCCAGTGCTGCGGGTGCCGGCCTGCTGCCTGGGGCGGCCGGGGGCCCCATCCCGGATCGTGATGGTCGCCGAGTGAGCGGGGGGAGCCGATCGGGTGCCCTGCAGCCGTCTGTGAGGACCTCCAGGCCTGCTCCTAGGCCTGGGAGAGCGGAGGATGTGGAGGAGAGCGGGGCGCGCGCTGATGACGTCATCGGGAGGCGCGGCTTCGGCTTAAAGGGACCACGTCTGCAGCAGCCTGCTTCTACAGGATCGAGCTCCAGGCTGTCTGTGAAGAGGAGATCCGTCCAGAGGAGGGGGAAGACGGCGGCGGCGGAGGTTCCGGTCCACAGTCCAGAGGTCGTCCGATCGGAAGGGGAGGTCAGCAGCTCGGAGGACGGTGAAGTCGCAGATGCTGTTCCTGTCGCAGCGGGGGATGCCGGAGTGGCGGCTGGGGGGGCGTCCAGCCCTGGGCAGCCTGGTGAGTGCTCTATGTCTGTACTGTCTTCTGCTGTGGCGTCTGATGTGTTGTCTGGCCCAGGGGGTGGGGGTTCGGTCCGGGGTGTTGGGGGGGATGTGTCCGCCCGGGTGGGTCTGGAAGTGTTGGGCAGCCTGCGGGACTTGGTGAGGCGGCTGGAGGCCAGTGCTTTGGCGGCCCCTCCCTCGGTGGCGGCTTGGGCCCCGCCGGGACTCGGGGCAGTGGTGGGGGGCTCCCGCCCGGTTCAGGGGTCGGCGGTGGCGGGAGCCCAGGCAGGAGTGACGGTGGCGGGCACGCAGACGGAGGAGGCGTCGCGGGCTCCGGTTGCGGCTGCGGTGGACAAGTCCGGGGACGGGAACAAGGACTGTGACAAGGTAAGGTTGGCGGACGCGGCGAAGTGCGAGGTGTACGTCTGCTTCGAGGGACCGTTGGGGGCTCACCTTAAGCCCGAAGTTCGCGACAAGATATGGAAAGGTGACTATGTAGAAATTTTTTCCCTGCTCCCGTTGGAGAAGTTTAACCTGGATAGGGTTAAGCCGGACGAGAGCAAGAAGGAGGAGGAAGAGAAGCGGCGGTATCGGCTGATCCCCCGTACGTTTGCCAATTGGTTGCAGGCTTTTGCGATTTTGGCGAGCGTTATAGGGGAGAAGGCGCCCGAAAATTGCTCGGCGTTGTTCTGTTACCTGGATGCGATTGGGGAAGCCCACCGTGTGTACGGGGGGGTGGCCTGGTTGCGTTATGATGAACAGTTTCGGCAGCGCAAGGCGGTCCGGCCCTCCATCCGGTGGGATCATAAGGATATCAGCCTGTGGATGAAGTTGATGACGTCTGCCCGGGCGGGGGGTCAGTTTTTTCCAGGGGGGGCCGGCGGCACCTCGACCTCGGGTTCATCGGCCGATAAGAAGAAAGGGGTGTGTTGGCAGTTCAACGAGGGCACGTGCAAGTTTGGGAGCTCCTGTCGTTTTAAGCACGAGTGTTCAGGATGTGGCGGCAGTCACCCCCTGTCCCGTTGCTTTAAACGGGGAAAGGGGCGTGGTGGGGAGGTCCCTGGCAAGAGGGATGACTCCGGTGAGGGTGGCAAGGATGGTACCGTTCTTAAATAGGTACCCTGATCGGGAGGCGGCTGGCCGTCTTGAAGTGGGTTTTCGGGAGGGTTTTCGCATTCCGTGTTCTTTGGAGGGGATTCCGCCCTTGGCGGGCAACTTGCGTTCTACCCGGCTTTACCCGGAGGTGGTGGCGGAGAAGCTGGCTAAGGAAGTGGCATTGGGCAGGATGAGTGGGCCTTTTGCTTCGCCCCCGTTGCCGGGGCTGGTGGTTTCGCCGTTGGGGGTGGTCCCCAAGAAGGAACCGGGCAAGTTTCGCCTGATTCACCATCTGTCCTATCCGCGGGGTGGCTCTGTCAACGATGGTATTGACCCGCGGGCGTGTGCGGTTACCTATACGTCGTTTGATGCGGCCATTTCTTGGGTTCGAAAATATGGTAGGGGGGCCCTGTTGGCCAAGGCCGACGTGGAAGCGGCCTTTCGCTTACTGCCAGTTCACCCCGATAGTATGCACTTGTTGGGGTGCCGTTGGCAAGGATCTTATTTTGTGGATCGCTGCTTGCCGATCGGCTGTTCCATTTCGTGTGCCTTCTTTGAAACCTTTTCTTCCTTTCTGGAGTGGGTGGTTCGGGATGTGTCGGGGGTTAGCTCCATCATCCATTATTTGGATGACTTTTTGTGCATAGGGCCCTCGGACTCGAGGACCTGTGCGGTCCTCTTGGGGACGCTGCAACACATCGCCGCCCGTTTTGGGGTTCCTTTGGCTTCGGACAAGACGGAGGGCCCTGTGACGGAATTGGTTTTCTTGGGCATCACGATTGACTCTCTGGCCATGGAATGCAGGTTGCCGTTGGACAAGTTGGTGCGTTTGAGGGAGGAGGTTAGGCAGGCGAGCGGTCGTCGCAGGATCACGCTGCGGGAGTTACAGTCCTTACTCGGTAAGTTGAACTTCGCGTGCCGGATAATTCCCATGGGGCGAATTTTTTGTCGCCGTTTGGCTGCGGCCACGTCAGGGGTCCGGGCCCCTGGGCATTCGGTGAGGCTTACCAGGGGGCTTCGGGCGGACCTGAGGATTTGGGATATGTTTCTGGAGTCTTACAATGGCTGCTCGCTGTGGATGGACGGTCCGTTTAGCAACGGGGACTTAGCTCTATTTACGGACGCAGCTGGTTCTGCGGGGTATGGGGCATTCTTTCAAGGACGGTGGAGCGCGGAACCTTGGCCGGAATCCTGGAGGTCGGCGGGTTTCCTGCGTAACTTGGTGTTGTTGGAGTTGTTTCCGATTGTGGTTTCGGTGGCTCTATGGGGGGCGGGCTTTGGCAACAAGAAGGTGCGTTTTCATTGCGACAACATGGGGGTGGTGGAGGCGATCAATAACATCTCGGCGTCTTCCCCCCCGGTAGTTAGCCTGTTGCGCCATCTGGTCCTGTTGTGTCTGCGTTTCAATGTTTTTATTTATGCTGTGCATATTCCGGGGGTTTCTAACCAGGTGGCCGATGCTTTGTCTCGTTTCCAGTGGACCGAGTTTCGCGTGTTGGCGCCGGCAGCGGAGCAGCATGGGATTCCCTGTCCGCGGGATTTGTGGACGGTCCCCTTGGAGGTGCAGCGATTTTGATTCGGCGGTCACTGTCCCCTGCGACTTGGGAGGCGTATGTCAGGGCGTGGGCGGAATGGCGTTCCTTTTTGGAGGAGGTAGGGGGGACAGATTTGGGGGTGGATGTGTCCGCTCTGGTGCTTTACTTTGTGTGTATGAATTTTGGGCGGGGAGTTTCGGCGGCGGCCATGGATAGGAAACTGGCTGGCATGGCCTTTTGGTTCAAGTTGTCAGGGGGGGTGGATTTCACCAAGGCTTTTCACGTGCGGCAGGCATTGAAGGGGCACCGGAGGTGTAACCGGGGCCGCGATTCCCGGCGTCCGGTGTCCTTTTCAGTGTTGGGTGTCGTTCTGGAAAAACTGGGCTCTATCTGTTCGTCATCTTATGAGGGCCTGCTGTTCAGGGCAGCCTTCCTGTTGGCTTTCTTTGGGGCCTTCCGGATTGGGGAACTGGTTAGTCCATCGACGAGGGTGGCTGGGGGGCTGCAGCTGGAGGACATAGTGCGCACTGCCTCCTCGGTTCGGATTCGTATCCGGAGGTCCAAAACGGACCAGGTGGGCAGAGGTAGGTGGGTGGAGCTGTTTCGGGGCAACGGAGCTGATGTTTGCCCGGTGGGGGCTCTGGAGCGTTATCTTCAGGTTCGGCCTGAGGTTGGGGGTGCCTTATTGGTTCACTTGGACGGTTCTTGCCTGTCCAGGTTTCAATTTGTGGCGGTGTTTAGGAAATGTTTGCTGGCCGGGGGCTTCGACCCGGCGGCTTATGCGTCCCATTCCTTTCGCATCGGGGCGGCCACAGAGGCGGCCCGTTGGGGTTTGGGAGAGGACGTGGTCCGGCGCATTGGGCGGTGGGAGTCGCACAGGTTCCGGTCCTACGTCAGGCCCCACCTGGTGCAGTAGCCCCTACGGAGGGGTTATAGGGGCCTGTTTGTGTGTGTTTTCTGCGTAATTTTCGTGTCTGTTTGGTTGTGTTGTATGTGTGCGTTGGGTGTAGGGTGCACTGTCTTTGTTTCTTTTTGCAGGTGTCCGGCAGTGTCTGATTTGGATCCTCGGCCATTCGTATGTCTTCTGGGGGGCCAGGCGGGCGGAGGTCAGGCCTAATGGTAGACAGTTGGGAGTTCCCCGGGAGGAGGGCAGGGTCAGGTGGATAGGTGTGCCTGGCATGCTGTGGAGCAGGGTCGTGCCGGAAGTCTCCCGCTTTGCCAGGTTGGACAGGGCCCCGGATATCCTTGTTTTGCATGTGGGCGGGAATGATTTGGGTCTCCGCTCTATGCGTGAGCTCATTCGGGATGTGAAGTTCGACTTTTGAGGCTTCGCACTTCCTTCCCTGATATGCTGGTGGTGTGGTCCGACATTGTGGCCCGCACTTCGTGGCGGTCGGCTCGTTCAGTCGACAAACTTAATAAGGCCCGTATTAAAGTGAACAAGGAGGTGGGGAGATTCGTCAGCAGGAATGGTGGCCTGGTGGTGCGGCATCTGGAGCTGGAGAGCGATACGTGGCAGTTCCTTCGTGGGGATGGGGTCCATCTCAATGCTATTGGCACTGACCTGTGGTTCTTGGGTTTGGAGGACGGGATCCACCGGGCCTTAAGGGTGTGGAGGGGCGCACAAGTGTAAGGGGTCACACTTGTGGCGCTGTGGCGGTTTGGGGTCCTTGACAGGGGTTCAGCAAACTGTTTTTTGGGAAAAATGGTGGGGACCCATCCGAGGTATGGCGTCCTCTAAATTGTACAGGTGGGGTGTCTGGGTCGGCTGTGTTAGTCCCCGAGGCGGTGCTTAGCGGCTGGGGAAGTGACCAAGCCAAATGGTGACCCAGACACAGAAGTTGGTTTTTACATGGTACTGTCAAGGACCACAAACATAGATCTGGGTTATTGTTATTATTATTATTGTTATATTGTTATTTCATAATTTTATATTTGTTATTTAATAAAAGGCCATGTCGGCCATTTTTACTCCAAGACGAGTAGTGTGTTTTGTATATAGTTTAAGTGGGTGTGGGTATTGGGCAGTTAGCGGGTGTTTTTTCGTAGTCCAGCACGGGAGCTCTGATCTACCCAGATCATGTGCTGAAACTGCCTTTTATAATTATGATAAAATACATTTTATTGTGCTCACAAACCCGGGGATTGGATGTAGTTGTGAGCCTGGTGTTAAATAACACAAGGTGGGTGGTATATACACACAGTAGTCCCGCAAAACGGTGTCCGTGCTGATAGTGCAAGTGCTAATACCCGTGGCCCCCCATCTGCAGAGGCCACTCCAGATGACGTTGTAGTGATGAAACGCGCAGGACGGAGTTTACATCGCCACACGTCACTTCCGTTCGTAGTGGTTCTGGACCGTGGAACTGCTTACACCAATAGTGGCTATTTCCTTTGGAAGAGGTTGGGGAGGGCCGAGAACACCGCTGGGGCCGGGACCAGTGGTCCAGACCTGCACAACCATCTGCCAAACCAGAGAGACCCACATTTCAGAGGTGCAATGCACACAAGTCATTAGGGCCGGGCAGTGGTCAGACGATGCATTGGTTGCGGTCACAGCAACAGGATGTCTAGCTCTTAAAGAGGCAGAGGGGCTTCAATGGACCCAGAAGCTGAGGTCTCCAGTTCGTACAGTGAGGAGAAGGCAGGGATCATTGATGTGGAATCTGAATTTAAATGCAGATTCAGATGTCTGGAAGAGGGAATCGGTGAATGGGGATCAGATGTGGAGACTAAGTGGGACTGGGGAAGAAGAAAAAGGCATCCTCCAAGTTCCAGTTTACTAAGGCCCCGTACACACTATCAGATTATCTGAAGACTTTTGTCTGCAGACTTACCAAAACCATATAATATGAGGTCAAACCTAAACACTTTCAATTTGTATGCAATCCGGCAGGCCCTTGCACTACATAGAAAAGGTAAATCTGAAGACAAAAGTCTTCAGATAATCTGCACGTGTGTACGGGGCATTATTGAAGAGACAGAGGCAGCGGTCATTCGCAGGCGGAATGCGAGGAATCTCATGTTCTGTGAGGCCTGTGCCACAATGGTCCCAGACTTATCCCCACCCCGCACCTATGCTCAGGCCCGAGCACAGAATGACTTTTATTCCAAAATTATCTCTACAGTGGAGACCCCATATGCCCCACCTGGGACAGGAGATAGGCAGAAACTTCCCAGGTACTCTTGTTTCCAAAGGCTCATTCAGAGTAAGGTGGCCATGGAATACAGATACAATTATCCATATGTTCCACGGAGATAATGGAGAAAATTGAAAGCAAGAGGGAGGCTTGGTGTGAAGAAGCTGTCTGGGACTTTCTCTATGACCCCAAGCTGCATTGGAACCTGTCCTGTCTGGGGCGGCCGATATACAGTATCTCACAAAAGTAAGTACACCCCCTCACATTTTTGTAAATATTTTATTCTATCTTTTCATGTGACAACACTGAAGAAATGACACTTTGCTACAATGTAAAGTAGTGAGTGTACAGCTTGTATAACAGTGTAAATTTGCTGTCCCCTCAAAATAACTCAACACACAGCCATTAATGTCTAAACCGCTGGCAACAAAAGTGAGTACACCCCTAAGTGTGTTTACAGTACATGTGATAGGGGTGAACAGGGAGGAGGTCTGAGCCAGAGGTGGTGGAACTGAGTTCAACCAAGTTCTAGCTGAAAAAAAGCCCTCTTCTACCAAGGGATACGCTTTGGTAAGGTTTATTTCTGTTTTTATTCTGTTTTTATTTTCATAGCAAATTGCCAATTGTGTTTCTTTTTGTAACTCATTTTTCTTTGTACATATTTCTTATGCACAGCCCACTTTCGGATATATTAAATATAGCACCCTCCTAGGTAGAGAAGTGCTAAGTAAACGCATCTAATTCTCCTTCAGCTTATCAGGGGAGCCTGATCTGTTATGTTGCCTGTTACATGTCTCCAGGTGTGATTCACTTGGTCTGAGGGAGTGTCCCCACTGCATCCAATGAGGGAGCTTGTTGGACAGTGGAGGAAACCCAGCCAGTGACACATCAGGTTTTATGGCAGTCCCAGTGGGAATGCACCACCGCAGTGCATCCTAGGATTGACCATAAATACTGAGGGGACATGTGACAGGGCGTCTTTGGCGGGAAGCAAAGTCCCAGGAGGAGGCTAACGGCTGTCTCTCCTCCTGCTGTGTGTGAGGAAGATGGTCAGCCTAGTGAAGCAGGTGTTAAGCTGAGCAGCAGAGGATCCAGTGAAGCTGCTGGCAGAGTCTCTCGTGAAAAACAGTGTCCGGGAGTACCAGGAGATTTGCTAAAGCGTCAGGCCCAGGAAAGGGGACCATTCCAGTGAAGTCAGGGGATGAAGGAGCCAGCTCACACAGAGAGAGAGAGTTACAGTAAAGGCAAAAAGTTTTGCTCTCAGTGGGCTTCCTAATATTGGTGCCACATCCCTTAATCAATTGAAAAAAGAGAAAGTGTTCCTCTAGTGGTGGGATTTTAACGGCACTCCAAAAACTGATATTGAATCAACGTATATAAGATATCAACACAATACTTTATTGAAAATACATAAATATGGGGAGCATAAAATCAGCAATACATATTACATTGCTCCGTCAACACCACTTAAGATTAGAACTACTCCTGAGGAAGAAGTTACTACATACTTTGAAACGCGTTGGGTACTTACCTGCTGTTCTAATGTGGTCATCACCTGCATCTTGTGACATGTAATATGTATTGCTTGCTGATTTTATGCTCCCCGTATTTATGTATTTTCAATAAAGCAAAAAAAAATTTCTCTAGAGGTGGGACTTTATAGGCACAAATTTTGAAATTTGAAAACACAGATCATAAATATACAAGAAAATTTTATTAAATACAAAAATTGGAGCAGAAAATACAACAGTATTTGTTCATAAGTTAAAAAACAAACAATGCAAGCGATATTGTATGTATGATGAAATAACTCAACCAACAGATCCAGGCTATCCGACGCGTTTCGAGGTTTTTAGACCTCTTCGTCAGGGATGATACTGGAATACTATATGGTTGGTTTTCAAAAAAAAAAAACAGACAAAAAGCTTGCTGGTTTTTAGTTAAAAACAGGAAGGAAAAAACTACGACCCAAGCACTGCTGTGTATTCATAGAGTAGGATTTTCTCCAGTGCACAAATTGTGAGCAAAATGAAATGGGACCGATGGCAGGAGCGTGCCCCCTAGTTCCGAACAGCTGAAGTCCAATTGATGCTTAGCGGGATGGACCGGGCAATAATATGCCCAAACTTAGGATGTCATAGGGATCAAATGCTGCATGGACTCCTTCTCCCAGTATCATCCCTGACGAAGAGGTCTAAAAACCTCGAAACGCGTCGGATAGCCTGGATCTGTTGGTTGAGTTATTTCATCATACATACAATATCGCTTGCATTGTTTGTTTTTTAACTTATGAAGAAATACTGTTGTATTTTTTGCTCCAATTTTTGTATTTAATAAAATTTTCTTGTATATTTATGATCTGTGTTTTCAAATTTCAAAATTTGTGCCTATAAAGTCCCACCTCTAGGGAAATTTTTTTTTGCTGTATATTCCTTTCTGGGATGTGGCACATCAAGTAGAGGCCCATAGCAGGAACACACACAATATTTTCAATAAAGTATTGAGTTGATATCTTAAATATGTTGATTCAATATCAGTTTTTAGAGTGCCTTTAAAGTCCCACCACTAGGGGAACACTTTCTCTTGTTACAGTAAAGGGGGTGCCGTGTAGAGAACCCTGAAGAATAGGGACAAAGGGGGTGCCAGGAAGGGCCCTGAAGCGTGTTCTACAGTACAGTACAGCTTATCTAATACAGTTCATTAATGTCTTCTTCACTGCAAGTGACAAGGCGAAGCAGCGGCCTTGTCGCACTCAGCATATTTAGTTGTCCCAGCAAACTGTGCATAGTTTATTCAAGTTGGAGTACCCCACTCATTCCCTTCTCCTATCCAAGTTCTCAATAAAACCAAAAATACCAAAGCTCCTAGACTGTTTCCTGACTGAGCCAAAGCACTTTGAGAATGCTAAACTGTCATGTTGTTGCTAAGGGTATCCCAGGGGAACCTGTAACCAGCAGCTCCCAAGGGAGTAGTGATACATAAATTATAAAATGAATAAGTGACTTCTGTGTACTAAGCTAGGGCTCGTATCTCTGGAAAGATTGCTGCATTTTAGTGCCTAATTACTTGGTCTAAGCTACGTGCCAATCGGTTTGCAATTGCACTGTGGTTGGCAGATTGCATGCAGATTGTAAACGAGCCGACCTGCCAGGCAGAGATCTGTGTGTGTGTGTGTGGTGGCCCAGCAGACCAGTCTGCAGACAAACTATTGGGTGGTGGCAGGCTAACATTTGTTGTGTGTCTGGTGTGTGGACAGTGGGAAGAGTGAATAATACCAGTTCTAGCTTGTAGGATAGCTGGAGAATTCCTAGTAGTGTGTAATAATCGCTAGACTGCTAACCCAACCCTTAGGCCCCTTTCACACTTCTGCGACTTGTCATGCGATTTGGGACTGCAAAATCGCATGACAAGTCATTCTCCATTATTTCCAATGAGCCCCGTTCATATCTGTGCGAGTTGAAGTCGCACCGACTTCAAAGTAGTCCCTGCACTACTTTTGGCATGATTTTGATGCGTTTTGAGGAAAAGACATTATAAACCCAGTCAAACTCGCATCAAAATCGCTGCAAAAAGTCGCGTCGAAATCGTGGTCAAATCGTGCGACTTTGAAGTCCCACAAGTGTGCAAGGGGCCTTAGAGAAAGTACCACAGCCAGTCTTATTGCTCAGTATGGGTTCCCCCTTATTCTTTTATACTCCCCAGTCACAGAACCACGTCCCGGTTAGCTGGTCGCCGTGGGCTTGCGGTAACCGTGACATCCCGTCACACAGCGCCATTACTGCACCCCCGCAATGTACAGAAATAAAGCGTTGTTCTCCTTTCCTTCTACTATAAATGGACACTAAACTCCGATCTGAGAACGTTCTATTCACTCATCTGTCCTTATATCCTCTCCGAGACGAACCCCGCCCCCTCCTCCTCCTCTAACCAATCACTGTATTGGAAAAAACATGAAAACCCCGCCTTATAATCCCCTTCTTACTCCCCTGTAGCCGCAGTCATGTGACATTGCATCCCCAATGGGCCATACACTCTATACAATTGTCTTTAGATTGTTTTCTTTAGATTTACCAAAACCATATAATATGAGGTCAAATCTAAACATTTTCAGTCTGTATTCAATACATAGTTGAAGGTAAATCTAAAGGAAATCTAACAACAAAATCAAACATCAGCAGCTCCAGCTTTCCCATCTTGTTGGCCAGGCTTCTGGCATTGGTATACAAACATAACATCAAATGAGGATATATGTAACCGATCAAAATTACGAGGTTTGTATACCAATGCCAGAAGCCTGGCCAACAAGATGGGAGAGCTGGAGCTGCTGATGTTTGAGGAGGACTTAGATTTTGTGGGGATAACTGAGACTTGGTTTGACAGCTCCCATGACTGGATGGCGACCATTCAGGGGTATTCCCTTTATCGCAGGGATAGAGAGGGTAAAAAAGGGGGAGGGGTATGTTTGTATATTAAGAACAGTATACAGGTAAATATGAGGGATGATATTAATAATGGAGCTATGGACGAGGCAGAATCCCTATGGGTAGAGCTTCAAAGGGAAGGCACGGTGGGGAAGGTAATATTGGGCGTATGCTATAGGCCCCCCAACCAGAGGGAGGAGGGGGAGGCGGACCTCATTTTACAGATAGGATTGGCAGCTAGGATGGGAAATGTCATTATAATGGGGGACTTTAATTATCCAGATATAGACTGGGCAGAAGGAACCGCGCACTCAGCCAAGGCTAGGCAGTTCCTAAATATTTTGCAGGACAATTTCATGGGTCAGATGGTGAATGCACCGACAAGAAACAATGCAGTACTTGACCTACTGATTACCAACAATACAGACCTGATAGCGGATATAGAAATACGGGAAAACTTAGGGAACAGTGACCATAGGTCAATTGGTTTCAGTATTAATTACAGTAATAGGAAACACAAGGGTAATATAAGGACACTGAATTTTAAAAGAGCCAATTTCCCTAAACTGCGCTCTCTGCTAGAAAATATCAAATGGGATAGAACCCTGGGAACAAAGAACACGGAGGAAAAATGGGAGTGCTTCAAGAACATACTTAACAAGGGGATTGACCAGTGCATTCCAAAGGGAAATAAATTTAAAAGAGCAAAACTAAACCCTGGGTGGCTAAACTCCAACATAAAAATGTATATTAGTGCTAAAGAAAAGGCCTTCAAAAAATACAAGACTGAGGGGTCATTGGCAGCATTTAAGCATTACAAAGAGTGTAATAAGAAATGTAAAGATGAAATCAGGGCGGCTAAAATAGAACACGAGAGACATATAGCGGAGGAGAGTAAAAAGAACCCCAAGAAATTCTTTAAGTATATAAACAGTAAGAAAGCGAGGCCAGAGCACATTGGCCCCATAAAAGATGATAAAGGAAATATGGCCACTGAGGACAGAGAAAAGGCGGAAGTGTTAAATAATTTCTTCTCTTCAGTCTTCACAAAAGAATCCGGGGGCTACACGAACCTTGCTTGTAAGGCCAAACTAAACAACACACCTCAGGAAGTGCCGCCATGGCTAACAGAAGATAGACTTAAAACTAAACTAGAGAAACTTAACATAAATAAATCCCCGGAACCGGATGGCTTGCACCCGAGGGTTCTTAATGAGCTCAGCCAGGTGATTGCCAGACCATTATTCTTGATCTTTAAGGATAGTTTACAGACGGGTATGGTGCCAGCTGATTGGAAAAAAGCCAACGTGGTACCAATATTTAAAAAGGGGCCGAGATGTATCCCGGGTAACTATAGGCCGGTCAGCCTAACATCAGTAGTATGCAAAATTTTGGAGGGGATGTTAAGGGACCACATACAAGACTTTAGTAATGAAAACGGTATTATAAGTAGTAATCAGCATGGATTCATGAAAAATCATTCTTGCCAAACCAATCTATTAACCTTCTACGATGAAGTGAGTTGCCACCTAGATAAAGGTAAGCCTGTGGATGTGGTGTATCTGGACTTTGCAAAGGCCTTTGACACCGTTCCCCACAAACGATTACTGTACTAACTAAGGAAGGTAGGTATGGACCATAAGGTGAGTACCTGGATAGAGAACTGGCTCCAGGGGAGAGTACAGAGGGTGGTGATTAATGGGGAGTACTCGGATTGGGCGGGTGTGGAAAGTGGGGTCCCCCAGGGTTCTGTCCTGGGACCAATCCTGTTTAATTTATTCATAAATGATCTAGAGGAGGGGATATCTAGTACAATCTCAGTATTTGCAGATGATACTAAATTAGGCATGCCAATATCTTCTATGCAGGATGTGGAAACCTTGCAAGCAGACCTGAACAAAATAACGGGGTGGGCAACTACATGGCAGATGAGGTTTAATGTTGATAAATGTAAAGTAATGCACTTGGGGGCCAGAAGCCAGAAAGCGAGCTACTCACTAGGGGGGGGAACCTCTGGGTGAGTCTAGGATGGAAAAGGACTTGGGGGTACTGGTAGACAACAGGCTTGGCAGTGGCATGCAATGCCAAGCCGCCGCAAGCAAAGCCAACAGAATACTGGAATGTATAAAAAAGGGGATTCACTCCAGAAATAAAGAGATTATTCTCCCACTCTACAAGGCTCTGGTCCAGCCCCATCTGGAGTATGCTGTCCAGTTCTGGGCACCGGTCCTCAGGAAGGATGTGCTGGAACTGGAGAAAGTCCAGAGAAGGGCAACAAAAATAATTAGGGGAATGGAGGACATCAGCTATGAGGAAAGACTACAAGCACTGAACCTATTCTCTCTGGAGAAGAGACGATTGAGGGGGGATATGATATCAATGTACAAATACTGTACTGGCGACCCTAGCATAAGGAACAAACTATTCAGAGAAAGGAGATACAATAAGACACGTGGCCACTCACTAAAACTAGAGGAAAGGCGGTTTAACCTTAAAGTGCGTAAGGGGTTCTTCACTGTCAGAGCAGTAAGGATGTGGAATTCTCTTCCACAAGCAGTGGTATCAGCAGGGAGCATCGATAGTTTCAAAAAACTATTAGATGGGCACCTTAAAGACCACAACATACAGGGGTATACAATGTACAACATACAGGGGTATACAATGTACAACATACAGGGGTATACAATGTACAACATACAGGGGTATACAATGTACAACATACAGGGGTATACAATGTACAACATACAGGGGTATACAATGTACAACATACAGGGGTATACAATGTACAACATACAGGGGTATACAATGTACGGTTAAAAGCAAACACACACACACATCATAGGTTGAACTGGATGGACTGATGTCTTTTTTCAACCTCACTAACTATGTAACTACTGTATGTAACTATGTAACAAAAGTTGTATAGTGTGTATCCAGCTTAACTCTCCTCATCTCACCACTTCCTGGTTTGGGTCCTTCTTTGGGTGTCATTGTCAGTGCCTGCCTGATGTGAACACTTCCTATTTAATGGGGTGCAGAGGGATCCTCATTAATAAAAAAAAAAAATCACCCTATAAACTCCTTTTTACCTGTAGCCACAGTCATGTGACAGTTCATCCTTAACTCCCCTCATCTCTTCCTGGTTTGGGTCCTTCTTTGGGTGTTAGGATGTCAGTGCCTGCCTGATGTGAACACTTCCTATTGGATGGGCTGCAGAGCGATCCTCATTACCCACTTCTGGACCGGAAGGATTTTACCCCCTTAATGATCAGGCCATTTTTTGCGATTCGGCACTGTGTTACTTTAACAGACAATTGTGCGGTCGTGCGACGCTGTACCCAAATAAAATTGTTGTTCTTTTTTTCCCATAAACAGAGCTTTCTTTTGGTGGTATTTGATCACCTGTGCAATTTTTATTTTTTGCACTATAAACAAAAAAATTGCGACAATTCTGAAAAAAAAAAAAAAAAAAAACAATATTTTTTACTTTCTGCTATAAAACATTCCCAATAAAAAAAAAAATTAAAAAATCAAATCTTTTCATCATTTTAGGCCAATTTGTTTTTTGCTACATATTTTTGGTAAAAAAAATGAATGCCGATAAGTGTATTTTGATTGGTTTGCGCAAAAGTTATCAAGCCTACAAACTACGGGAAAGATTTATGTCATTTTTATTTATTTATTTAATAGTAATGGAGTTGATCTGCGATTTTTAGCGGGACTGCGACATTGCTGTGGACAGATCGGCCCCCTAACTGACATTTTTGACACTTTTGGGGGACCAGTGACATTACTACAGTAATCAGTGCTAAAAATATGCACTGTCACTGTACTAATGACACAGGCAGGGAAGGGGTTAACATCAGGGGGCGATCAAAGTGTGTCCCTAAATGTGTTCCTAGGGGGTATTTTCTAACTGTGTGTGGGATGGGCTTGCTCAATGAACACAGAGACCTTTGTTCCTAAATAAAAGGATCCCTGTGTTCATAACTGACAGAACAGCGGTCTGCCGTGTTTACATCAGCAGACCGCTGTTCTGTCTATAGGGGAGCCATCGCGGGTGCTCCACAGATCAGCTTCCCTGCTGGTGAATGGGGGCGTGTGCGCGCCCCCATGAAGCGATGTACGGGTACAGCTTTTTGCGGGAACCTGCTAACCTGGCTGGTGGTTAATGATAAAATCACCCATTAATCCCCTTCTTACTCCCTTGTAGTCGCAATCATGTGACACTCCTTCCGTAACTCTCCTCGTCTCATCACTTCCTGGTTTGGGTCCTTCTTCGGTTGTCCATGTCAGTGCCTGTCTGATGTGGACACTCCCTATTGGATGGGGTGCAGAACAATCCTCAATAATTAAACAAAATCACCCTATAAAACCCCCATTTTACCTGTAGTCGCAGTCATGTGACAGTCCATCCCCAACTCTCATCACTTCCTGGTTTGGGTCCTTCTTCGGGTGTCCATATCAGTGCCTGCCTGATGCGAACACTTCCTATTGGATGGGGTGCAGAAGGATCCTCATTAATAAAACAAACTCACCATATAAACCCCCTTTTTTTTACCCGTAGCCACAGTCATGGGAGGTGAGGGGATCAGGAAATCATTTATTGTCTCTGGAAGATTACATATTATTATAAATTCATCTGTTTTTTTTAATTAATTGACTCATTTTATTAAAGCAAAACTCCAGCCAAATATAATCAGATATAAATGAATAGCCCATAACATATAAAATAACAAAAATCAGCTTCAATATGCTGTAATATTCATCTTCATCCCGGAGATTTATCCTCCTCAATGTCCTCAGTCTCAGCATCATTAAACCCACTTCCTCTGAGCCCAGGTCACTCTGGCCTGTGATTGGACAGTGACAGGAGAAGCATCACATTGCTGAGCTCATCTCTCTGTCACTTTTCTCTCTCCTCCTATCAGCATGCTTCTTGTCAGCACATGAACTGATTGGCTCCTTGTGCTGCTTCTCCCTCTCACACTCCAGCCCTGCTGTACAGGGACTACAAGAGGCTGATCCCGGGTCACACTCTGGGAATTACAGGGCTTGTATTTATAAATGACATTTATTGATGTAATAATGATTACAGATCTGCATTCATTTGTATCTTCAATATCTGCCCGGAGTTCTCCTTTAAATGATTTATTAATAATGATATGTATTATAGAATATATATATATATATATATATATATATATATATATATATATATATATAACTATATACAGTGGGTACGGAAAGTATTCAGACCCCCTTACATTTTTCACTCTTTGTTATATTGCAGCCATTTGCTAAAATCATTTAAGTTCATTCTTCTTCCTCATGAATGTACACATAGCACCCCATACTGACAGAAAAACACAGAATTGTTGACATTGTTGCAGATTTATTAAAAAAGAAAAACTGAAATATCACATGGTCCTAAGTATTCAGACCCTTTGCTCAGTATTTAGTAGAAGCCCCCTTTTGATCTAATACAGCCAGGAGTCTTTTTGGGAAAGATGCAACAAGTCTTTCACACCTGGATTTGGGGATCCTCTGCCATTCCTCCTTGCAGATCCTCTCCAGTTCTGTCAGGTTGGATGGTAAACGTTGGTGGACAGCCATTTTTAGGTCTCTCCAGAGATGCTCAATTGGGTTTAAGTCAGGGCTCTGGCTGGGCCATTCAAGAACAGTCACGGAGTTGTTGTGAAGCCATTCCTTCGTTATTTTAGCTATGTGCTTAGGGTCATTGTCTTGTTGGAAGGTAAACCTTCGGGCCAGTCTGAGGTCCAGAGTACTCTGGAGAAGGTTTTTGTCCAGGATATCCCTGTACTTGGCCGCATTCATCTTTCCCTCGATTGCAACCAGTCGTCCTGTCCCTGCAGCTGAAAAACACCCCCACAGCATGATGCTGCCACCACCATGCTTCACTGTTGGGACTGTATTGGACAGGTGATGAGCAGTGCCTGGTTTTCTCCACACATACCACTTAGAATTAAGGCCAAAAAGTTCTATTTTGGTCTCATCAGACCAGAGAATCTTATTTCTCACCATCTTGGAGTCCTTCAGGTGTTTTTTAGCAAACTCCATGCGGGCTTTCATGTGTCTTACACTGAGGAGAGGCTTCCGTCGGGCCACTCTGCCATAAAGCCCCGACTGGTGGAGGGCTGCAGTGATGGTTGACTTTCTACAACTTTCTCCCACCTCCTGACTGCATCTCTGGAGCTCAGCCACAGTGATCTTTGGGTTCTTCTTTACCTCTCTCACCAAGGCTCTTCTCCCCCGATAGCTCAGTTTGGCCGGACGGCCAGCTCTAGGAAGGGTTCTGGTCGTCCCAAACGTCTTCCATTTGAGGATTATGGAGGCCACTGTGTTCTTAGGAACCTTAAGTGCAGCAGAAATCTTTTTGTAACCTTGGCCAGATCTGTGCCTTGCCACAATTCTGTCTCTGAGCTCTTCAGGCAGTTCATTTGACCTCATGATTCTCATTTGCTCTGACATGCATTGTGATCTGGAAGGTCTTATATAGACAGGTGTGTGGCTTTCCTAATCAAGTCCAATCAGTATAATCAAACACAGCGTGACTCAAATGAAGGTGTAGAACCATCTCAAGGATGATCAGAAGAAATGGAAAGCACCTGAGTTAAATATATGAGTGTCACAGCAAAGGGTCTGAATACTTAGGACCATGTGATATTTCAGTTTTTCTTTTTTAATAAATCTGCAACAATGTCAACAATTCTGTGTTTTTCTGTCAGTATGGGGTGCTATGTGTACATTCATGAGGAAGAAGAATGAACCTAAATGATTTTAGCAAATGGCTGCAATATAACAAAGAGTGAAAAATTTAAGGGGGTCTGAATACTTTCCGTACCCACTGTATATATTTTATATATATATGTATATATATATATATATATATATATATATATATATATATATATATATATGTATACGTATATATATATATATATACATACATATATATATATATATATATATATAAAAAATATAATATATATATATATATATACGTATATATATATATATATATATATATAATATATATACCTATATATATATTAAATATTATATTTATATTATTACATATACTAACATTATATATTAGCATTTATTTATTACCCACTTGCCGACCGCCAGCAGTACATATACTGCGGCAGGTTGGCTCTGTCCCGTGAAACAACGTAACTGTATGCCGCTTCGGAGGACCGCTAGTGGGGGCAGGCGCATGCGCGTGCCTATTTGCCACAGGGGACATTGAACTACAGGTCTGGCACCTGCGATCGCTCCCTGGGGAAACAGAACGGCGGTCTGACATTGTAAACATGGCAAACCGCTCGTTCTGTCTTTTCTGAACAAAAGGATCCTCTTATTTAGGAACACTGATCTCTGTGTTCATTCCATAAGCCCATCCCCCACACAGTTAGAAAGCAACCCCTAGGGACACATTTAACCCTTTGATCACCCCCCTGGCGTTAACCCCTTCCTTGCCAGTGTCATTATTACAGTGACAGTGCATATTTTTAGCACTGATTACTGTAGTAATGTCACTGCTCCCCCCAAAAGTGTCAAAAATGTCAGTTAGGGGTCCGATCTGTCCGCCGCAATGTCGCAGTCCCGCTAAAAATCGCAGATCGCCGCCATTACTAGTCAAAAATAAATAAATAAATAAAAATGACAAATCTTTCCCCTAGTTTGTAGGCACAATAACTTTACGCAAACCAATCAAAATACACTTATTGGGATTTTTTTAACCAAAAATATGTAGGAAAATACAAAATTAGATTTTTAATTTTTTTTTTTATTCGAAATGTTTTATAGCGGAATGTGAATTACTTGTGTGATTACTGTGTCAAAAATGTCAGTCGAGGGTCCGATCTGTCCGTCGCAATGTCGCAGTCCCACTAAAAAAAAAATCGCAGATCGCCGCCATTACTCGTTAAAAAAAAAACCAACAAAAATGACAGAAATCTTTCCCATAGTTTGTAGACGTGATAACTTTTGCGCAAACCAATCAAAATACTCTTATTGCGATTTTTTTTACCAAACATATGTAGCAGAAAACAAATTGGCCTAAAATGTTAAAACATTTTGATTTTTACATTTTTTTTTTTTTTTGGGAATTTCATATAAAAAAATTATTGTTATTTTTTTAAAACTGACGCTCTTTCTTTGTTTATAGCGCAACAAATAAAAATCGCACAGGTGATCAAATACCACCAAAAGAAAGCTCTGTTTGTGGGGAAAAAAGGACGTCAATTTTATTTAGGTACAGCGTCGCACGACCGCGCAATTGTCAGTTAAAGTAACGCAGTGCCGAATCGCAAAAAAGGCCCTGGTCATTAAGGGGGGGAAATCCTTCCAGTCCAGAAGTGGTTATTATCTGCCTGGAGTTCTCCTTTTAAATGGTGTATTAATTATAATATTTATGAATATTATATATACCAACATTATATATTAGCATTTATTTATTGATTATTATATTTACTAATTTTTATATTATTTAATTTCCATTCATGTATGAATATTACATATACTAACAATACATATTATTATTTACTTATTGAATATTATATTTACTAATTTTATTAAATAGTTCTGTTCTTTAATTAATATTAAAATGACATATAATACTAATATTACTCTGAGGATGATATTCTGTGACTTCCTGATGTCCTATACACTGATATAATATTCTTTCCCTACAGAAAAATGGCCGCCAGTTGGAGTCCTTTCACAGAGCAGTGCGACCTCTAGTGTCTGCTGGAGGAATTCCTGTGTGTGCTACGCAGTGTATTATTGTGATTGGTCCTACGGAAGATGGCCGCCTGCTGGAGCCTCAGCTAAACTGCCTTGGTCCTCTAATGTTTGTGTGAAGAAACAGGAAGAGTGTGGAGAGGTGAGGAGGGGAAAGGATGGGGGAGGGGGACACACGGGGGAAATGATCAATAATGTAAGAGGAGAGGGAGGGTGACATAGATTTATATCTCATTACAGAGAAATCCTAGCATCTTCTCTCTAATCCTTTTATAGAGCTGACATTTACCATAGTGCTGTACACTGACCAATCACATCACTCCCTGTACCAGAGGAGCTTACACTCTAATGCCCCCTCCCCCCACAGTCACATCAGTTTCTGTACCAGAGGAGCTTACTCTCTAATGTCCCCTCCCCCCACAGTTACATCAGTCTCTGTACCAGAGGAGCTTACACTCTAATGTCCCCTCCCCCCACAGTCACATCAGTCTCTGTACCAGAGGAGCTTACACTCTAATGCCCCCTCCCCCCACAGTCACATCAGTTTCTGTACCAGAGGAGCTTACTCTCTAATGTCCCCTCCCCCCACAGTTACATCAGTCTCTGTACCAGAGGAGCTTACACTCTAATGTCCCCTCCCCCCACAGTCACATCAGTCTCTGTACCAGAGGAGCTTACACTCTAATGTCCCCTCCCCCCACAGTCACATCAGTTTCTGTACCAGAGGAGCTTACACTCTAATGTCCCCTCCCCCCACAGTCACATCAGTCTCTGTACCAGAGGAGCTTACACTCTAATGTCCCCTCCCCCCACAGTTACATCAGTCTCTGTACCAGAGGAGCTTACACTCTAATGTCCCCTCCCCCCACAGTCACATCGGTCTCTGTATCAGAAGAGCTTACACTCTAATGTCCCCTCCCCCACAGTCACATCAGTCTCTGTACCAGAGGAGCTTACACTCTAATGTCCCCTCCCCCACAGTCACATCAGTCTCTGTACCAGAGGAGCTTACACTCTAATGTCCCCTCCCCCACAGTCACATCAGTCTCTGTACCAGAGGAGCTTACACTCTAATATCCCCTCCCCCCACAGTCACATCAGTCTCTGTACCAGAGGAGCTTACACTCTAACGTCCCCTCCCCCCACAGTTACATCAGTCTCTGTACCAGAGGAGCTTACACTCTAATGTCCCCTCCCCCCACAGTCACATCAGTCTCTGTACCAGAGGAGCTTACACTCTAATGTCCCCTCCCCCACAGTCACATCAGTCTCTGTACCAGAGGAGCTTACACTCTAATGTCCCCTCCCCCCACAGTCACATCAGTCTCTGTACCAGAGGAGCTTACACTCTAATATCCCCTCCCCCCACAGTCACATCAGTCTCTGTACCAGAGGAGCTTACACTCTAATGTCCCCTCCCCCCACAGTTACATCAGTCTCTGTACCAGAGGAGCTTACACTCTAATGTCCCTTCCCCCCACAGTTACATCAGTCTCTGTACCAGAGGAGCTTACACTCTAATGTCCCCTCCCCCCACAGTCACATCAGTCTCTGTACCAGAGGAGCTTACACTCTAATGTCCCCTCCCCCACATCAATCTCTGTACCAAAGGAGCTTACACTCTAATGTCCCCTCCCCCACAGTCACATCAGTCTGTGTAACAGAGGAGCTTACACTCTAATGTCCCCTCCCCCACAGTCACATCAGTCTCTGTACCAGAGGAGCTTACACTCTAATGTCCCCTCCCCCCACAGTCACATCTGTCTCTGTACCAGAGGAGCTTACACTCTAATGCCCCCTCCCCCCACAGTCACATCAGTCTCTGTACCAGAGGAGCTTACACTCTAATGTCCCCTCCCCCCACAGTCACATCAGTCTCTGTACCAGAGGAGCTTACACTCTAATGTCCCCTCCCCCCACAGTCACATCTGTCTCTGTACCAGAGGAGCTTACACTCTAATGTCCCCTCCCCCACAGTCACATCAGTCTCTGTACCAGAGGAGCTTACACTCTAATGTCCCCTCCCCCCACAGTCACATCAGTCTCTGTACCAGAGGAGCTTACACTCTAATGTCCCCTCCCCCCACAGTCACATCAGTCTCTGTATCAGAGGAGCTTACACTCTAATGTCCCCTCCCCCACAGTCACATCAGTCTCTGTACCAGAGGAGCTTACACTCTAATGTCCCCTCCCCCCACAGTCACATCAGTCTCTGTACAGAGGAGCTTACACTCTAATGTCCCCCCACAGTCACATCAGTCTCTGTACCAGAGGAGCTTACACTCTAATGTCCCCTCCCCCACAGTCACATCAGTCTCTGTACCAGAGGGGCTTACACTCTAATGTCCCCTCCCCCCACAGTCACATCAGTCTCTGTACCAGAGGAGCTTACACTCTAATGTCCCCTCCCCCCACAGTTACATCAGTCTCTGTACCAGAGGAGCTTACACTCTAATGTCCCCTCCCCCCACAGTCACATCTGTCTCTGTACCAGAGGAGCTTACACTCTAATGTCCCCTCCCCCACAGTCACATCAGTCTCTGTACCAGAGGAGCTTACACTCTAATGTCCCCTCCCCCCACAGTCACATCAGTCTCTGTACCAGAGGAGCTTACACTCTAATGTCCCCCCCACAGTCACATCAGTCTCTGTACCAGAGGAGCTTACACTCTAATGTCCCCTCCCCCCACAGTCACATCAGTCTCTGTACCAGAGGAGCTTACACTCTAATGTCCCCTCCCCCACAGTCACATCAGTCTCTGTACCAGAAGAGCTTACACTCTAATGTCCCCTCCCCCACAGTCACATCAGTCTCTGTACCAGAGGAGCTTACACTCTAATGTCCCCTCCCCCCACAGTCACATCAGTCTCTGTACCAGAGGAGCTTACACTCTAATGTCTCCTCCCCCCCACAGTCACATCAGTCTCTGTACCAGAAGAGCTTACACTCTAATGTCCCCTCCCCCACAGTCACATCAGTCTCTGTACCAGAGGAGCTTACACTCTAATGTCTCCTCCCCCCCACAGTCACATCAGTCTCTGTACCAGAGGAGCTTACACTCTAATGTCCCCTCCCCCACAGTCACATCAGTCTCTGTACCAGAGGAGCTTACACTCTAATGTCCCCTCCCCCACAGTCACATCAGTCTCTGTACCAGAGGAGCTTACACTCTAATGTCCCCTCCCCCACAGTCACATCAGTCTCTGTACCAGAGGAGCTTACACTCCAATGTCCCCTCCCCCCACAGTCACATCAGTCTCTGTACCAGAGGAGCTTACACTCTAATGTCCCCCCTCCTCCACAGTCACATCAGTCTCTGTACCAGAGGAGCTTACACTCTAATGTCCCCTCCCCCCACAGTCACATCAGTCTCTGTACCAGAGGAGCTTACACTCTAATGTCCCCCCTCCTCCACAGTCACATCAGTCTCTGTACCAGAGGAGCTTACACTCTAATGTCCCCTCCCCCACAGTCACATCAGTCTCTGTACCAGAGGAGCTTACACTGTAATGTCCCCTCCCCCCACAGTCACATCAGTCTCTGTATCAGAGGAGCTTACACTCTAATGTCCCCTCCCCCACAGTCACATCAGTCTCTGTACCAGAGGAGCTTACACTCTAATGTCCCCTCCCCCCACAGTCACATCAGTCTCTGTATCAGAGGAGCTTACACTCTAATGTCCCCTCCCCCACAGTCACATCAGTCTCTGTACCAGAGGAGCTTACACTCTAATGTCTCCTCCCCCCCACAGTCACATCAGTCTCTGTACCAGAAGAGCTTACACTCTAATGTCCCCTCCCCCACAGTCACATCAGTCTCTGTACCAGAGGGGCTTACACTCTAATGTCCCCTCCCCCCACAGTCACATCAGTCTCTGTACCAGAGGAGCTTACACTCTAATGTCCCCTCCCCCCACAGTCACATCTGTCTCTGTACCAGAGGAGCTTACACTCTAATGTCCCCTCCCCCACAGTCACATCAGTCTCTGTACCAGAGGAGCTTACACTCTAATGTCCCCCCCACAGTCACATCAGTCTCTGTACCAGAGGAGCTTACACTCTAATGTCCCCTCCCCCCACAGTCACATCAGTCTCTGTACCAGAGGAGCTTACACTCTAATGTCCCCTCCCCCACAGTCACATCAGTCTCTGTACAGAGGAGCTTACACTCTAATGTCCCCTCCCCCCACAGTCACATCAGTCTCTGTACCAGAGGAGCTTACACTCTAATGTCCCCTCCCCCACAGTCACATCAGTCTCTGTACCAGAGGAGCTTACACTCTAATGTCTCCTCCCCCCCACAGTCACATCAGTCTCTGTACCAGAAGAGCTTACACTCTAATGTCCCCTCCCCCACAGTCACATCAGTCTCTGTACCAGAGGGGCTTACACTCTAATGTCCCCTCCCCCCACAGTCACATCAGTCTCTGTACCAGAGGAGCTTACACTCTAATGTCCCCTCCCCCACAGTCACATCAGTCTCTGTACCAGAGGAGCTTACACTCTAATGTCCCCCCCACAGTCACATCAGTCTCTGTACCAGAGGAGCTTACACTCTAATGTCCCCCCTCCTCCACAGTCACATCAGTCTCTGTACCAGAGGAGCTTACACTCTAATGTCCCCTCCCCCACAGTCACATCAGTCTCTGTACAGAGGAGCTTACACTCTAATGTCCCCTCCCCCCACAGTCACATCAGTCTCTGTACCAGAGGAGCTTACACTCTAATGTCCCCTCCCCCACAGTCACATCAGTCTCTGTACCAGAGGAGCTTACACTCTAATGTCCCCCCTCCTCCACAGTCACATCAGTCTCTGTACCAGAGGAGCTTACACTCTAATGTCCCCTCCCCCACAGTCACATCAGTCTCTGTACCAGAGGAGCTTACACTCTAATGTCCCCTCCCCCACAGTCACATCAGTCTCTGTACCAGAGGAGCTTACACTCTAATGTCCCCTCCCCCACAGTCACATCAGTCTCTGTACCAGAGGGGCTTACACTCTAATGTCCCCTCCCCCCACAGTCACATCAGTCTCTGTACCAGAGGAGCTTACACTCTAATGTCCCCTCCTCCACAGTCACATCAGTCTCTGTACCAGAGGAGCTTACACTCTAAGCACAGTCCTACCCACAACAAACTCTGTGCTGTATCTCCGTATCCTCTCTTGTAGTGGAGCGTTTCGCGGTTTTTACATCATTTTGTGCATTGGCCCCTAGATAGCGCATGCTGATTGGCCACAGATGGGGGGCCAATCAGTGGGTCTGGCAGATGCGATGTCCGCCAGCCACTATAGAGAGGTAGAACGGCGATCTGCTGATGTAAACGAAGGAGACCGCCGTTCCATCAGGGATGAACAAAGTGATCTTATATTCCTGCTAAACAGGAACACGCATCTCTGTGTTCATCCAGTGAGCCCATCCCCCACACAGTTAGAAAGCACCCCCTAGGAACACACTTAACCCTTTCATCGCCCCCTGATATTAACCCCTTCCCTGCCAGTGTCATTAGTACAGTGACAGTGCATATTTGTAGCACTGATTACTGTATTGGTGTCACTGGTCCCCCCAAAAGTTTCAGTTGACCACTTCTGGACCAAAAGATTTTCCCCCCTTAATGACCAGGCCATATTTTGCGATTTGGCACTGCGTTATTATAACGGACAATTGCGCAGTCGTGCGACGCTGTACCCAAATAAAATTGATGTCCTTTTTTTCCCACAAACAGAGCTTTCTTTTGGTGGTATTTGATCACCTGTGCGATTTTTATTTTTTGCGCTATAAACAAAAAAAGAGCAACAATTTTGAAAAAAACAAACAATATTTTTCACATTCTGATATATAACATTCCAAAAAAAGTAAAAATCTAAATTTTTTAACATTTTAGGCCAATTTGTTTTCTGTTACATATTCTTGGTATAAAAAATCACAATAATCGTATTTTGATTGGTTTGCGCAAAAGTTATTGCGTCTACAAACTACGGGAAAGATTTCTGTCATTTTTATTGTTTTTTTTTTTTTACTAGTAATGGCGGCAATCTGTGATTTTTTGCGGGACTGCGACATTGCGGCGGACAGATCGGACCCCTAACTGACATTTTTGACACTTTTGGGGGGACCAGTGACATTACTACAGTAATCAGTGCTAAACATATGCACTGTTACTGTAAAAATTACACTGGCAGGGAAGGGGTTAACATTGTGGGTAATCAAGGGGTTAAATGTGATCCTAGGGGAGTGATTCTAACTGTGGGGGGGCGTGGCTTGTGAAATGACCACAGAGACCTGTGATCCTATATAGAAGGATCCCAGGCGCTTTGTGATCATTTCAGGGAGAAGAACGGTTGGCTGTGTTTACAACATCCGACCGTCCTTCTCTCTCAGCGGGGAGCGATTGCGGGTGTCAGGCGGCAATCGGAGCTGCTCTCCCCGTGCATCGGAGTCCCCGTTGCACTCACCCCCTAGCTGCAGACACGCGACCGGGGTAGATCTTCGTCGTTTTGCGCAGGAGGGCCGCCCTGCCGCTGTAAATCGGAGGCGGGCGGGCGGTCCGGAAGCCGTTAAAAATCTCTATAGGCGACATTTTAAAAACTTTTAACGGTTACCAGTTTAGAGTTACAGAGGAGGTCTTTTTCTAGAATTATTTCTCTCACTCTGGCGATCGCAACAATACCTCACATGTGTGGTTTGAACACCGTTTTCATTTGCGGGCGCAACTTATGTATGCGCTTTCTTTTGTGCGCAAACTCATGGCGACTGAGCCGCTTTGAAAATGGTTTATTTTTTACAGAGAAGGTCTGGGGTTAGAATTATTGCTCTCGCTCTGACGATCGCGGCGATACCTCACATGTGTGGTTTGAACACCATTTTCATATGCGGGCGCAACTTATGTATGCGTTCGCTTCTGCACGCGAGCATGGAGTGACAGGGCGGTTTACATTTTTTTTTTCTTAATTATTTTATTTAATTTTTTTTATTTTTACACTATTCTTTTTATTAAAAAAATTCTGATCACTTTTATTGCTGTGAGAAGCAATGTAAACATCCCTTGTGACAGTAATAGGCAGTGACAGGTACTCTTTATGGAGGGATCGGGGGGAATGTGACAGTAATAGGAGTGACAGGTACTCTTTATGGAGGGATCGGGAGGGATGTGACAGTAATAGGAGTGACAGGTACTCTTTATGGAGGGATCGGGGGGGGGGGGGGGGAATGTGACAGTAATAGGAGTGACAGGTACTCTTTATGGAGGGATCGAGGAGAATGTGACAGTAATAGGAGTGACAGGTACTCTTTATGGAGGGATCGAGGAGAATGTGACAGTAATAGCAGTGACAGGTACTCTTTATGGAGGGATCGAGGAGAATGTGACAGTAATAGGAGTGACAGGTACTCTTTATGGAGGGATCGAGGAGAATGTGACAGTAATAGCAGTGACAGGTACTCTTTATGGAGGGATCGAGGAGAATGTGACAGTAATAGGAGTGACAGGTACTCTTTATGGAGGGATCGAGGAGAATGTGACAGTAATAGGAGTGACAGGTACTCTTTATGAAGGGATCGGGGGGAATGTGACAGTAATAGGAGTGACAGGTACTCTTTATGGAGGGATCAGGGGGAATGTGACAGTAATAGGAGTGACAGGTACTCTTTATGGAGGGATCGGGGGGGGGGGGGAATGTGACAGTAATAGGAGTGACAGGTACTCTTTATAGAGGGATCGGGGGAATGTGACCGTAATAGCAGTAACAGGTACTCTTTATGGAGGGATCGAGGAGAATGTGACAGTAATAGGAGTGACAGGTACTCTTTATGGAGGGATCGGGAGGATGTGACAGTAATAGGCAGTGACAGGTACTCTTTATGGAGGGATCGGGGGGAATGTGACAGTAATAGGAGTGACAGGTACTCTTTATGGAGGGATCGGGGGGAATGTGACAGTAATAGCAGTGACAGGTACTCTTTATGTAAGGATCGGGGGGAATGTGACAGTAATAGGAGTGACAGGTACTCTTTATGGAGGAATCGGGGGGAATGTCACAGTAATAGGAGTGACAGGTACTCTTTATGGAAGGATCGGGGGGAATGTGACTGTAATAGCAGTGACAGGTACTCTTTATGGAGGGATCGGGGGGAGTGTGACAGTAATAGGCAGTGACAGGTACTCTTTATGGAGGGATCGGGGGGAATGTGACAGTAATAGACAGTGACAGGTACTCTTTATGGAGGGATCGGGGGGAATGGGACAGTAATAGCAGTGACAGGTCCTCTTTATAGAGGGATCGGGGGGAATGTGTCAGTAATAGGAAGTGACAGGTACCCTTTATGGAGGGATTGGGGGGAATGTGACAGTAATAGCAGTGACAGGTACTCTTTATGGAGGGATCGGGGGAATGTGACAGTAATAGCAGTAACAGGTACTCTTTATGGAGGGATCGGGAGGAATGTGACAGTAATAGGAGTGACAGGTACTCTTTATAGAGGGATCGGGGGAATGTGACCGTAATAGCAGTAACAGGTACTCTTTATGGAGGGATCGGGAGGAATGTGACAGTAATAGGAGTGACAGGTACTCTTTATGGAGGGATCGGGAGGAATGTGACAGTAATAGGAGTGACAGGTACTCTTTATGGAGGGATCGAGGAGAATGTGACAGTAATAGCAGAGACAGGTACTCTTTATGGAGGGATCGTGGGGAATGTGACAGTAATAGCAGTGACAGGTACTCTTTATGGAGGGATCGGGGGGAATGTGACAGTAATAGGAGTGACAAGTACTCTTTATGGAGGGATCGGGGGGGGGGGCATATGACAGTAATAGCAGTGACAGGTACTCTATATGTAAGGATCGGGGGGAATGTGACAGTAATAGGAGTGACAGGTACTCTTTATGGAGGGATCGGGGGGAATGTGACAGTAATAGGAGTGACAAGTACTCTTTATGGAGGGATCGGGGGGGAATGTGACAGTAATAGGCAGTGACAGGTACTCTTTATGGAGGGATCGGGGGGAATGTGACAGTAATAGCAGTGACAGGTACTCTTTATGGAGGGATTGGGGGGAATGTGACAGTAAAAGGAGTGACAGGTACTCTTTATGGAAGGATCGGGGGTAATGTGACTGTAATAGGAGTGACGGGTACTCTTTATAGAGGGATCGGGGGGGGGAATGTGACAGTAATAGCAGTGACAGGTACTCTTTATGGAGGGATCGGGGGGAATGGGACAGTAATAGCAGTGACAGGTACTCTTTATGGAGGGATCGGGGGGGAATGTGTCAGTAATAGGAAGTGACAGGTACCCTTTATGGAGGGATTGGGGGGAATGTGACAGTAATAGCAGTGACAGGTACTCTTTATAGAGAGATCGGGGGGGAATGTGTCAGTAATAGGAAGTGACAGGTACCCTTTATGGAGGGATTGGGGGGAATGTGACAGTAATAGCAGTGACAGGTACTCTTTATGGAGGGATCGGGGGGGAATGTGACAGTAATAGGAGTAACAGGTGTGACGGTGGCGGGTATCAGACCCCTGACCTTCTCATCCAACTCGTGACCAAAGACCAGGCAATCTCACACCCTGCCATCACTTGTGTAACAATGCCACTCTCAGCTGCACCCGACACACAGATTGTCCAGCTTGCGGGACCACAATCTAGATGCCAGCAGACTGAGAGTGATTGTCACCGGGCTAATTAAACAATTAACCCTTTATCTGCCACCACCTCTACGTTATGAGCCCAGAGGACGCTCGTAATTTTAGAAATGCCAATTATGACTTTAGAATAATCATCCGTAACACACACTGTCACTGCAGACAGGAATGTCCGGAGGATTTATCCTAAACAGTAGCGCTCTTCAAGAGACAGGTTCTTTGGGGTCAGTTTGTGTTTAAGAGCTTAGAGACAAAATTAACAGTTTTCAAAATAACGTTTAATTATAAGAAAGGTTAAAATTGGTGCAAATAAAAATATTTACAGAAAAATAGGTTACAAAGAAATAGAGACACAATACAGCAATTTAGAAGAATAGATAGAGAATTAGAAATTAAATACTTGCATTCAAAAGTCTTGGGTGTTTCAGAGTTTCAGAGGCTGAACATGTGTGATCGGTTCGTCGTTTGAGCGATGTTACTGCTTGGATGGTAGAATGAGGACTGAGAGCTCCATCAGCTCCTGACTTTTTCTCTGGCCCGCAGGGGGTGTCACCAGAAGTACTTGACCAATAAACACTGGGACGGCCCCGGAGGCTTATAAACTGCTAAGGGACCTCCCGGTTAGACAGATTTCTAACAGAAGTCATATCTCGAAATATGTAATGGTTACATTCTTGAAACTGATATTTTATTGTCCGGCATTAAATTTATTTTCCACAGACACTAAACACGGGTTATCTCGGAATAATCTCTGACCCGTAAGGCATCTGATCGCTAACTTGTCTTCTCTAGGATCGAATGTGATCATGTATGATCTTAATTTGATCTGTATTTTATTTGCCATTCAAATATATTTTTTCTAGAGACATATCTTGTTCGGGTAAAAAGTTATGAATTGGGTATGGATTTGTGAGATGTAGGTGTTACATTTTAATTAACAACTGGGCTTGTGGAATTTACAAGGCAACCTCCCTGGCCATCTGCTCTGTCTGCGTTTGAGATAAGATCTGCTCGTTTATGACCCGGCATCTGCCAGGATGTGTTAATAAGGTTTGCTTTGAAGCCCTGAGGCCCAAACTTCCTGCATTCCAGGAGGTAATTAACACTGCAAAAAGGAGCTGGGGTGAAGGGCTGGTAAAGGAATGACCTTTTTGGTTTTGAAAACTGTCAGCTGCTGGAGTCACTCAAAATGGTGTCCCATTGCAGGATACCATGACAAAAATGGTGTCCCAACGCACAATCTCATTACAACAGGTACTCCTTATGGAGGGATCAGGGGGGGAATGTGACAGTAATAGGAGTGACAGGTACTCTTTATGGAGGGATCGGGGGGGGGGGGGATGTGACAGTAATAGGAGTGACAGGTACTCTTTATGGAGGGATCGGGGAGGGATGTGACAGTAATAGGCAGTGACAGGTACTCTTTATGGAGGGATCGGGGAGGAATGTGACAGTAATAGCAGTGACAGGTACCCTTTATGCAGGGATCGGGGAGGAATGTGACAGTAATAGGCAGTGACAGGTACTCTTTATGGAGGGATCGGGAGGAATGTGACAGTAATAGCAGTGACAGGTACTTTTTATTGGAGGGATCGGGGGAAATTGACAGTAAAAGGATTGACAGGTACTCTATGGAGGGATCGGGGGGAATGTGACAGTAATAGGAGTGACAGGTACTCTTTATGGAGGGATCGGGGGAATGTGACAGTAATAGGAGTGACAGGTACTCTTTATGGATGGATCAGGGGGATGTTACATTAATAGCAGTGACAGCTACTCTTTATGGAGGGATCGGGGGGAATGTGACAGTAATAGGAATGACAGGTACTCTTTATGGAGGGATCGGGAGGAATGTGACAGTAATAGGAGTGACAGGTACTCTTTATGGAGGGATCGGGGGGAATGTGACAGTAATAGGCAGTGACAGGTACTCTTTATGGAGGGATCGGGGAGGAATGTGACAGTAATAGGCAGTGACAGGTACTCTTTATGGAGGGATCGGGGGGAATGTGACAGTAATAGGAGTGACAGGTACTCTTTATGGAGGGATCGGGGAGGAATGTGACAGTAATAGGCAGTGACAGGTACTCTTTATGGAGGAATAGTGTTGTGTGGAAAGTGCGCTGGATACAATGTGGTAAAGCTGCAACCTGAAATAATAAATAGTGACAATAAGGGGGAAAGAGGTGCGCTAAACTCTTAAGGGGGTATTCCCTAAAGGGATAAACCAAAATGTGATTTAAATCATATAAGTGATAACTTATATTGGATGATTAAATACAATCAAACATGACGTGTCACAGTAAAAAATTATGATAAATAAATGGTGCAACAAAGTGCAGTTCTGAAAGCAAGTATAGAGTGAAGTAAATAAAGTCCAATCCAAACATAAAGGTCCTTGTGTGTAGTGAATAAAAATGAACTTCTTAGGTGACAAATCCACAGCAATTAGAGTGCAAGTGATCCCACCACCGAATCCGGATTGGCTCCTTACCAGAAGCAATAGAGTGTAAGGGCGTAAAGTGACCCAGATAAGAGATAACCACGATGGATCCCAGTAATAACCACACTCAAGGAGAGGATTTGCCTCTTACCAGAAAACTCCTGTATTGGGGCCAATCACACACTCTCTCGGAACTAGGTTGGTATCCTTCCCTTGGTCCCTAGGTCTGGGTGCTTCTCCTCTGGTGCTAAAGTTTGTCTCGCAGTGTCCTAAAGGTAGAGAAAAAAGCGTACAATAGTGCAGTACCTTCTATACCGTTTATTGGCACAATAAAAGATCCACTTACATTTGACGACTTGTTCTCGGGCACAGCAATAGTACGAACAGCACGACAATGGAGAATTTGGGGCCGCGGCCGCCTGCAGCGCGGTCCGCGGCGAAGAATGATGAGGTTGCGGCGCTCCTTACTGATGCGTTTCCTCCAAAAGCGGACGTCAACGGTTAACCTAACTGTTGTTTGAGAGTAATATCTCTAACACAGCCCACTACCTTGGGTCAAAAATCTTTTAAATTTTTAATATTTTCATTTTGATCATCCTAGTTCGGATGTTTTACCTAAGGTTTTAATATTAATATTTTTATCTATTTTTATTAATTTTAATGTAATAATAAAAACGTTGAGACTATGACAGGTATTATTTAACCGTTTAGTTTTAATTTCGATTGTATTTATTCAGTGTAGTAATCCAGTAAAAATATACTATGATGAGATATGATTATTATATTTATGCGCTGCTATCAAATCAACTGTACCTATAAGGGGTGGAGCCTAACCTCCGGTGGAAGCTCCCAATGCGCAAATGACAATTTTTGCATATAACTTTTAAGTTTTCACCTGTTGATCCTATGACTGGGTCCTTTAAAATGAATATATGACAGGTATTTACACAAAATTATCTATATGCGAAGACTGGGACCACTAGGACACACTTCCTGTCCCCATGTAAGTAGTGGGACTTCCTTTGCTGACAGCGGAAGTGAGCTCCACTCCTCCAGCATTTAAGGGTGGAGATGACGTTGCGGACTATCTCCTATCTCCGTTGACGTCCGCTTTTGGAGGAAACGCGTCAGTAAGGAGCGCCGCAACCTCATCATTCTTCGCCGCGGACCGCGCTGCAGGCGGCCGCGGCCCCAAATTCTCCATTGTCGTGCTGTTCGTACTATTGCTGTGCCCGAGAACAAGTCGTCAAATGTAAGTGTATCTTTTATTGTGCCAATAAACGGTATAGAAGGTACTGCACTATTGTACGCTTTTTTCTCTACCTTTGGGACACTGCGAGACAAACTTTAGCACCAGAGGAGAAGCACCCAGACCTAGGGACCAAGGGAAGGATACCAACCTAGTTCCGGAAGAGTGCGTGATTGGCCCCAATACAGGAGTTTTCTGGTAAGAGGCAAATCCTCTCCTTGAGTGTGGTTATTACTGGGATCCATCGTGGTTATCTCTTATCTGAGTCACTTTACGCCCTTACACTCTATTGCTTCTGGTAAGGAGCAAATCCGGATTCGGTGGTGGGATCACTTGCACTCTAATTGCTGTGGATTTGTCACCTAAGAAGTTCATTTTTATTCACTACACACAAGGACCTTTATGTTTGGATTGGACTTTATTTACTTCACTCTATACTTGCTTTCAGAACTGCACTTTGTTGCACCATTTATTTATCATAATTTTTTACTGTGACACGTCATGTTTGATTGTATTTAATCATCCAATATAAGTTATCACTTATATGATTTAAATCACATTTTGGTTTATCCCTTTAGGGACTACCCCCTTAAGAGTTTAGCACACCTCTTTCCCCCTTATTGTCACTCTTTATGGAGGGATCGGGGGGAATATGACAGTAATAGGCAGTGACAGGTACTCTTTATGGAGGGATCGGGGGGAATGTGATAGTAATAGGAGTGACAGGAACTCTTTATGGAGGGATCGGGGGAATGTGACAGTAATAGGCAGTGACAGGTACTCTTTATGGAGGGATCGGGGGGAATGTGACAGTAATAGGAGTGACAGGTCCTCTTTATGGAGGGATCGGGAGGAATGTGACAGTAATAGGCAGTGACAGGTCCTCTTTATGGAGGGATCGGGGGGAATGTGACAGTAATAGCAGTGACAGGTACTCTTTATGCAGGGGTCGGGGGGGAATGTGACAGTAATAGAAGTGACAGTTACTCTTTATGGAGGGATCGGGAGGAATGTGACAGTAATAGGAGTAACAGTTACTCTTTATGGAGGGATCGGGGAGGAATGTGACAGTAATAGGCAGTGACAGGTACTCTTTATGGAGGGATCGGGGGGAATGTGACAGTAATAGGCAGTGACAGGTACTCTTTATGGAGGGATCGGGGGGAATGTGACAGTAATAGGCAGTGACAGGTACTCTTTATGGAGGGATCGGGGAGGAATGTGACAGTAATAGGCAGTGACAGGTACTCTTTATGGAGGGATTGGGGCGGAATTTGACAGTAATAGGAGTGACAGGTACTCTTTATGGAGGGATCGGGGCGGAATGTGACAGTAATAGGAGTGACAGGTACTCTTTATGGAGGGAACGGGGGGATTGTGACAGTAATAGGAGTGACAGGTACTCTTTATGGAGGGATCGGGGGTGTAAAAGACACCAAACCCCTCCACTGCACTTCAAAGCATTAATAACACCAAGTTTGGCTGTTTTGAATGCTTTGATGTTTTTTTTTTCAAATCTGGTGCCTTTAAGGCTCCAGTACCCGGAAGTGATGTCGTGACGTGCCGCGGAAGGCTCTGCCGCATCAGTTGCCATTACAAGAAAGCCAACCGTCATCTCTAAACAACGGTACCGGGGCGACGCCTCTAGCTGCAGGAATCACCCCAGTATAACCCCTAAAATCGAGGCCGCATATTTGCGTTCTGTAGGTGCGAAGGGGTTAATATTGAACTGTACGGGGCAGGAAACGCACTGGCCAGGGGCGTAACTACAGTGGTTGCAATTGGAACTGGGCCCCATACTCCAGGGGGTCTGTGCAGCCCCCCTGTACACCTGTAGCTGCAGAAGGAAAATGGAGGAGATTGGTTCCTCTGTATGCTGCCACTCCCCCCCCCCCCCCCCCCCCCGTGCTACAATGTAAAGTAGTGAGTGTACAGCTTGTATAACAGTGTAAATTTGCTGTCCCCTCAAAATAACTCAACACACAGCCATTAATGTCTAAACCACTGGCAACAAAAGTGAGTACACCCCTAAGTAAAAATGTCCAAATTGGGCCCAAAGTGTCAGTATTTTGTATGGCCACCATTATTTTCCAGCACTGCCTTAACCCTCTTGGGCATGGAGTTCACCAGAGCTTCACAGGTTGCCCCTGGAGTCCTCTTCCACTCCTCTAAGATGACATCACGGAGCTGTTGGATGTTAGAGACCTTGCGCTTCTCCACCTTCGGTTTGAGTAAAGCCCCACAGATGCTCAATAGGGTTTAGGTCTGGAGACATGCTTGGCCAGTCCATCACCTTTACCCTCAGCTTCTTTAACAAGACAGTGGTCGTCTTGGAGGTGTGTTTGGGGTCGTTATCATGTTGGAATATTGCCCTGCGGCCCAGTCTCCGAAGGGAGGGGATCATGTTCTGCTTCAGTATGTCACAGTACATGTTGGCATTCACGGTTCCCTCAATGAACTGTAGCTCCCCAGTGCCGGCAGCACTCATGTAGCCCCAGACAATGACACTCCCACCACCATGCTTGACTTTAGGCAAGACACACTTATCTTTGTACTCCTCACCTGGTTGCCGTCACACACGCTTGACACCATCTGAACCAAATAAGTTTATCTTGGTCTCATCGTACCACAGGACATGGTTCCAGTAGTCCATGTCCTTTAGTCTGCTTGTCTTCAGCAAACTGTTTGCAGGCTTCTTTGTGCATCATCTTTAGAAGAGGCTTCCTTCTGGGACGACAGCCATGCAGACCAATTTGATGCAGTGTGCTGCGTATGGTCTGAGCACTGACAGGCTGACCCCCCCACCCCTTCAACTTCTGCAGCAATGCTGGAAGCACTCATATGTCTATTTCCCAAAGACAGCCTCTGGATATGACGCTGAGCACGTGCACTCGACTCCTTTGGTTGACCATGGCAAGGTCTGTTCTCAGTGGAATCTGTCCTGTTAAACCCCCTCATCAGCAATTTCTATGATTTGCATTGGCAGAGGACCACTTCCAGTTTTGTTGCCTTGCCTCTCAGCCTGCTCCCAGGGTGTTTACAAAGATCTTAGTCCCCTTTTTGCCCATCTTAGAACTCGGGGCATCCATGTGAGAGACTTTCTTGATGACCTTCTCCTGAAAAACACGCCTCCATTACAACTATTCCGCGATGTCCAAAAGACATTACAGTTGCTTAAGGCCTTTGGCTGGGTGATCAACTTAAAAACAAAATGCTTATCGGCCTTCCAAGTGCTTCGAATAGCTGGTTCGGATCCTGGATACTTCCCAGACAAAAGGTCTTTCTTCCAGAAAACAAAGTTCCTTCTCTAAGAACTCACAATCGATAACTGATGCTCGATAGCAAACAATGGCCACCTCAGTTTGCAGTTTCCACAAACTTCAAATTAATTGGGTTCATCTCCAGCCCATGTTCGTGTCAAACCGCATCCTGACCCAGGAACCTCTAATCTATTCCTGTGTTAGTACATACAGTGTCTAAATGACTCCCTGAGTGGGTTCTGGTCCCCGTAATATAAAATATATTTCCCATACTACAATGCAGTGCCTTGCAAAAGTATCCCCCCCCCCCTTGGCATTTTTCGTGTTTTGTTGCCTCACAACCTGGAATTAACATGGATTGTTTGAGGATTTGCATAATTGAATTTACAGAACATGCCCACAACTTTGAAGATGTTTTTTTTTTATTGTGAAGCAAACAATAAATAGGACAAAATAACAGAAAAAGTAAATGTGCATAACTATTCACCCCCCCCTAAAGTCAGAGCCTCCTTTTGCGGCAATCACAGCTCCAAGTCGCTTTGGATAAGTCACTATGAGCTTGCCACATCTTACCACTGGGATTTTTGCCCATTCCTCCTTGCAAAACTTCTCCAGCTCCTTCAAGTTTGATGGTTTGTGCTTGTGAACAGCAATCTTTAAGTCTGACCACAGATTTTCTATTGGATTAAGGTCTGGGTTTTGACTAGGCCATTCCAACACATTTACATGTTTCCCATTAAACCACTCAAGTGTTGCTTTAGCAGTGTGTTTGGGGTCATTGTCCTGCTGGAAGGTGAACATCTGTCCTAGCCTCAAATCACGCACCGAATGGTACAGGTTTTGCTGAAGAATATCCCTGTATTTAGCACCATCCATCTTTCCCTCAACTCTGACCAGTTTCCCAGTCCAGGCTGCTGAAAAACATCAGATAGTGTTTTCTTTGATGGCCGAAAAGTTAAATTTTAGTCTCATCAGACCAGGTCACCTTCCTCCGTACATTTTGGGAGTCTCCCACATGCTTTTTCGCAAACTCAACACGTGCCATTTTGTTTTTTGGTGAAAGTAATGGCATTTTTCTGGTCACTCTGCCATAAAGCCCAACTCTATGGAGTGTGCGGCCTATTGTCCTCCTATGTACAGATACTCCAGTCTCTGCTGTGGAACTCTGCGCCTCCTCCAGGGTTACCTTAGGTATCTGTGCTGCCTCTTTGATTAATGCCCTCCTTGCCCAGTCCATGAGTTTTGGTGGGCTGCCGTCTCTTGGCAGGTTTGCTGTTGTGCCATGTTCTTTCCATTTGGTTATGATAGATTTGATGGTGCTCCTGGAGATCATCAAAGATTTGGATATTTTTTTAAAACTTAACCCTGACTTGTACTTCTGAACAACATTGTCCCTTCCTTGTTTGGAGAGTTCCTTGGTCTTCATGGCAGTGTTTGGAGAGTTCCTTGGTCTTCATGGCGGTGTTTGGAGAGTGCCTTGGTCTTCTTGGCAGTGTTTGGAGAGTTCCTTGTTCTTCATGGCAGTGTTTGGAGAGTTCCTTTGTCTTCATGGCAGTGTTTGGAGAGTTCCTTGGTCTTCATGGCAGTGTTTGGAGAGTTCCTTGGTCTTCATGGCAGTGTTTGGAGAGTTCCTTGGTCTTCATGGCGGTGTTTGGAGAGTGCCTTGGTCTTCTTGGCAGTGTTTGGAGAGTTCCTTGTTCTTCATGGCAGTGTTTGGAGAGTTCCTTTGTCTTCATGGCAGTGTTTGGAGAGTTCCTTGGTCTTCATGGCAGTGTTTGGAGAGTTCCTTGGTCTTCATGGCAGTGTTTGGTTAGTGGTGCCTCTTGCTTAGGTGTTGCAGCCTCTGGGGCCTTTCAAAAAAGGTGTGTATATGTAATGGCAGATCATGTGACACTTAGATTGCACACAGGTGGACATCATTTCACTAATTATGTGACTTCTGAAGGTAATTGGTTGCACCAGAGCTTTTTATGGACTTCATAACAAAGGGGGTGAATACATACGCACATGCTAATTTTCTGTTTTCTATTCCTAAAAAATTGTTTTATGTATATATTTTTCTCATTGCACTTCACTAACTTAGACTATTGTGTTCTAATCCATCACATAAAATTCAGATTAACAAAACATTGAATTTAAGACTGTAATCAGAGAGGTTGGTACACGAAAAGACGCCATTTCTCCTGTCAGAGCACTGGGAGTATAATGATAGCTGTACTCTTGGTGTCTCGTAAAATGTAGTTGTAATTCACAGGTGAAATCCAAAAAGTGGCATACATCTCATTGGACTTAACCCGTAGTAATCTGACACACTTTACAAAGTGGCTGAATTCCTGGAGCTCAGCTTTAACGAGTGTCAGAGAGTTTCAATTTCTTTTCTCTCTTCTGCTTTCAGTGATGGCGTCTGCTGATCTGAGGAAGGAGCTGGAATGTTCCGTCTGTCTGAACATTTATACAGATCCTGTAACCCTGAAATGTGGACACAACTTCTGCCAGGACTGTATTGGTCATTTGTTGGATACACAGGAGGGGTCTGGAGGTTATTCCTGTCCTGAATGCAGAGATAAGTTCCAGGAGCGACCTGCACTGCGGAGGAACATAACACTGCGTAACATAGTTGAGAACTTTCTGTCTGCTCAGCCAGATCAGAAGTCCGGGGTCTTCTGTACTTACTGTATTCACACTCCTGTACCTGCTGTGATATCCTGTCTGCTGTGTGAAGCTTCTCTGTGTGACAATCACCTGAGAGTCCACAGCACGTCACCAGGACACGTCTTATGTAACCCCACCACTTCCCTAGAGAACAGGAAATGCTCCGTCCATAAGAAGATCCTGGAGTATTACTGCACTGAGGACTCCTCCTGTATCTGTGTGTATTGCGGTTTCATTGGAGAACATCGGGGACATCAGGTGGAGACTCTGAATCAGGCCTCTGAGATGAAGAAGAATAGACTGAAAATTGTTCTGCAGAAACTTATGACAGCGAGAGAAGAGACGGAGAAAAGAGTCCAGAGTCTGCATGAACGCAGGAGGAACATACAAGGAAAAGCAGATGATGAAACAGAGAGAGTCACTGCCCTGTTCACAGACCTCAGGAGACATCTGGAAGACCTGGAGAAGAGAGTCCTGAGTGAGATCTCCTGGCAGGCAGAATGGGTCTCTTTATCGCTGTCTGATATGATCCAACAGCTGGAAATAAAGGAGGAGGAGCTGTCCAGGAAGATTGTTGACATTGAGAAGCTGTATAACATGAGAGACCCACTGACTGTCCTACAGGAATCAGACACAGGTGACTTGTGGGATACTGAGGATGGAGATGATGAGGACAGAGATAGACATGATAAACTCCTCCATGATAGAGGAGATCTGGATGTGGTGAGGATCTCACACACATTACACACAGGTTTATCTGATATAATACAGCAAACACCGGGGTTGTCGGGGGTTACAGACATATTACTGGATGTGAGTACAGCTGGTAATAATCTACATATATCAGATGACAGGAAAACTGTATCCTGGTCAGATGAGAGCCAGAATTACCCAGAAACACCAGAGAGATTTCATAGTCATCAGGTGATAAGCAGTCAGAGTTTCTCCTCAGGGAGACATTACTGGGAAGTGAATGTTGGGGGGTCAAGGTACTGGAAAGTTGGGATGTGTTACCCCAGTATAAAAAAGAGTGGAGATCAGTCATGGATTGGATATAATAAGAAGTCCTGGTGTTTGGAGAGGTTGGGCGGTAATCAGTACTCAATGAGATATAACAGAAAGGAGATCCGATTACCCAGCAACGCCTCCAATAACAGAATCCGGATAGATTTGGATTATGAGGCCGGGCGGATCTCCTTTTTTGAATTGTGTGACCCGATCCGACACCTCCACACCTTCACCACCACCTTCACTGAGCCCCTCCATGCTGGGTTATTTGTAGGGAGTGCTTCCTGTATAAAGATATCTGGGTGGAATCCGATGTGAGAATTCTGCCCAGAGACTGATGACATCACAGAGCGGAGAATCTGATTGGTGTAATACTCAGCCAATAGGAGGAAGCAGTGGAGAAAATCAAACATGACTGATTTACTTGTAAAGCTGCAGGCTTCAGGGCCGTCATCTTCATTTCAAACCTCCCTTCACTACCTAGTGTGTCACTGACCAGGAAAAAGCATACAGGAGGTCAGATTTTTCAGGCTTCACTGACTGCATGCTTTTTCCAGATCAGTGAAACACTAGATCAAGGGCCTTCAAACCATGGCCTTCCAGTTGTTCGGGGAAACTACAATTCCCATCATGCCTAGTCATGTCTGCGAATGTCAGAGTTTTACATTGCCTCGTGGGATGTGTAGTTCCATAACAGCTGGAGGGCCATAGTTTGAGGATCCCTGCACTAGTTACTGTAGGCAGGGCCAGATGGCAGCCCTAAGGCTTGCACCTTTATTGTTTATCTGTAGTCCAAAGAGTTTTTTCAGTTTTGTATGGAGCGGGGAATGATTATAACCCCCATAAGGTTTTTGCTCCTATGTGGGGGTTCCATTAAAGGGGTTTCCTCACTTCCTGTCTCGCTGACATTGGTTTACCAGACTGGAAATGAGGGGAACTCTCCAACAACATAGATAGAGGTAAAAATGCTTTTCTTTAGAAGAGGGAAGGCTAGAACCTCTATCAGATTTTTTGTTTCTGTCCGTGTCCTTGTTGTAGATTCTACTTCATTTCCTATCTAGTTGTCACCAGAACAGAAGGTACAGGGAGATTTCTCGAATGAAGTCCGAGATAGTAAAAGCCTGACAGTTGTTCTAATCCTCCCCCACTCCATCCAAAAAACATTTCGTCTAGACACACACTTTAATATCCGCAATGATAAATCCTAAAGTTTTGTCCTCGCAGGTTCCTTTGCATGACAAGTCTGTTTATCTGTGATTGCTCATCCCCTCACTGTGATTGGCTGTAATTATTGTCAGTTCTAGTCTTGTTCCTATTGGTTATAATGTGTAGGGGGTGGGGATTGATAAACAGATGTCAGTCACGATGATTGTGAACAGGTGATGGGGGGTATACAGTCTCAGGAAGTGGAAATCCTTTGCTTTGTATAAAGGAATATTGATCAATGATTGGATATAGATATAAAGATGGGATGGATTGGGCTATTACTATAGTCTCTATTAATCCGCCGGGGGCTGACACATCTATGATCCTTATGGGGAAGAACGATGTTTACATTTCCTCTAGGGCCCTATTCATTCGATAAGGAAAAAGTGTTTATAGGTTACTGGAGGTTGGTAAAGCTGATAAGGTGTTCAGAGATAACAGAAATGAATGTCTCTTGTAATAAGAAGGTGCTGCTTCTGCAAATGTTTCTACTTTCTAATCTTCACTTTGTAACTCTTCTGTTGTCAAATAAACTTCACTATGATCAGAGGTTTTTTTTTCCTTGAGTCTATTGTCAGTATTATTTTATATCAAAAAGTGAAAATATATCTCAACTAGCTGCACAATGCACTCATAAATAAATAAATAAGTGAATAACTGATTAAATAATTCATAAAAGATATAAAAGTGAATAAGCAGGGATTGATTAAATCATGCACAAAAACAAGAAAGTGCCACTAAAGAGTCCACATTTAATCCACTGTGATCAACTGACTGATTGGTGATCAGATAGTAAGAGTTCTGTGCTGAATATTGGGTCACCTTAAAATCCACCACCTCCGTGATTCCACTTCCATCAGCTGGCAACTCACCCCATAAAGTTGCCCCCCATTTTCATGGTTAGGGCCACAAGCGCAGTTTGAACCTCCGTTCTATTCAGGGGGAACCTCCTTGGATTGCTCACTAAAGCCAACTCCTCCTCTGGTCATGAGGGCTGCAAGAGTGACAGGGTGACTCCAAGTGATTCAAGGAATACCAACTGGTCTGTGTGGTGGAGGAGAGAACAGCCAAAAACCAAGGGGAAAAAGGTTGCGAATCAATCTGATGGTGATGTGGTACCATATGTGGAGACCTGCTTGTGACAATGCGGCTTTCAGGGACCTCAGGGCAGGTGGAGATGGCCTAGATGCTCGGTACTGGCAGGACAGACAGACGCTCCACAGTGGGAGCCGCTACCGTCGCCCGAAGATCATCATTATTATTTTACCTTTTTTTTTTCTGTTGTAATATTTTGGAGGGGAGGGGGGCGGTGTTTGCTCAGTGATAGAAGTATTTCCCAACCGATATCAGGATGAGAGGACCTCAAACCAGTATGCACACCACCTCTTGGGCTCCTCAGCATCCAGAAATCATCAAAGGAATTAAGCTAGAAGTAGGGAAAGGCCCTAAGTGTTGTACAGTAATACCTTGGTTTGGGAGCATAATTTTTCCGGAAACATGGTTGTAATCCAAAGCACTCGTATTTCAAAGCAAATTTTCCCATTGGAAATAATGGAAACTCAAGTGATTTGTTCCACAACCATTTAATCATATAAAACTGATTACGGCAATACAAAAATGCAGTATGAAGTGTACTGTAAAAGTAAGACAAATTAACCTGCACTTCAAAATACAGTACTGTAGAGTATAAAGTGTACTGTACTGTAAAAATAAAACATTAACCTGCACTTTGCGGCACCCCTCCAAATACCATTATGACCAGGCTCCCAATCCACAGTTCCTTTTGTATAAAAAAAAAAAGACAGTACACTCACAATGTTAAGGAGTCTGGTGCAATTCCAAAGTCGCTGGTGTATATGTACTGTACAGTAAAGCCACTGGTGTACAGTTTACAATTCTATATATGGCCAGAGGTCCGGGGGCGCTGGTGGCTCCCAGCCTTTCCTGCAGAGCTCGGAGATACTCGGGAACTGTTGACGTCACTTCCGGGTGCTCTGTTACGTCTGCCCCTTCCAGCTGGGAGTGTTTCCGAGTTCTGTAAGAAGCGCTTGGAGCCGCCAGCGCTCCCGGACCCAGTAGGCTTTGCCCAATCAGGGCTTAGAATGTACTGTGCAGAAGAGCAGGGAACGCCCTGCAAATTCAGATGTTCGTGCCGAACTTATGCTTGGCCCAAACCATTAAACATCTCTATTTCCAACCACCAGTTGTGTTTACGTGTTGCAAACACTGTCCCAAGCTTATCACCAGGACTGTCCTGTGCCAATGGTAAAGCATGGTGGCAGCGCAATCATGGTTTGGGCATCCATGTCTTGGTATTCTGTAGGCCCCACCATCACCCTAAAAGGTTGCTTGAAGTGACAATGTACAAATATTGGCTAAGCATGTGCACCCCCCATGGTGCTGACATTGTTTCCCGAAGATAGCACCATTTACCTAGACCATAATACTCAGATTTTCACAGCTGGTGTTGTCAAATTATGGTTTGATGGGCATGCAGATGAAGTCTCACACCTTCCCTGGGTGCCGCAGTCGCCAGGCCTCAATATCATAAAGCCACTATAGTAAATTTTGGAGAAGAAAGTTTGGGCTCGTTTTCTGCCTCATTATCCACCATCCAACACTTTTATATTTGTCACTTCCCAGGAGAATTCAGGCTGTCTTGGATGTCAAAGGTGGCCCAACACAATCAGCACATTCAGATGCTCGGTTTTATCTACTATTGTGTAAGTGTTCTTAATCTTCATGTGTTTTGAAATAAATTATACGGTCTGCGCTATGATGGTGCCTTGTTTTCTGTTTCACACCAATCCATGATTGTATGTCTGAATCCTGCTGCACGGGAGGAGGATCGCCTTGGGCTCTCTTAAAGATTTGGATGCATTGGATCTCTGTTATGGGGATCATCCCCATCCGGTAAGAGGCGGTGTGAACAGGGTGTCTGGTGGTGGTTTCCCGGATTCACAGTTTTGCACCTTTCTGGCAGCTTGGGACATTTCACAAACTTTTTCAGGAGCAGCACCACATTGTTTTTTGTATCCCTGTATATATACACCTATATGTCTTTCTTGTATGTACATGTATTCCTGTGCCCTCTATCCTGGGCCATCCCTTGCCATCATACAGCTTAGCAGTTAAATATTTCCCTTGATATACACAGGTAATACCAGTGACTGACAACACTAAATGTACTGACCCAGTCTGGAACAAACTGAATCAATACCATTGATAATAGGTCTACCAGGGGGTCTGACCGCATCCTTGTGGATTTTTGGCAAAAAAATAAATGATAGGGGTTATGCTGACGGATTCAGACCTACATCGCTGGATTCCTCCCTCTCTCGGCGGCGCGCGCGCCCTGCCGAAGGCTCGCTTCTGATGTATTCAGACACAGCGGGAGTCGCGCCAGGGGAGGAGAGGCAGTGATCACCGATGCTCTTCCCCGATCGTCGGGGAAAGACTGAGGAAATCCGCCCGCTTGTGTAAACAAAGCGGGCGGATCTTCTCTGTGACAGGCAGGGACAGATCACAGGATTCAGCATAGCTGAACCTGCGATCTGTGTCTGTGTCACACAACCCCCTCCCCCCACACACGTCAGTAAGCATGAGGCACACATTTAACCCCTTGTTTACCAACAGTGTTAACCCCATCCCTGCCAGTGTCATTATTACAGTGACAGTGCATATTTATAACACTGATTACTGTAGTAATGTCACTGGTCCCCCCAAAAATGTCAGTTAGGGGTCCGATCTGTCCCCCGCAATGTCGCAGTCCCGCAAAAAAAATCGCAGATCGCCGCCATTACTGGTAAAAAATAAATAAACAATAAAAATGACAAATCTTTCCCATAGTTAGTAAACATGATAACTTTTGCGCAAACCAATCAAAATACGCTTATTGTGATTTTTTTTTTACCAAAAATATGTAGCAGAAAACAAATTGGCTTAAAATGTTAAAAAATTTTGATTTGTAAATTTTTGGGGGGAATGTTATATATCAAAACTGAACTGAATATTCCAGATGAGGTCTTACTAATGATTTGTCCAGGGGCAAAATTATATCTCTCCCTCTGGAATCCATGCCTCTGTTAATACAAGAAAGGACGTTGCTTGCTTTGGAAACAGCAGCTTGGCATTGCATGCTATTATTAAGCTTATGATCTACCAGAACACCCAGATCCTTCTCCGCTATGGATTCCCCCAGATCCTTCTCCGCTATGTATTCCCCCAGATCCTTCTCCGCTATGGATTCCCCCAGATCCTTCTCCGCTATGGATTCCTCCAGATCCTTCTCCACTATGGAATCCCCCATATCCTTCTCCGCTATGGATTCCCCCAGATCCTTCTCCGCTAGGGATTCCTCCAGATCCTTCTCCACTATGGATTCCCCCAGATCCTTCTCCACTATGGATTCCTCCAGATCCTTCTCCACTATGGATTCCCCCAGATCCTTCTCCACTATGGATTCCTCCAGATCCTTCTCCGCTATGGATTCCCCCAGATCCTTCTCCGCTAGGGATTCCTCCAGATCCTTCTCCACTATGGATTCCCCCAGTTCTACTCCACCTAGTATGTATGATGCATGCATATTCTTAGCCCCCAAGTGCATAACTTTACATTTATCAACATTAAACCTCATTTGCCACATAGTTGCCCAATGAAACAGTGCATTGAGGTCAGCTTGTAAGTTGGAGACATCCTGTAAAGAAGTTATTCCACTGCAAAGCTCGGTGTCATCTGCAAAGACTGAAATGTTACTTTTAATCCCAGACCCGATATCATTTATAAAGATATTAATAAGTAAGGATCCCAACACTGAACCTTTGGGAACACCACTGATAACACTGAGCCTTGGGATACACCACTGATAACTTTAGACCATTCAGAGTAAGAATCATTAACCACTACTCTCTGAATTCTATCTTTTAGCCAATTTTCTATCCATTTACCAACTGATCCTTCCAAGCCTGTAGACTTTACCTTACACATTAGCCGTGTGTGGGGAACTGTGTCAAACGCTTTTTCAAAATCCAAGTATACCACAGCCACAGCCACCCCTCTGTCCAAGTATACCACGTCCACAGCCACCCTTCTGCCCAAGGTTTTACTTACCTCCTCATAAAAAGAAATCAGGTTTGTTTGACAACTTCTGTCTCTCATGAATCCATGCTGTTTGTTGCTTAAAATATTTTTTTCCAGCAAGAACTCATCTATGTGGTCTTTTATTAACCACTTGCCTTCTGTGCACTTAAACCCCCTTCCCATCCAGGCCAATTTTCAGCTTTCAGCGCTCTCACACTTTGAATGACAATTGCTTGGTCATGCAACACTGAACCCATATGAATTTTTCGTCCTTTTTTTCACAAAAATAAAGCTTTCTTTTGGTGGTATTTAATCACCTCTGGATTTTTTATTTTTTACAAAAAAAAAAGAAAAATGACAGAAAATTTTGAAAAAAAAAAGTTTCTCTTATTTTCTGTGAGTAAATTTTGAAAATAAATAAATTTTTCTCCTTCACTGATGTGCGCTGATGAGGCGGCACTGATGGGCACTGATAGGCTGCACTGATAGGCTGCACTTATGGGCACTGATGAGGTGGCACTTATGGGCACTGATGAGGTGGCACTGATGAGGAGGTACTAATATGCCGCACTGATAAGCGGCACTGCTGGGCACTGATAGGCGGCACTGCTGGGCACTGAGAGGTGGCACTGATGGACACTGACGGGTGGCACTGATGGGCGGCACTGATGGGCAGCACCATCAGTGCCCACACTCAGTGCCCATAGTGCTGCCAGTCAGTGCTCATCAGTGCCTAGATGAGCAGGCACTGATGGGCACTGACTGGCAGCACTATGGGCACTGATTGTGGGCACTGATGGCGGACACTGTGGGCACTGATGGTGGGCAGTTAGTGTGTTTAATGTACCTTGTGTAATCAGGGCACTGGTGATCAGTGCCCTGATTACATTCTTCTGTGTCCCCGGCGGCTGATCGGCTCTCCTCTTTCCTCACACTGCAGTCTCTGTGTGAGGAAGGAGCGCTGGCGATGAGAGATGATCTCATATGTTTACATATGAGATCATCTCTCATTGGATGGGCCGATCACGTGGTAAATGGCCGCTGTGATTGGCCATTTACCACGATCTGTGATTGGCTGTGTCCAAGGGACACGGCCGACACAGATTTTCCCCAATGTGCGCTCGCGGGAGCGTGCGGGGAGACTGTCTCTGGGAGGCTGTTTAAAGACGGCCTCCCGGAAATGTGAGTCTGCACTGTAGCCGTACTTCGGCTATAGCGCGGATGGGAAGAAGTTAAACTCTCCAATATCTTCCCGACTATAGAAGTTAAACAAACAGGTCTATAGTTACTTGGCAAAGACTTTGATCCCTTTTTAAATATAGTCACCACATTGGCCCTACGCAAATCCAGTGGTACTATTCCAGTCCTTAACGAGTCCCTAACAATTAGAAACAAAGGCTTAGAAATTACAGTGCTCAGTTCTTTTAGGATGCGTGGGTGGATGCCATCTGGTCCAGGCACTTTATCCACCCTTATTCTGTCTAACTATTTCTGGCCTTTTATCACTTTTGAGCCATTGTGGATCATTTGGGGCTGTGTCAATACCTTCCTCATTAAGGGACAGGGTCTATATATCAGTACAGGGAGTGCAGACAGGGACATGGTCTATATATCAGTACAGGGAGCGCAGACAGGGACAGGGTCTATATATCAGTACAGGTAGTGCAGACAGGGACATGGTCTATATATCAGTACAGGGAGTGCAGACAGGGACATGGTCTATATATCAGTACAGGGAGTGCAGACAGGGACATGGTCTATATATCAGTACAGGGAGCGCAGACAGGGACATGGTCTATATCTCAGTACAGGTAGAGCAGACAGGGACGCGGTCTATATATCAGTACAAGGAGTGCAGACAGGGACACGGTCTATATATCAGTACAGGGAGTACACACTGGGACATGGTCTATATATCAGTACAGGGAGCGCAGACAGGGACAGGGTCTATATATCAGTACAGGGAGTGCAGACAGGGACACGGTCTATATATCAGTACAGGGAGCGCAGACAGGGACAGGGTCTATATATCAGTACAGGGAGTGCACACTGGGACATGGTCTATATATCAGTACAGGGAGTGCAGACAGGGACATGGTCTATATCTCAGTACAGGGAGTGCAGACAGGGACATGGTCTATATATCAGTGCAGGGAGTGCAGACAGGGACATGTTCTATGTATCAGTACAGGGAGCGCAGACAGGGACATGGTCTATATCTCAGTACAGGGAGCGCAGACAGGGACATGGTCTATGTATCAGTACAGGGAGCGCAGACAGGGACATGGTCTATATCTCAGTACAGGGAGCGCAGACAGGGACATGGTCTATATCTCAGTACAGGGAGCGCAGACAGGGACATGGTCTATATCTCAGTACAGAGAGCGCAGACAGGGACATGGTCTATATCTCAGTACAGAGAGCGCAGACAGGGACATGGTCTATATCTCAGTACAGGGAGTGCAGACAGGGACATGGTCTATATATAAGTACAGGGAGTGCACACTGGGACATGGTCTATATATCAGTACAGGGAGCGCAGACAGGGACATGGTCTATATATCAGTACAGGGAGCGCAGACAGGGACATGGTCTATATCTCAGTACAGGGAGTGCAGACAGGGACATGGTCTATATATAAGTACAGGGAGTGCACACTGGGACATGGTCTATATATCAGTACAGGGAGCGCAGACAGGGACATGGTCTATATCTCAGTACAGGGAGTGCAGACAGGGACATGGTATATATCAGTACAGGGAGTGCAGACAGGGACATGGTCTATATATCAGTACAGGGAGTGCAGACAGGGACATGGTCCTTATATCAGTACAGGGAGTGCAGACAGGGACATGGTCTAAGTTTCAGTACAGGTAGAGCAGACAGGGGCGTGGTCTATATATCAGTACAGGGAGAGCAGACAGGGATATGGTCTATGTATCAGTACAGGTAGAGCAGACAGGGACATGGTCTATATCTCAGTACAGGGAGTGCAGACAGGGACATGGTATATATCAGTACAGGGAGTGCAGACAGGGACATGGTCTATATCTCAGTACAGGGAGTGCAGACAGGGACATGGTATATATCAGTACAGGGAGTGCAGACAGGGACACGGTCCTTATATCAGTACAGGGAGTGCAGACAGGGACATGGTCTATATATCAGTACAGGGAGAGCAGACAGGGATATGGTCTATATCTCACTACAGGGAGGGCAGACAGGGACATGGTCTATATCTCAGTACAGGGAGTGCAGACAGGAACATGGTCTATATATCAGTACAGGGAGTGCAGACAGGGACATAGTCTATATATCAGTACAGGGAGAGCAGACAGGGACACGGTCTATATATTTGTACAGGAAGTCCAGACAGGGACAGGGTCTATATATCAGTACAAGGGAGTGCAGACAGGGACACGGTCTATATATCAGTACAGGGAGAGCAGACAGGGACATGGTCTATATATCAGTACAAGGGAGTGCAGACAGGGACACAGTCTATATATCAGTACAGGGAATGCAGACAGGGATATGGTCTATATATCAGTACAGGGAGTGCAGACAGGGACATGGTCTATGTATCAGTACAGGTAGAGCAGACAGGGACATGGTCTATATCTCAGTAGAGGGAGTGCAGACAGGGACATGGTCTATATCTCAGTACAGGGAGTGCAGACAGGGACAGGGTCTATATCTCAGTACAGGGAGTGCAGACAGGGACATGGTCTATATCTCAGTACAGGGAGTGCAGACAGGGACATGGTATATATCAGTACAGGGAGTGCAGACAGGGACACGGTCTATATATTAGTACAGGAAGTCCAGACAGGGACATGGTCTATATATTAGTACAGGAAGTCCAGACAGGGACATGGTCTATATATCAGTACAGGGAGTGCAGACAGGGACATAGTCTATATATCAGTACAGGGAGAGCAGACAGGGACACGGTCTATATATTAGTACAGGAAGTCCAGACAGGGACATGGTCTATATATCAGTACAGGGAGTGCAGACAGGGACATGGTCTATATCTCAGTACAGGGAGTGCAGACAGGGACACGGTCTATATATCAGTACAGGGAGCGCAGACAGGAACACGGTCTATATATTAGTACAGGGAGAGCAGACATGGACATGGTCTATATATCAGTACAGTGAGAGCAGACAGGGACATGGTCTATATATCAGTACAGTGAACGCAGAAAGAGACATGGTCTATATATCAGTACAGGGAGTGCAGACAGGAACATGGTCTATATATCAGTACAGGGAGTAAACACTGGGACATGGTCTATATATCAGTACAGGGAGTGGAGACAGGGACATGGTCTATATATTAGTACAGGGAGTGAACACTGGGACATGGTCTATATATCAGTACAGGGAGTGGAGACAGGAACATGGTCTATATATCAGTACAGGGAGCGCAGAAAGGGACATGGTCTATATATCAGTATAAAAGATGTATGCAGTTGTGTAAAAGAGAGACTTTTTGATTTAGAAGCTGGGTACATTCTCTCCTCATGGGCTGGAGGAGCTTGACATCCATACTGGGTCAGTGTCACTACTGGTAGCATGAGGCGATACCTGGAGCCTGTAGAGGGATGCACAGACCTCAACAGGGTAGACAATGGCACCCTGACTGCCATTAGGTATTGGGATGAAATCCTTGGACATATTGTCAGACCCTATGTTGGTGCAGTGGGTCCTGGGTTCCTACTGGTGCACGACAATGCCTGGCCTCATGTGGTGGGAGTATTCAGCCAAATCCTGGAGAATGAAGGAATTGATACCATTGAATGACCCCCACGCTCACCTGACCTCAATCCAATATAACACCTCTGGGACATTATGTTTTTGTCGATCTGACGCCACCAGGTTGCACCTCAGTCTGTTCAAGAGCTCAGTGGGGCCCTGGTCCAGAACTAAGAGGAAATACCACAAGACACTATCCGTTGTTTCATTAGGAGCATGCCTCGACATTGTCAGACATACATACATGAACTTGGGGGCCATAAAATCTACTGAGGACCATTCTGAGTTGCTGCAATGAAATTTCAGCAAAATGGACTCGTCTGCTGCATCATTTTTTCACTTTGATTTTTGGGATGTCTTTGAGTTCAGCCCTCTGTAGGGTGATAATTTTCATTTCCATCAAACAATGTGGCATTCTTTCCTTCCTAACACATTACCCAGTCCATACCAGTATAGATCCTAACACATTACACTGTCCATACCAGTATAGATCCTAACACATTACACAGTCCATACCAGTATAGATCCTAACACATTACCCAGTCCATACCAGTATAGATCCTAACACATTACCCAGTCCATACCAGTATAGATCCTAACACATTACCCAGTCCATACCAGTATAGATCCTAACACATTACCCAGTCCATACCAGTATAGATCCTAACACATTACCAGGTCCATATCAGTATAGATCCTAACACATTACCCAGTCCATACCAGTATAGATCCTAACACATTACCCAGTCCATACCAGTATAGATCCTAACACATTACCCAGTCCATACCAGTATACTGTAGATCCTAACACATTACCCAGTCCATACCAGTATAGATCCTAACACATTACCCAGTCCATACCAGTATAGATCCTAACACATAACCCAGTCCATACCAGTATAGATCCTAACACATTACCCAGTCCATACCAGTATAGATGCTAACACATTACCCAGTCTATACCAGTATAGATCCTAACACATTACCCAGTCCATACCAGTATAGATCCTAACACATAACCCAGTCCATACCAGTATAGATCCTAACACATTACCCAGTCCATACCAGTATAGATCCTAACATATTACCCAGTCCATACCAGTATAGATCCTAACACATTACCCAGTCCATACCAGTATAGATCCTAACACATAACCCAGTCCATACCAGTATACAGTATATCCTAACACATTACCCAGTCCATACCAGTATAGATGCTAACACATTACCCAGTCTATACCAGTATAGATATCCTGCATGATATCTTTCCCCATTGAGATCTGATGTGTTTTCAAAGTGTTCCTTTCATATTTTTTAAGCAGTGTATATAGTTTTTATGTTTGATGTAAATGTTTTTCAATAACCACCTGACCATAGATAACAAATTTTTATTACATGTTTTTATTGTTATTTTAAGGTGAAAGCTCATCATTGACAAAGGTGTATGTGTAATAGGAGGCACATAATGTGTTAATGTTATTGGGGGAGGGCAAATATAGATGACCCATCCTCCTGGCGCCTGGCTCCTTTATAAACCTCTGTTTTCGCTGTCTTGTATTACGTGACCTGAGGAAGGGGTTAATCCCAAAAACATGCAGTCCCTGGTCCCAGCAACCGGCCATTTTTGATCTTCACTTGTCTTATTTCTGCACCTCCTGGCCCTTCTTGGAGTTTTTCCAGAGTCCATTGGTGTGCACAACAGCGGAGTCCCCTGGGTGCTTCCACCAGTACCTGACGTCACCTCTGGGTCCTGAGCACGTCACATCCGATCTGCAGGTGCGTTACCTCTAGGGCCCCGGCTGCTGCCAGAATAAGTAACTTGTCACATCTTTCCCGGTGTCACCCGGCCATCACTCTATGCCGGGTTCCCAGTGTTTGAGTCATCCATCTGGAACAGCGATCAGGTGCTTTACCTGCCATCAGCCGGGACATGTGAGTTATGTCATGCACCCAAATAGTTTTGCACCTTGGTCATCTGAAGCCTCGTATTGTGACCTGCATTTACATCTGAGTTACTTTTTAACCTTTCATTGGAATAAACTGTTACGTTCTTTATGTTTGGGTCGAGTTCGTTATTTCACCACCCAGTTTGGATAAGGGCTCCCCATTTGATGTTCTTTACTCTGGACTCAGACTATGGACATTGTGGTGATGTGTGTATTATTGTACGGGTTATCACAGCGCAGGGGGAGGGGCACGCACTGCGCTGTCATTCATTATTTATTGTCTCGTCTCACAGCAGCATTATTGCCCCTCGCAATGTACAGATATAAAGGGGGGTTCTCCTTTCCTTCTACTATAAAGAGACACTAATCTCTGATCTGGGAACATTCTATTCACTCATCTGTCCTTATATCCTCTCCGAGATAACCCAACCAATCACTGTATTAGAAAAACCCCACCCTATAAATCCTCTTTTTACTCGACTGTAGCCGCAGTCATGTGACAGCCCAACTCCAACTCTCCTCATCTCATCACTTCCTGGTTTGAGTGCTTCTTCGGTTGTCTCTGTCAGTGCCTGCCTAATGGGGTCACTTCCCATTGGATGGTCTACTCATTATTAAAACAAAAGCACCCTATAAACTCCTTTTTACCTGTAGCCACAGTCAGTTGATAGTCCATCCCCAACTCTCCTCATCTCATCACTTCCTGGTTTGGGTCCTTCTTCGGGTGTCCATGTCAGCGCCTGTCTGATTTGGTCACTTCTTATTGGATGGTCTACAGAGGGATCCTCATTAATAAAACAAAATCACCCTATAAACTCCTTTTTACCTGTAGTCACAGTCATGTGACAGTCCAACCCCAACTCTCCTGATCTCATCACTTCCTGGTTTGGGTCCTTCTTCTGGTGTCCATGTCAGTGCCTGCCTGATGTGGACACTTCCTATTGGATGGGGTACAGAGGGATCCTCATTAATAAAAGAAAATCACCATATAAATCCCCTTTTACCTGTAGTCGCAGTTATGTGACAGCCCAGACCCAACTCTCCTTATCTCCTTACTTCCTGGTTTGGGTCCTTCTTCGGGTGTCCATGTCAGTGCCTGCCTGATGTGGACACTCCCTATATGATGGGGTTCAGAGCAATCCTCATTAATAAAACAAACTCACAATATAAACTCCCTTTTACCTGTAGCCATAGTCATGTGACAGTCCAGACCTAACTCTCCTCATCTAAACACCTACTGGTTTGGGTCCTTATACAGGTATCCATGTCAGTGCCTGCCTGATTTGGTCATGTCCTATTGAATGGGGTGCAGAGTGATCCTCATTAATAAAACCAAATCACCCTATAAACTCCTTTTTCTCTTACGTCCTCCGACAGTCGCCGCCTCTTCATATTCGTCATAATGGGGTATTAGACTTTGCTCCAAAGGAGTAGCTAGGCAACAGAATATGTTAACATTAAAGCTTTTAACATATCCCACCCACAGGGGGTGGTCCCCTCAGTCAATACCCTCCTACTTCGTGCAACCATATCCCAGTTTCAATGTCTAGCTTGTCAGGAGTAGCTGGATCTCTCTATGCTGGGGCTTTTTACCTCAGCCTTTCTCTTCTTTTTTGATTTTTTGTTTTGAGTTTTTTCTCTCTCTTTACTTAGCTGTTCTTTTTGTCAGCATTAGTTAGTTCTTCTGATGAAGAGGATCATGCGGGCTGGGTCTCGGGCTGATCCCCCTGGTCGCAGGTTGTGGGTCAGTGGCTTCCTAGCCTGCCGTCGAGCGTTCAGCCAGGTAACGCTCCTGGCACAATGAACTACCCATCCCTGTTCGGTGCAGGGATGATTGGTGAGGTGGCTACCTCACTGGACGCTGTGCGGTTTCTTAACCCCGATTTTGCGCGTCCTGGATGCGACTCTCCCTGCCTCATGTGCAGCGGCTTGTTCGCCTGTGCGGGTTCCCCACGCTATTAAGAGGTAAGTGTATCTATGTGGGGACCCGTCTGTCGGGGGGGGGTGTCAGTCTGGGACTGTGTAACCTGCCTCTGTTCACACTGTTTGTCTCCCTATCGCTCTGGCTGCATGCTGTGGGCTGCAGGGGGGGGGGGGGCTGTGTGACAGCTGTCTGTGTCAGCCTGTGTACAGTGTGAAGGGCTGTGTGCTGTGGGGCATGTTTTTGTCATGTTTGGGGCACGATACAGCGATCGCTGCGGCGATCTGCCATGTTTTTTTACATGGGTGGTGTTATATGCATCACAGTAGTGGGGGAGCGGCGGTTTCGGCGCCAAACGGCGCCATTTTGCCTGCGCTCGCTCCAGCCGCATGTTTTCACTGCGGGCGGCCATTTTCTTGTAGCCTTCCATAGGCTTTAATAGAGCGCCCTGATTGCTTCACTTCCTCTTTCCTGGGTGCACCGATCGAGGCGGCAGCAGCAGCAGGGGTCTCCTCAGGTTTTATCCTTCTGTTCCTTCCTATATCCATTGCCTGTGTTCAGTTTTATCCCTGTGGGGGTCTCATTGTGCTTGTGTATGTGTGCGGTGGGCTGCGCTCGCCGCGCTTGTTAAAGGGGCAGTTAACCCTTTATTCTCCGGCATATTTTTTTGGGGCAAATGGATTCTCAGGAGGGCAAATTTCCTGCCACCTTGGTGGGAAGCCAGGGGACTGCTGTTTCCCCCCCAGGGGAGGATTTAGCCGAAGTGGTGGCTAACCTTGCTGCTCAGGTGCAGATGCTGGTGGCTTCTCAATCCACTAAAAGACCCAGAGTTTCTATTTCCTCTGATTCTGAGGGTGAAGGTGATGGGGCTGCTATGGCTGGGGTCTCCTTATCAGAGTCCCGTTCCTCCCTGGATCTCGTGGGGTCCGAGGTGGAGGCTGAGGTTGAAGGGGTTGATAATTCTCCCCCTGGCTCGCCTGAAGAGCTTGCAATCATGGATGAATTGGTTGCTTCTATAAAACAAACGCTGCGTTTGCAGGATGAGCTGTGTCCTCCCGCTGCCTTGGCGGCTTATGGGACGCAGAAAAGACGCAAGACATCGCAGGTCTTTCCCTGCACTGATGATTTTCAGCGCGCTGTTAAGGAACAATGGCGCAATTTACGCAAACCTTTTGCTGTGCCAAGTAGGTTCAGGCTGCGTTATCCTTTCACGCCTGCCACTGATGAACGGTGGTGTGTGCCACCCCCGGTGGATCACGCCATTGCGGTTTTGAACAAATCCACTTGCGATTCCTGCAGAGGATACCCCGGTGTTCCGAGATGCCACGGATAGGAGAATGGAGTCTCTTGCCCGTCATACTTATTCTGTTACGGGTTCGATGCTTAAAGCTCTGTTTGCCTCTCTTATGGCAGCCCAGGCTGTCGCAAGTTGGACGCAGGTGTTTAGGCGCGTCCTAGTGGCTGATTCGGCCTCGCCGGCGACATTGGATATGGTGGATCAAATCCATCAGGGTGTCATGTACCTGTGTGATGCGGACTTGGACTTAGTGCCGTTGGCTGCACGTGTACAAAGCGTGGCGGTGTTGTCTCGCCGCCTGGTTTGGTTGAAGTGTTGGTCGGTGGACCAATCTTCGCGCAAGACCTTAGCCAATCTGCCTTATGATGGATCTCGCCTTTTTGGGGAGTCCTTGGATACGTTGATTAAGGGGATCACGGGCGGTAAGAGCACGCTCTTGCCCCATTTCCCCAAGGCTAAGGGGGCTCCTGGTAAGAAGCATACTAATTTTCGGCCTCCTCAGGGGTCCTTTCGTGCCTTTCGGTCGCACTACAAGGGCAAACCGTTCAAGGGTCAAGGCTCCCAAAAGAAGCCGTGGTCTGGTAAACAGAAGTCCGGTCAGTCCGGACCCTCTACCCATAACAGTGCGGCCTGAAGGGGCGCCCTCACCCAGTTCTGGGGTGGGGGGACGCTTGCTCTTTTTTCTTCAACCCTGGCTGGCCCGCGTGCGGGACCGGTGGGTTCAGGAAATCGTTCGATCTGGCTACAAGATCGAGTTTCTCTCTCGGCCGGAGAGCAGATTCTTTCCCTCAAATCTTCAGCTGTCTCCGGAGCGTTTACGGGACCTGCACCTAGCGGTGCGGGACCTGAGGGCTCAGGGAGTGGTGGTTCCGGTGCCTCATCAGGACAGATTTCGGGGGTTTTATTCCAATCTGTTCACTGTGCCCAGAAAGGAGGGCAAGGTTCGTCCAATTCTGGACTTAAAGGCTTTGAACCGCTTTGTGCGGGTTCGCAAGTTCCGCATGGAATCCCTGCGGTCGGTGGTGGCTGCCCTGGTTCCGGGGGAATTCATGGCCTCCATCGATCTGAAGGATGCGTACCTTCACATCCCGATTTTCGAGGGTCACCAGAGGTTCCTTCGATTCGCCATTGCGGAGTATCATTACCAATTCGTGGCGTTGCCTTTTGGTCTCGCCTCGGCTCCTCGGGTTTTCACCAAGGTGCTTGCTCCCGTTCTGGCTTTGTTGAGAGCTCAGGGCATCTCTGTCCTGGGGTATCTGGACGACATTCTGGTTCGGTCTGCGTCCAGCCAGGGTCTGGAAAAGGACCTGTCCGTCACGATGCAAACTCTACAGGAGTTTGGTTGGACGATAAATTTTCCAAAGTCGACGCTGAGTCCGTCGGTTCATCTTCCCTACCTGGGAATGATCCTGGACTCGATCCAGGCGAAGGTCTTCCTGCCGGAAGACAAGCTCAGGACTCCTCAGGAGGAAGTCAGGTCCCTCAGGGACAGTCCGTGCTCGTCCCTCCGGACGTGCATGAGATGTCTGGGATTGATGGTCTCGGCTTTCGAGGCGATTCCCTTCGCCCAGTTTCACACGCGGGGTCTCCAGGCGGAGATCCTGTCCAAGTGGGACGGGCGACCCCAATCTCTGGATCTTCTAATTTCGTTGAGCTTTCGCACCAGAAGGGATCTCCGGTGATGGCTCCAGTCCCCGATGATATCGGGGGCAAGTCCTTTCGTCCTATCTCATGGACAGTGATCACCACGGATGCCAGCCCGTCGGGCTGGGGTGGTGTTCTGGGCGTTCTGTCCGCCCAGGGAACTTGGTCAGAGGGGGAGTCCTCCCTTCCGATCAACATTCTGGAATTGCGTGCGATAAATCTCTGCCTTCGTCGCTGGACGGACCGACTGCAGGGCTGTCCGGTTAGGGTGCAGACGGACAATGCCACGGCGGTGGCCTACATCAACCACCAAGGGGGCACCAGGAGTGCCCGAGCGGCTCGGGAAGTGGCCGACATTCTGTCTTGGGCCGAGACTCATGTCCCGGCGATAACGGCAGTTCACATTCCGGGGGTGGAGAACTGGCAGGCGGACTATCTGAGTCGCCAGACCCTGGATCAGGGGGAATGGTCTCTCCACCCGGCGGTCTTCCAGATGTTGTGCGCGAAGTGGGGTCTTCCAGATGTGGACCTGTTCGCGTCTCGTCTGAACAACAAGGTGAGAAGGTTCGTGGCAAGGACGCGCGACCCTCGGGCAGACGCATCAGACGCGTTGGTAGCCCCGTGGCATCAGTACAGACTGATGTATGCGTTTCCACCGATTCAATTGCTGTCCAGGTTCCTCCGCAGGTTGCACTCGGAACGCGGCACGGTGATTCTTGTGGCACCAGACTGGCCTCGCCGGTCCTGGTACGCAGACCTTGTGAATCTGGCGGTCGACGCCCCATGGCGTCTACCTCTTAGAGACGATCTCCTGTCTCAGGGCCCGATATTCCATCCTGCTTTACAGTCGCTGGCTTTGACGGCCTGGCTGTTGAGACCGAGGTCCTGAAGGATAGGGGTCTCTCCCCTGAGGTCATTCACACTTTGATCAATGCGAGGAAACCTTCCTCAGGGAAGGTCTATTACCGTACTTGGAAGGCCTATTTTGCCTGGTGTGAGTCCAGGGGGTTTTCACCTCGCACGTACTCGGTTTCTCGAGTGTTGTCCTTCCTTCAAACGGGTGTCGACCAGCGCTTGGCGCTGGCTACGGTCAAGGGTCAGGTGTCTGCGCTGGCCGTTCTTTTTCAACGTCCTGTGGCTTCTAACTCCTTAGTTGCCACTTTTGTTCAAGGAGTGCGGCATCTGGTCCCTCCTAGGAGGGAACCTCTGCCTCCTTGGGACTTGAATCTCGTTCTATCTGTGTTACAACGTGCTCCTTTTGAACAGATCAGGGAGATCTCGTTGTCTATGTTGTCCAAAAAGGTCGCCTTTTTGGTAGCGATCACTTTGGCTCGCAGAGTGTCGGAGCTGGCGGCTTTGTCTTGCAAGTCTCCGTATCTGGTCATTCACTTGGATAAGGTGGTCTTGCGACCTAATCCTTCTTTTCTTCCGAAGCGAGTTTCGGAATTCCATCTCAATGAGGATATTGTCTTACCTTCGCTGTGCGCGAAGCCTAAACATCCGAAGGAGGTGAGGTTGCACTCTTTGGATGTTGTTCGGGCGATAAGGGTTTACCTTAAATCGACTGAATCTTTTCGCAAGACGGATTCTTTGTTTGTCCTTTCCGGAGGGTCCTCGGAAGGGTATGGCGGCGTCGGCTTCTACCATCGCCAAATGGATCAGACAGACCATTGAACAGGCATATGCTTTGCAGGGAAAAGTTCCTCCTGTGCCTGTGAAGGCACACTCTACTAGATGTCTGAGTACGTCTTGGGCCTGTCGTCATGGGGCTTCTGTGGCCCAGGTGTGTAAGGCGGCGACCTGGTCGACCGTACACACTTTCACAAAATTCTACAGAGTAGATGTTCAGGCATCGGCAGATGCTTCCTTTGGCCGCAAGGTTCTTAGTGCGGCAGTTCCTTAGGGTCCTTTTGTTTTGGACCCCTGGCTGTTGGGATACGTTTTTATCCCTGGGTTATTTGTTTTTTCCTGGGTTGTTGCTCCTGTTGAGCAAGTTTTTTTCCTGTTGCCCAGCTGGTGTCCTTCCTTTGGTAAGGTTCCTTTCTTTGATGTGGAGACTGCGTTGCCTTACGGCGCGGCTGCGTTTCCCACCCCTCATGTTTGCACTGCTTTGGGACGTCCCCATTGTGACGAATATGAAGAGGCGGCAACTGTCGGAGGACGTAAGAGAAAACGGAATTTTTGTAAAATCTTACCTGTAAAATTCCTTTCTCTGAGTCCTCCGACAGTCGCCGCCCCCGCCCCTCTTTTGGGGTTTGGTTGTATACTCTACTGCTATTCCACTGAAACTGAGATATGGTTGCAGGAAGTAGGAGGGTATTGACTGAGGGGACCACCCCCTGTGGGTGGGATATGTTAAAAGCTTTAATGTTAACATATTCTGTTGCCTAGCTACTCCTTCGGAGCAAAGTCTAATACCCCATTGTGACGAATATGAAGAGGCGGCGACTGTCGGAGGACTCAGAGAAAGGAATTTTACAGGTAAGATTTTACAAAAATTCAGTTTTTACCTATAGCCACAGTCATGTGACAGTCCATCCCAAACTCTCCTCATCTCATCACTTCCTGGTTTGGATCCTTCTTCGGGTGTCCATGTCAGTGCCTGCCTGATGTGGACACTTCCTATTGGATGGGGTGCAGAGGGATTCTCATTAATAAAACAAAATCGCCATATAAATCCCCTTTTACCTGTAGTCGCAGTCATGTAACAGTCCAGACCCAACTCTCCTTATCTCATAACTTCTGGCTTGGGTCCTTCTTCGGGTGTCCATGTCAGTGCCTGTCTGATTTGGTCACTTCCTATTGGATGGTCTACAGAGGGATCCTCATTAATAAAACAAACTCACCCTATAAACTCCTTTTTACCTGTAGCCACAGTCATGTGACAGTCCAACCCTAACTCTCCTCATCTCATCACTTCCTGGTTTGGGTCCTTCTTTGGGTGTCTATGTCAGTGCCTGTCTGATGTGGACACTTCCTATTGGATGGGGTGCAGAGGGATCCTCATTAATAAAACAAAATCACCATATAAATCCCCTTTTACCTGTAGTCGCAGTCATGTAACAGTCCAGACCCAACTCTCCTTATCTCCTTACTTCCTGGTTTGGGTCCTTCTTCGGGTGTCCATGTCAGTGCCTGTCTGATTTGGTCACTTCCTATTGGATGGTCTACAGAGGGATCCTCATTAATAAAACAAAATCACCCTATAAACTCCTTTTTACCTGTAGCCACAGTCATGTGACAGTTCAACCCTAACTCTCCTCATCTCATCACTTCCTGGTTTGGGTCCTTCTTTGGGTGTCCATGTCAGTGCCTTTCTGATGTGAATACTTCCTATTGGATGGGCTGCAGTGGGGTCCTCACAGGGGATCAATGACCTCAGGGAGGGGGGGGGTATCACAGTGCAGGATCAGTTTCCCCCCCCACCGGGAAACATTGGTGGTGTGGGACCAGGATGGAGAATGCAGCCCCGCCTCTCACTGCTGAGATGGACGATGTACTCTGGGATTTGTAGTGCACACAGAGCTGTGTACATGACTGCAACCAACATGCACTACTAAATGAGAATGTGACGATTGGTGTTGGCGCTACCTTTATCAATACCCCAAATAACGTGAGTGGGGATAAAAAGGGTGTAAAAACCCACAAATGGTGAAATGTGCCAAAAAGTATTATAAAATGATAGTCAGAAATGCAAATCTGGGTGCTTATTCCAAATTAAATCTTAAACAGTGCTATAAACAGATATCGTGAGTGTAATAAACCCACTACCATACATTGTGTGAAAAGAACTTGGTGATAGGTAAATAAACGTGCCACACAAAGTGTGATAGTAAACTGAAAAACTTTGTTGTGTAAAATCCGTAGTGGCCACTGGGTGGCGTTTTTGCAAATACAACCTGTATGATGATGAGGGGTTCCCCTTCGAAAAATGATGCAATCAATAGCCGCTGGCGGGTAGAGATGTATAGAACTGTTCGCCGGCGAACAGTTCCCGGCGAACTTCGCATGTTCGCGTTCGCCGCTGCGGGCGAACATATGCGATGTTCGGTCCGCCCCCCATAATACATCATTGAGGCAAACTTTGACCCTGAACTTTACAGTCAGCAGGCACATTTCCAGCCAATCAGCATACCTCCCTCCCACTCCCTCCCACCTCCTATAAATAAGCAAGGGCAGCATCCATCTTAGATCATTCTGAAGCAGTGTGTGTAGTGAGAGTAGGGAGAGAGCTGCTGCTGCTGCTGTTAAGCTAGGGACAGTTAGTCAGTGTTCCTGGTCTTGCAGTGTTCTTGGTCCACTACTGCTGTAAGGACAGCACCCCAAAAAGCCCTTCTAAGGGCTGGTATTTGTGTAATTTTTATATATATATATATATATATATATATATATATATATATCTAGCGTCCCCAAAAGCCCTTTTAAGGGCTGGTAATTGAGTTGTTTCTTCTTATAGTGTCCCCAAAAGCCCTTTTAAGGGCTGGTAATTGAGGTTTTTTTTTTATTTATATATATACATATATATATATATCTAGTGTCCCCAAAAGCCCTTTTAAGGGCTGGTAAGGTAATAGAGTTTTTTCTATATATATATATATATATTGTACACTGTGACTGCAGTTGCCTGCCCGCTGTGTGTGAGAGGCCACAGACCTACCACAGACTGTACTGTGTGCACACCACACTCATTTCGGGTGGCACAGGCACAGTACCTGGCATTTTAAAAAATATTTTTTTTTTCCTCTGTCATAATTGCAGTGAGTGCTGTGTCAGGTCCACAGAGTGCACTGTACCCACTGCAGTGCACTGCCCACCACTGATATACAGTGGGTACGGAAAGTATTCAGACCCCCTTAAATTTTTCACTCTTTGTTACATTGCAGCCATTTGCTAAAATCATTTAAGTTCATTCTTCTTCCTCATGAATGTACACATAGCACCCCATACTGACAGAAAAACACAGAATTGTTGACATTGTTGCAGATTTATTAAAAAAGAAAAACTGAAATATCACATGGTCCTAAGTATTCAGACCCTTTGCTGTGACACTCATATATTTAACTCAGGTGCTTTCCATTTCTTCTGATCATCCTGGAGATGGTTCTACACCTTTATTTGAGTTCAGTTGTGTTTGATTATACTGATTGGACTTGATTAGGAAAGCCACACACCTGTCTATATAAGACCTTCCAGATCACAATGCATGTCAGAGCAAATGAGAATCATGAGGTCAAAAGGAACTGCCTAAAGAGCTCAGAGACAGAATTGTGGCAAGGCACAGATCTGGCCAAGGTTACAAAAAGATTTCTGCTGCACTTAAGGTTCCTAAGAGCACAGTGGCCTCCATAATCCTCAAATGGAAGACGTTTGGGACGACCAGAACCCTTCCTAGAGCTGGCTGTCTGGCCAAACTGAGCTATCGGGGGAGAAGAGCCTTGGTGAGAGAGGTAAAGAAGAACCCAAAGATCACTGTGGCTGAGCTCCAGAGATGCAGTCAGGAGATGGGAGAAAGTTGTAGAAAGTCAACCATCACTGCAGCCCTCCACCAGTTGGGGCTTTATGGCAGAGTGGCCCGACGGAAGCCTCTCCTCAGTGTAAGACACACGAAAGCCCGCATGGAGTTTGCTAAAAAACACCTGAAGGACTCCAAGATGGTGAGAAATAAGATTCTCTGGTCTGATGAGACCAAAATAGAACTTTTTGGCCTTAATTCTAAGCGGTATGTGTGGAGAAAACCAGGCACTGCTCATCACCTGTCCAATACAGTCCCAACAGTGAAGCATGGTGGTGGCAGCATCATGCTGTGGGGGTGTTTTTCAGCTGCAGGGACAGGACGACTGGTTGCAATTGAGGGAAAAATGAATGCGGCCAAGTACAGGGATATCCTGGACAAAAACCTTCTCCAGAGTGCTCTGGACCTCAGACTGGGCCGAAGGTTTACCTTCCAACAAGACAATGACCCTAAGCACACAGCTAAAATAACGAAGGAGTGGCTTCACAACAACTCTGTGACTGTTCTTGAATGGCCCAGCCAGAGCCCTGACTTAAACCCAATTGAACATCTCTGGAGAGACCTAAAAATGGCTGTCCACCAACGTTTACCATCCAACCTGACAGAACTGGAGAGGATCTGCAAGGAGGAATGGCAGAGGATCCCCAAATCCAGGTGTGAAAGACTTGTTGCATCTTTCCCAAAAAGACTCCTGGCTGTATTAGATCAAAAGGGGGCTTCTACTGAATACTGAGCAAAGGGTCTGAATACTTAGGACCATGTGATATTTCAGTTTTTCTTTTTTAATAAATCTGCAACAATGTCAACAATTCTGTGTTTTTCTGTCAGTATGGGGTGCTATGTGTACATTCATGAGGAAGAAGAATGAACCTAAATGATTTTAGCAAATGGCTGCAATATAACAAAGAGTGAAAAATTTAAGGGGGTCTGAATACTTTCCGTACCCACTGTATATACGGTGGCACAGCATCTTGTTGCAATAAATTGAAAAAAAAAATATTTTTTATTATTGCAGTTGCCTGGGCTGCCAGTGACTGTCAGGTCCACAGAGTGTACTGTGCCCACTGCAGTGCCACTGTGTGCCCACCCACCACTGATATATAAGGTGGCACAGCAGCTTGCAAAGTAAAATAAAATATATATTTTTTAATTGCAGTTGCCTGGGTGCCAGTGACTGCTGTCAGGTCCACAGAGAGTGTACTGTGCCACTGCCCACCCACCACTGATATATAAGGTGGCACAGCAGCTTGCAAAGTAAAAAAATATATATATATTTTTTAATTGCAGTTGCCTGGTTGCCAGTGACTGCTGTCAGATCCACAGAGTGTACTGTACCCACTGCCCAAAACTCCTATAGAGGTGGCACAGCAGCTTGCACTCATAGTACAACAGTAACAACACATTAAAAAAAAAATGACAGGCAGAGGCAGGCCACCCCGCAAGGGCCGTCGTGGTCGTGGTGCTGTGATTTCCTTAGGCCCTAGAATAATGCCCAGTGTTCAGAGGCCACCACAGACCCTGAACTCAAAAAATTCTGAGGCCATAGTTGACTGGCTTACACAGGACACCCAATCGTCTACAGCTTCCGCTCAGAACCTTAATGCACCATCCTCCTCCAGCTCAGCTTCGGGCACCTCTCAATTTACCACTCGCCAGCCCGCCGGCACCACCACCAACACTAGCACCACAGCCGCTTCACTTGATCCGCCAGAGGAGTTATTTTCACATGAGTTGGAAGAAATAAGTGATGCGCAACTATTAGTGCCAGAGGATGTAGATAACGGGGATATGTCTCAGTCAGGCAGCATTATACACATGGACGTACATTGTGATGATGATGATGTTGTACCTGCTGCTGCTGCCTTTGCTGAGTTGTCAAGTGAAGCGGCTGATGATGACGATGTGTCTGTGGATGTCACCTGGGTGCCTGCTCGAAGAGCAGAAGAAGAGGGGGAAAGTTCAGATGGGGAGACAGAGAGGAGGAGGAGACGAGTTGGAAGCAGGGGGAGGAGGTCATCGCAAGGAGCTAGTGGCGCAGTCAGACAGCATGTAGATTCGGCACCCGGGGTCAGCCAGACAGCACGCCAATCAACGCAAGCTGTTGCCACCACCAGAATGCCGTCCTTGCAAAGCTCAGCAGTGTGGCATTTTTTTTGTGTGTCTGCCTCTGATATCAGCGATGCCATTTGTAACCTGTGCCAAAAGAAACTGAGTCGTGGGAAGTCCAACACCCACCTAGGTACAACTGCTTTGCGAAGGCACATGATCTCACATCACAAACGCCTATGGGATCAACACATGAGTAAAAGCAGCACACAAACTCAAAGCCACCATCCTCCTCCTGGTCCAGCATCTTCAGCCACGTCAACCACTGCTGTCCTCCATGCCCCCTATCAACAACCCGCCCCTCCGCCTCTCACCTTCAGCAGTTCCTGCTCATCTGCCCACAGTCAGGTGTCTGTCAAGGAAATGTTTGAGCATACAAAGCCAATCTCACAGAGTCACCCCCTTGCCCGGCGTCTGATAGCTGGCTTGTCGGAACTCTTAGCCCGCCAGCTTTTACCATACAAGCTGGTGGAGTCTGAGGCCTTCAAAAAATTTGTCGCTATTGGGACACCGCAGTGGAAGGTACCCGGCCGAAATTATTTTTCACAAAAGGCAATCCCCAACCTGTACTCTATTGTGGAAAAGGAAATCATGTCACGTCTGGCACACAGTGTTGGGGCAAGGGTCCATCTGACCACTGATAGCTGGTCTTCAAAGCACGGTCAGGGCAGGTATATAACTTACACAGCGCATTGGGTAAACCTGCTGGTGGCTGCCAAGCATGGAATGCGTGGCTCTGCTGCAGAGGAGTTGGTGACACCGCCACGACTTGCAGGCAGGCCTGCTGCCACCTCCTCTACTCCTCCTACTCCATCCTCTTTGCTAACCTCCTCGGCTGAGTCCTCTTCTGCTGTTGCGTCTTGCTCCACACCAACTGCACCCCCCCAGCTCCCCAGGGGCTATTCCACATGCCGGATACGACAGTGTCACGCTGTCTTGGGGTTGACTTGCCTGAAAGCAGAGAGTCACACCGGACCAGCACTACTGTCCGCCCTGAACGCACAGGTGGATCAGTGGCTGACCCCGCACCAACTGGAGATCGGCAAAGTGGTGTGTGACAACGGCAGCAATTTGTTGGCGGCATTGAATTTGGGCAAGTTGACACATGTGCCGTGCATGGCACATGTGTTGAATCTGATTGTGCAACGTTTTGTGCAGAAGTACCCAGGCTTACAGGACGTCCTCAAACAGGCCAGGAAGGTGTGTGGCCATTTCAGGCGTTCCTACACGGCCATGGCGCACTTTGCAGATATTCAGCGGCGAAACAACATGCCAGTGAGGCGCTTGATTTGCGTCAGCCCGACACGTTGGAATTCAACACTGCTAATGTTCGACCGCCTGCTCCAACAAGAAAAAGCGGTCAACGAGTATTTGTATGACTGGGGTGCTAGGACAGCCTCTGCGGAGCTGGGTATTTTTTTGCCACGTTACTGGACGCTCATGCGCAATGCCTGTAGGCTCATGCGTCCTTTTGAGGAGGTGACAAACCTAGTGAGTCGCACAGAAGGCACCATCAGCGACATCATCCCATATGTTTTTTTCCTGGAGCGTGCCCTGAGAAGAGTGCTGGATCAGGCCGTAGATGAGCGTGAAGAGGAAGAGGAAGAGTTGTGGTCACCATCACCACCACCAGAAACAGCCTTACCATCGCTTGCTGGACCTGCGGCAACACTGGAAGAGGAGTGTGAGGAAGAGGAGTCAGAGGAGGAATGTGGCTTTGAGGAGGAGGAACACCAACCACAGCAGGCATCCCAGGGTGCTCGTTGTCACCTATCTGGTACCCGTGGTGTTGTACGTGGCTGGGGGGAAGAACACACCTTCAATGACATCAGTGAGGACGAGGAATTGGACATGAGTAGCTTGGCATCCAACCTTGTGCAAATGGGGTCTTTCATGCTGTCATGCCTGTTGAGGGACCCTCGTATAAAGCTGAAGGAGAACGACCTGTACTGGGTGGCCACGCTACTAGACCCCCGGTATAAGCAGAAAGTCTCTGATATGTTACCCAATTACCGGCAGTCGCAAAGGATGCAGCAGCTACAAAATAAATTGAAAAGTATGCTTTACACAGCATATAAGGGTGATGTCACAGCACAACGGGAATCCAACAGGGGAAGAGGTGAAAGTAATCCTCCTCCTACCACCACAACCACGCCGGCAAGGACAGGACGCTTTACAGACGTCTTGTTGATGGAGGACATGCGGAGCTTTTTTAGTCCTACGCATCGCCACAGCCCTTCGGGGTCCACCCTCAGAGAACGACTCGACCGACAGGTAGCAGACTACCTTGCCTTAACTGCAGATATCGACACTCTGAGGAGCGATGAACCCCTTGACTACTGGGTGTGCAGGCTTGACCTGTGGCCTGAGCTATCCCAATTTGCCATTGAACTTCTGGCCTGCCCCGCTTCAAGTGTGCTGTCAGAAAGGACCTTCAGCGCAGCAGGAGGTATTGTCACTGAGAAGAGAAGTCGCCTAGGTCAAAAAAGTCTTGATTACCTCACGTTTATTAAGATGAATGAGGCATGGATCCCGAAGGGACTGACAGTGGGGGATGCATTTGACTAAAAAAGGCCTGGTGATGACTGTGATGCCTTGGCCTAAAAATGGTCCACACGCTGCTGTCTTTAATCATTCTCTGCATGCCGGATGACTTACGTGACGTCTCCGCCACCAACTACGGTTCAAGCCGCAATGTTTTAGTGCACTTTCTGCCTTGAAAACCTCAATTTTTCAGGCCGCTGCTACAGCAGCGGCTGCAACAATACCTGCTTTTTCATGCATGTGTACATGCCTAATTTTCTGGCCTCTGGTGCTACACTGTGGCTGCAAAAAAAACAAAAAACAAAAAAAAAGGCACATACATGTGTCAATTCCCCTTCGTGATCGTTACCTTGTCGTGGTGAAGGGGCTTGCGTATCACAATGAAGCGATCACCTCTAGGCACACCCCAGATGATAAGGTCGTTGCTTCATTGTGAACAGACCAAAAGCGATCCGCAGGATAATTTTTCATAGAAAAAACATTCATTTTCTTTCATTCTTTCTGCGGAGCTGGGTATTTTTTGGCCGCGTTACTGAATGCTCATGAACAATGGCTGTAGGCTCATGCGTCCTTTTGAGGAGGTGACAACCCTGGTGGTCAGTCGAACCCAAGGCAACATCATCGACCTCATCCCATATGGGTTTTTTCTGGAGCGTGCCCTGCGAAGAGTACTGGATCAGGCTGTAGATGAGCATGAAGAGGAAGAGTTGTGGTCCCCATCACCACCAGAAGCAGCCTTGTCGTTGTCAATTGCTGGACCTGTGGCAACGCAGAGAGAGGAGTCTGAAGAAGAGAAGTCAGAGGAGGAAGGTGGCTTTGAGGAGGTGGAATACCAGCCACAGCAGGCGTCCCAGGGGGCTTGTTGTCACCTTTCGGGGACCCTTGGTGTTGTACGTGGCTGGGTGGAGGAAGAGACCTTCAATGATGTCAGTGAGGACAAGGAACTGGACATGGCTAGCTTGGTATCCAACCTTGTGCAAATGGGGAGTTTGCTGTTGTGCAAATGGACTGACTGACTGTTTTTAAACGGGGATTTTGGTCTGTCAGAGTTTGGTCTGTCACTGTGAAGCGGGCGTAACCCTTACACTACTTGACCGATAAAACATCATACCTGATCGTATTCACACACTGGATGTTTTAAAGCACGTTATTCCAAACAACTTAGGAATGTTAGGTGATTTATGCCCTTTATGGATCAAAACCCGACTCTGCGTCAACTACGTAATTTTCCATGTGCGTTTTGCCATGGATCCCCCTCCGGCATGCCACAGTCCAGGTGTCCCTGCTCTACTGAAAAATTATCTTTTTTTTCTGGTTCTGGACATGCTACAGAGCTGAAACTTCACACAAAAAAAGTTCTTAAAAATTGTCATTTTTGATAGAGAGCCAATTATTGAAAAAAAAAAAAAAAAACTTAAAAAAAAAAAATGTCTTTGGATTTATTGTCTGGGGGGTCTAAAAAGTGTACCTGTGAAGTTTCAGCTCTGTAGCATGTCCAGAACCAGAAAAAAAATAGAATTAGGGCTAGGGTTAGGGTTAGGGTTAGGGTTAGGGTCAGGGCTAAGGTTAGGGCTAGGGTTAGGGTCAGGGCTAAGGTTAGGGTTATTTTTAGTGCTTAGGGTTAGAGTTAGAGGGGTAGGGGTAGGGCTACTAACTCTAACCCTAAGTATCTCACCGTAACCCTAACCCTAGCCCCTAACACTAAACCTAACCCTCTAACCATAACCCTAACCCTCTAACCTTAACCCTAACCCTCTAAGCCTAGCCATAAAAATAACCCTAACCCTCTAAGCCTAGCCATAAAAATAACCCTAACCCTAAACCTAACCCTAACCCTAGCCCTAACCCTAACCCTAGCCCTAACCCTAATTCGTATTTTTTTTTCTGGTTCCGGACATGCTACAGAGCTGAAACTTCACAGGGTACACTTTTTAGACCCCCCAGATGCTAAATCCAAAGAAATTTTTTATTTTTATTTTTTTTAAATTTTTCCAATAATTGTCTCTCTATCAAAAAATTACAATTTTTTAGAACTTTTTTTTTGTGTGATCCCTCTCCGGCATGCCACAGTCCAGGTGTTTGTCCCCTTGAAACAACTTTTCCATTACTATTGTGGCCAGAAAGAGTCCCTGTGGGTTTTAAAATTCGCCTGCCTATTAAAGTCTATGGCGGTTCGCAATGTTCGCCGGTTCGCGAACATTCGCCGATGTTCGCGTTCGCCGTTCGCGAACAGCGAATTTTATGTTCGCGACATCACTACTGGCGGGAGGCCTAGATGCTCATAGAAGAAGAAACCCCATGGTGAATAGTCAAATCATACATAGCATAAAGCAAGGCATAGATAACTCACTCTTAAGATGATCGAGATCAGAGTACAGTGTGCGCCGGGATGCTTCCGCGTTCCACGGCCGACAACCGGAAGTGACGTATGACGTCGGAGACTCCGCCCTACGCGTTTCGTCACAATGACGTCAACTGGAGCGGCCTATTGATTGCATCATTTTTCGAAGGGGAACCCCTCATCATCATACAGGTTGTATTTTCAAAAACGCCACCCAGTGGCCACTACGGATTTTACACAACAAAGTTTTTCAGTTTACTATCACACTTTGTGTGGCACGTTTATTTACCTATCACCAAGTTCTTTTCACACAATGTATGGTAGTGGGTTTATTACACTCACGATATCTGTTTATAGCACTGTTTAAGATTTAATTTGGAATAAGCACCCAGATTTGCATTTCTGACTATCATTTTATAATACTTTTTGGCACATTTCACCATTTGTGGGTTTTTACACCCTTTTTATCCCCACTCACGTTATTTGGGGTATTGATAAAGGTAGCGCCAACACCAATCGTCACATTCTCATTTATCACTTTCACCTTCATCTAAGGTTTTGATTGGGGCAGCTTACACCTTATTATTCTATTAATTTGTTTGTGTTTTTCCACCCCCCCTTTTTTTCATATTTTGAAATCCGTAGCGCTGGTCACCTCTCTTTATCAACATGCACTGCTCACTGCAAACACAGGGAGTTGAGGGGGAAAGGGAGAGATTAGGGAGCTCACAGATGACGTTACAAGGCATAAAAAACCAGTGAGAATTGATTTGAAGAAAAAATAATTAAAGGACCATTATGTAATGGATGGGTATGGAATATTTATAGAAGATCAGGATATCATTTTGTGCAACTGTAATATATTAATATAAATTCCTCTGTTTTTTTGTTTGTTAATTGACTCATTTTATTAAGGCAAAACTCCAGCCAAAAATATTCAGATATAAATGAATAGCCCATAACATATAAAATAACAAAAAACAGCTTTAATATGCTGCAGTATTCACCTTCATCCCAGGGATTTCTCCTCCTCGATGTCCTCAGTCTCAGCATCATTCAACCCACTTTCTCTGAGCCCAGTTCATTCTGGCCTGTGATTGGACAGCGACAGGGGAAGCATCACAGTGATGAGCTCATCTCTCTGTCACTCTGCTATCTCCTCCTATCAGAATGCTTATCAGCACATGAACTGATTGGCTCCTTGTGCTGCTTCTCCCTCTCACACTCCAGCCCTGCTGTACAGGGACTATAAGAGGCTGATCCCGGGTCACACTCTGGGAATTACATGGCTTGTATTTATAAATTATTATTATTATTATTATGAATTTCTATAGCACCAGCAATTTAACCAGCGCTTTACAATATTAGAGGGAGACAGTACATATACAATACAATAAAATACAAGATGATTTAGAGGGCCCTGCTCAGAAGAGCTTACAATCTAATGGGGTGACATTTATTGATGTAATAATGATTACAGAGCTGCATTCAATGTATCTGTAACATCTCCAGTAGACGTCATCTGTGACGAAACACGTAGGGTCCGGCTTGCTGACGTCACCACGCAACCCGGAAGGACGGGCTATACTACGAGCCGGCCGGCTTATTCGTTTTTATGCTGCTTATTTTCTTGCTAAACGTGAGTGGATTTTTATATATTTAAATAAATGTGTTTACGTTATCACACTACGGAGCCTATTCTATTTTTGCATGGTGTTATCGGAGGCAATACTAACGAATAGTACTTTGGAATATCGCTGTCCTTGTGCTTTATGCCATTTGTGGTTTCATTGGATCTGCCGGGAATCACGATCTCTCAGGAGAATTGGTGGTATGAGCACATTGCTCCATACAAGCTCATCTTATTCTGTCCTCTGGTAAGCTCAGACGCATGGTTTGCTGATTGGAGCACCGTGGTGGAAGCCAGCATCACTATTATTTACCTTCACCCCTACTTTATTTTTCACAATCATCATTTATTACCTTTTGGACTTTTTAATATTTGGGACTTTGTAGAGACTCGCTTTCATTATTGTTTCAGTACCTGTTCACAATTTTGTGTATTTATCCTTGCGGATATATATTTATTTGACTCACTGATTTCCCTTATCATAATTTTTGTGATTTTTATTGTGTCCATGTATTTCACTTTTTTCATATATATTTGGTCACATATAATTTTTTGAGTATTCACATTTGAGATATTTCAGTTGTTCTCCTTCAGATTAGCGCAGCTTTTTTTCTTTTTCTGTAATATCTGCCTGGAGTTCTCCTTTAACCACTTAAGCCCCGGAAGATTTTACCCCCTTCCTGACCAGGGGGTTTTTTGCGATTTTTTTACTGTGTGACTTTAACGGACAATTACGCGGTCATGCGACGCTGTACCTAAACGAATTTGACGTCCTGTTTTCCCCACAAACAGAGCTTTCTTTTGGTGGTATTTGATCACCTGTGCGATTTTTACTTTTTGCGCTATAAACAAAAAAAGAGCGTAAATTTTGCAAAAATAACAATATTTTTCACATTTTTTTATATGAAATTCCCCCCCCCAAAAAAATGTAAAAATCTAAATTTTTTAACATTTTTGGCCAATTTGTTTTCTGCTACATATGTTTGGTAAAAAAAATTGCAAAAAGCGTATTTTGATTGCTTATTGCGTTTACTAACTAAGGGAAAGATTTCGGTCATTTTTTGGTGTTTTTTTTTAACGCGTAATGGCGGCGATCTGCGATTTATTTTTGCGGTATTGCGGTGGACAGATCGGACCCTTGACTGACATTTTTGACACATTTGGGGGTACCAGTGACATTACTGCAGTAATCAGTGCTATAAATATGCACTGTTACTGCAAAATGACACTGGCAGGGAAGGGGTTAACTTTATTGGGGAGGGAGGGGTTAAGTGTGTCCCTAGGGGCGTGCTTTTTACTGTGATTGGCTGTGGCTACAAGTGTAGGAACAGTGATCAACTGTCCTACATAGTAGAACTGTATGATCAGTGTTTCTACACAGGGGAGAATGACAGGCGGCTTGTTTACATCAGCCGCCTGACTTTTTCCCTCTGCACCGACGATCGGCGAGTGACCGGCGGACATCGGGTCCGCCGGTCACACGCACTGACTTCCCTGTGAACGAGCCGCGGCGGGCACGCGCCTCCGCGGGCGCGCGCTCGCCCGCTATTGGCTCACAAGGAAGTGACAGGCAAGCGACGTAGATCTACGTCACTTTGCCTGGCCGGGGCTGACCGTCGCAGTAAAAAGTCGTGCGGCGGTCGGCAACCAGTTAAATGATTTATTATCATATATTTATGAATATTACATATACTAAGATTATATATTAGAATTTATTTATTAAATATTACATTTACTAATGTTATATTATTTCATTTCCATTCATGAATGAATAATTCATATACTAACAATTCATATTATTACTCATTTATTAAATATTGTATTTATACATTTTATTAAATAGTTAATTTTATTTTAATTATTATTAAAATGACATATGATACTAATATTACTCTGAGGATGATATTCTGTGACTTCCTGATGTTCTATACACTGATATAATATTCTTTCTCTACAGAAAAATGGCCACCAGCTGGAGTCCTTTCACAGAGCAGTGCGGCCTCTAGTGTCTGCTGGAGGAATTCCTATGTGTGCTACGCAGTGTATTATTGTGATTGGTCCTACGGAAAATGGCCGCCTGCTGGAGCCTCCACTAAACTTCCTTGGTCCTCTAGTGTTTGGTTGATAAAACAGGAAAAGGAATTGTGTGCAGAGGTGAGGAGGGGAGAGGATGGGGGAGGAGGATGCATGGGGGAAATGATCAATAATACAGATTATAGGTGATCAATAATCAATTATGTGAGAGGAGAGAGAGGGGGTGACATGGCAGGGTGGGGGAAAGAAATAGATTTATGTCTCATTACAGAGAAGTCACAGCAGGCTCTGATCTTATTCCTGACATATACCATAGTGCTGTACAGAGATCACTGAGCCAATCACATCAGTCTCTGTACCAGAGGAGCTTACACTCTAATATCCCCTCCCCCCACAGTCACATCAGTCTCTCTACCAGAGGAGCTTACACTCTAATGTCCCCTCCCCCACAGTCACATCAGTCTCTGTACCAGAGGAGCTTACACTCTAATGTCCCCTCCCCCACAGTCACATCAGTCTCTCTACCAGAGGAGCTTACACTCTAATGTCCCCTCCCCCACAGTCACATCAGTCTCTGTACCAGAGGAGCTTACACTCTAATGTCCCCTCCCCCCACAGTCACATCAGTCTCTCTACCAGAGGAGCTTACACTCTAATGTCCCCTCCCCCCACAGTCACATCAGTCTCTCTACCAGAGGAGCTTACACTCTAATGTCCCCTCCCCCACAGTCACATCAGTCTCTGTACAAGAGGAGCTTACACTCTAATGTTCCCTCCCCCACAGTCACATCAGTCTCTGTACCAGAGGAGCTTACACTCTAATGTCCCCTCCCCCCCCACAGTCACATCAGTCTCTGTACCAGAGGAGCTTACACTCTAATGTCCCCTCCCCCCACAGTCACATCAGTCTCTCTACCAGAGGAGCTTACACTCTAATGTCCCCTCCCCCACAGTCACATCAGTCTCTGTACAAGAGGAGCTTACACTCTAATGTCCCCTCCCCCACAGTCACATCAGTCTCTGCACCAGAGGAGCTTACACTCTAATGTCCCCTCCCCCCACAGTCACATCAGTCTCTGCACCAGAGGAGCTTACACTGTAATGTTCCCTCCCCCACAGTCACATCAGTCTCTGTACCAGAGGAGCTTACACTCTAATGTCCCCTCCCCCACAGTCACATCAGTCTCTGTACCAGAGGAGCTTACACTCTAATGTCCTCTCCCCCCACAGTCACACACTATTATTATTATACATTTATATATCTCTGACATATACCGCAGTGCTGTACAGAGATCCCTGAGCCAATCACAGGTCAGTCTCATCAGGAAGGAGGTCCTGATTTCTCTATATAGATCTTTATATCACTAGGGGGGTCACCAGCAGGAGGAAGGAGGTCCTGATTCCTCTATATAGATCTTTATATCACTAGGGGGGTCACCAGCAGGAGGAAGGAGGTCCTGATTCCTCTATATAGATCTTTATATCACTAGAGGGGTCACCAGCAGGAGGAAGGAGGTCCTGATTCATTTATATAGATCTTTAGTGAAACCTCATTTAGAATACTGTGTCCAGTTCTAAGGACCTCACTTATGAAAAGGTATTGATAAGATGGAACGAGTCCAGAGAGGGGTAACAATGATGGTGAAAGGTGTTGGGGAATAAAACATATCAGGAGAGACTTAAAGAAAGAATATGTACAGTCTGGTGGAAAGAAGGGGAAGGGGAGACTTGATTAAAACCTATAAATGCATAAAATGGGTGAATAAGGTTCAGGAGATGCAGTTTTTTTCAATATGAAACCAAAATTAAGAATACAGGACATGACCTCCAGCTAAGAAACATTCAAAACTAATCTTAAATTATTATTTTACTGAAAGGGTAGTTGATGCTTGGAATAAACTACCAGAAACGATAGTGAGACCTTCAACAGTAAGTGGCTTCAAACATGCTTGGGACAAACATAGATCTATACTCAGACAAAAAAGTTAAGTAAAAAAATATACAAAACGAGTGTGGAAAACAAAAAAATGGGCAGACTCGATGGACTACTAGGTCTTTTTTCTGCCATCACTTTTCTATGTTTCTATGTTAGATGTGGGTAAGGGGGTAAGAGGTGAATAGAAAGTTCCTCTAGTAATATATATTTCTCTTAAATTTTTCTTATCTTAATCATACAATACTGATCTTAGGCAACTTATTCATACACCATGGGTTATAGAGTCGTACCTTCAGGTAACGGGACATTAGCAAGCTTTAGAGGTCACGTACTCCGGTGGCACCTTCCCTATAACCCTACGTTGCTCCACGGAGACCTCACTCTAGTGTCTGTAGGTGATGGACCTTTTCTCCTACCCAGCTCCACTGGTTTATTCTTTTTCCTCCAATTCTTCAGTCAACATCGGTCTTCTACTGTCTAGAATGGGAATTGGAACTCAAAACTGTGGGGATGGTCTATAATGTTGCTTTGGACACTGGATCCTTTGTGCGGCATTGACCTTGTTAATTAATACAACATTGAGTTAGCCACAGGGTGGTATACATGCCCATGGCATTGGTCAGCCTCTATGGAACCCAGTCCTTTAAGACCCCCTTGGGTGTATTGCCATTGTGACTGGTAATGCCTGGACTTAATACAAAGTCCAGCATCGGCACCAGGTAAGACAGGGTCACCCCGTAGCTTTGACTTGTCACGGAGGTTGAGTGAATAATTTAGTCAGCTATAGCAATCGTTTAATTGATTGATTAACAACAGTGCCTCCAATACAAAAATAATTTTAAAAGCTATTCAAGCTGTCTATTTTATTATTTTTGAGCTTCTTTGCCAATGCAGAAATTCTTTGATTAACAGAATAAGATCAGGTGTAGGTATGGACTACGGACTATAAAAATAAATAAAGCTTTACAAACACCATAAATAACAGTCAGATTGGGATATGCACATTTTTATATTAATTTATATCCAGGTTACAGTTTATTTCTATATTGTATCAAACAACTATTCCCCCCTCGTAGATATCCTAACCTGTTTTTATTTAATTTGGCAGACAATAATCTGCATTTGGTTAACCATATCCTTTAAATCACTGCAGCTGGATTAAAGGAAGTATTCTGTCGGTAAATTATGTCAATACGGCATAATATAAAAATCTAATTACGCAATGTTAGGAGATTTGAATGGGATCGCAAATTGAACAACACACAATTTTTGCAAACAGAAGAAAATCAATAAGAAAATTTGAAGAAATGTAGTTACCCTCTAAAGCTGATGTAGGGGATTGCTGAAAAAAACAAGTCTTTACAATGGCTGCTGACCAGACCCTTAAAATGGCTGCCAATCAATGGGTGGAGTTGTCTTCCAAAAATAGCATCTAGCTAGGCTGGAGATGTGTGTCCTGGTTTCAGTGAAGTGTGTGCCAGATGATGAGTCTCTGGATCTTCAATGAGTGTCTCTCCTGGAGAATCAGTCTGTAGATGATGGGCATGTGATGTTTCTCTGTCCACCTGCCCTTGCTTTATATGGATTGCAAATAATACAACCCTTGGAACCCTGCCCAGAGGGTGTGCCTGGTATTTTTACGTATTCCTCATTGGTTGATCCAGTTACTGATCAATTACATGTTGATACGAGCATTAGCTTACTTGGCCACCGGGTGGCACTCCCAGACTTGAGTTTATCTGGAAAATCTAAATTTAGTCCTTATAAGAGGGGTCTTGAAAAAGTTTCCACACCTTTAGTTTTATATATATATATATATATATATATATGTGTGTGTGTGTGTTAAAAAAAAAGGGTGGAAACTTTTTAAAGAACCCTTGTATAATAAATGTGACTTTTTCTATTCAGATTAAACCGTTATTTATCCTGACAGGCAAAAAATGTTCCATTGATCGGCATCCTTATAAGGGGGGTCTTGAAAAAGTTTCTATACTTTTAGTTTTATATATATATATATATATATATGTATACATATATATATATGTGTGTGTGTGTTAAAAAAAGGGTGGAAACTTTTTAAAGAACCCTTGTATAATAAATGTGACTTTTTCTATTCAGATTGAATTGTTATTTTTCCTGACAGGCAAAAAATGTTCCATTGATCGGCATCCTTATAATTTGTGGTTTTTACTCTTTTGGGTGTAGCAACATTTAAATGGAAACTTTTAGCTACAGAGTTGGCATCACTTCATAATAAAATGTTAGGATACACGTAAAATAATTTGCACACTTTAAACTATCACTTGGGTATTGCTACGTTATAGCACACATTTTAAACGATACGGATAATGAATACAACAAACCAAAAAAAAATATATATATATATATGTATGTTCCATTTTGTACCCTTTGATCAAAAATAATTGAGCTCCAACTGTGTCAACGGTTTCATCTTATCAAATGCACATCTTAAGTACTGTGAAGGTTTTTTTTTAAGTTTACATTCGTAATAAAATCCATGAGGTTTAAATTATCTTTTTCCTCGTACCATTGTATCTATATTCTTACCATCTATAGAATCTTTTTCCGATGTCCTTCATTTAGTGGCACGATAGAGAGATACTGCCATTTTCTGGAATATCCAAGAATGTGGACTTTCCTTCCTCTAGGCAAACAGATGTTGTTTTGTCTACAATACCATGTTTGTGAGTTCTGAAGTCTCGTAAACAAAGCCCAGTTTTTCTTTGGTTCCAGGTGTTGTGTGAAGTCCACAAGCCCCATTGTTTGGAGACTAAAGCCTCGTACACACGCAATGAATTTCCGCCGACCGGTCTTCCGTCTTTTGTCCAGAGTGGTGTCTGTTGGTTGGAATGTGCCTAGACTGCACACAAATTTTCCCGTATGACAGAATTCTACTTCAGAAGTGATGTCATGTGTTGGATTGCTTTCTATGTGTTCTTTCATCTCTGAGCATGCCTAGTCTTGCTCATAAGATTTTTCCCCATCGAAATCTGTACTAATGAGATGAAAATTGGACGTTTTTTGACGGAGGACAAAAATTATATAGCCTGCACACCAGAATTTTTTCGGCAGAAAAGTCGGAGTCGGTTGTCGGAAGCATCATACTAACAAGCCGAAAATCGGCAGTTCGGTCGTCGGACGAAATTTTCCGGCCGAATTTCTACTCGTGTGTACGGGGCTTTAAGGATCCTTGTCTTTAATTGACTTGTCCACAACTTGTTTGCAGACCTAATTAAGTCAGTTTCTGTCTCTTAGGAAATATACACCTTCATGTGACCTGTCTCTGAGCATAATTGGAAACCACTGATGGTTTAAAAATTAGAGAAATTATAAAAATAAGAGTTTTTATTCAGACAGACTCTAACAGAGTGTTACTGTGTAAAACGGGGCTATATTTAGAATGTATTGACTTCACAGTGTGAACTTTTCAAGCTTGGTGTTAAAATTGAACCGCTTAGTCTCAGGTGAATAACTGGGTGTTCATCACAACACTGATCGCATGCTTTAATGTCACTTCCTCCTAGAGCCGTTAAAAGGTACTCTGGTGCTTCCTCCCAACCTTTCACCACAAGGATTCACTGCAGGACGATCTGCACCTGGGTTACTGTGTACTTCTACCAGACATGCTTATCCTATCTTCCACACTCTACTCCATGAGTATCCCACAGGGCAATACGTGTATCTACAGCAGAGACCATTATGATGCATCCCTGAAAGGATTGTTACTCCCTCAAAAATCTTTGCTGAACTCTACCCCGTGGAAAAAGAGTTTTAAAAAAGTGGGCTGTTCCTGTGGCTGTTTCTGTCCTAAATAAACATCTCACTGTTCTTGTTTGCAGACCAAATTGAGTCAGTTTCTTTCTCTTGGAAAAGTTACACTGTCATGTGACATTTGTCTCATCTCACTGTACCTAATGTTCTGTATTTTAAAGGTTCTGCTGACAGAAAATTTGAGATGCTCGTAAAAGCTCTCTTTAACCTGGCAGGCTCACACCTGCAACTAGTTCTTGCTAAACGGCACCTAACTAGACTAACATAACCCCCGTCTTTCAGAATTGTGCTGTTGCAGAGCATTTACAATTGCCTTCTGCTCCTCTTTTCTGTGTCGATACCCTGGAACGTTTCTTTTGGAAACATCCAGAATGACTAATCGCCATTCATAGGCACTGGGTCCTATGGCTTGGAGCAGGGTCGGCAACCTATGGCCCACGGGCCACACACAGCCCACTGCTGCTACATGTCTGGTTCATCAGTGCATGGGATGAGTTCACGTGCACCTGGTCACGGACATTTAATAGTGGTTTTTAAGCCACTTTGTTATGTTTACACAAGCGTCCCTGTTTGCTAATTAAAGTGTCCCAGTGCCTGTGCTTTATTAATAAAATGCTGCTATATACCTCATTTCCAAGTGCCTCTTGCCACTTACGTAGCTCTCCCCTCTCCTGATCTAACAGCTAGAGCAGGAGGGGCTAAGAGTCCCCTGCTGACATCAAGGTGGAGGGGAGCCGGCCGGTCACGTGAGCGGTGCTCAAAAATCAGGTATATAGCAGTATATTATTGTTAAAGCACAGGCACTGGGACACTTGTCATTAGCAAACAGGGATGTTTGTGTAAACATAACAAAGTGGCTTAAGTAGTAGCCTAAATAGCTGCAGGGGGGTGGGGCTATGCAATATGCAGGGGGTGTGGCTAGGGGGGCTGTGTAATATGCAGGGGGGCTGTGTAATGTAAAGGGGTCCAGAGGTGCGGGGCTTTTTAATACAAAGTGGTCCAGAGGTGCGGGGGCTGTGTAATGTGAAGGAGTCCACAGGTGCAGGGGCTGTGTAATGTAAAGGGGTCCAGAGGTGCAGGGGGTTGTGTAATGTGAAGGGGCTCAGAGGTGGGGGGCTGTGTAATGTAAAGGGGGCCAGAGGTGCAAGGGGCTGTATAATGTAATGGGGGCCAGTGGTGCAGGGGCTGTGTAATGTAAAGGGGACCAGAAGTGCAAGGGCTGTATAATGTTATTGTAGCAAGGTTTCCAGGCCTATGGCCTGATGTGGGTCTGCCATTGGTACCGTAATCCTTTCCAGCCCATGTGAGCTGAGTCCCTGGGTGTGACAACTGAAGAAGCGACAACTTCGGCATCTTTGTTTGTAGTTTTATTGATGTTGTAGGGGATGGGAGAAGGGAATGAGTGGGATACTCCTTGAGGCTTAACAAATTACAAAATTAACAAATTACAATTGGGACTTCTTATCAAAAATGCCCGTTGGCGCTTCCTTGACGCCAGCCAACGCTCACTGACTCTGAGAACACTATGTTTAACAGAAGAAGTGTTGAATACCCGACATATAGTCCAGTAGATCCAAGACTGAGAACTGTAGAACTCCTGACACTGTGATACTTGTGAAAGTCACTGAATACTTTCCCCCGCCTGGAACAGCTTGAGGTAGTATATTGTAGAACTCTGTGTAACTGTCACTGTAACTGGCACACTTGTACACTTCAGGGCCCAGACTATAGGTGCCCCCCTTTAACCTTGAACTTTTCAGGGTCACTGACACTGTACCCCCTTAAACCTTCAGGGTCCTCAACCTAGGTACCCCCTTTTCTGCTAGCTGCCACCGGATCCCAGAACCTCTACTGGAGTGGGCCCCTCTAACTTCAGGCAGACCCCCTGGGGCAATCCTCAGTACTCACGACCTGCGTAGGCTTTCCTGGGACTGGACCCCTCAGACTCCCCGCAGGTTCTCAGCACACTGGATCCCCTCAGCTCCGCACTCAGTAGATCATCAGGCGACCCCCTGAGATCCTCTTCCTCAGACAGGAGGAGAGACAGCCATTCTCTCCCTCCTGGGACTCTGCTCCCGCCAAAGACATCGTGTCAGGTGCCTCCCCCATACTTATAACCACTCCCAGAATCCCTTGCAGCATAATCTGCCTTCTGGGGTAGTTACAAGCCTGGATGTATCCCCTGATTGGTTTTCCCTCACTGCCCTATGAGAAGCCTCTCACAGGAGCCAGTGGGGAGACTCCCCCTTCAGCAGGCACACTTGGAAACATGGCACCCTAACTAAAAATCACAGCCCTGCTGTTAGGCAGACAAGGCCCACTATATCTTTGCCTAGCACCTACCTGTAGGGTGCTACACTATCTTCATTTATTAGCAGCTGAATACGGCCCTCTACGCATTCTCATAAATTGAATCTGACCCTTAAGTGGAAAAAGGTTGCCGACCCCTGGCTTGGACAGTAAAAGCTGCCCATAAAAGGTGCTGCACATGTATTCATTTTTAAGGAAAATATCTGTTGGTTAAGGCACTTGACCATTTCAACAAAGAGGCCACAGGTGGGACAATTTTACTTTCTCAGTTTAATGTAACAAAGCCCTCTTCTCAGGAGCTGCCAGATCTTTTACACGTAGAGCACCCCAACACTCAAACCACCCTTTTACAATCAAAATCTATGTTCATCCCTTCCTTTGAGCACAAAGCATGGCCCACAAAGGCTACCAAACCCTCTCCAAAGCTCTCTTCACAGTGAAGGGGGTGCCCTCACTGATAAGAGTGGGGAATGTTTATTGCAGTTGGCATTTCTCTGGATCACAGACATCCCTGACTTATTGGTTCAGTTGTTTTAAACGAGTGCAAGACAGAGTTCAAGACTCTAACACCTCACAGCTTTCTTCTTTCTAATCAACCAAAAACTGTCCAAGGGCAAATAAGATTGCAAAAGGCAATGAAACACCTTTTGTTCCATTGAGTCATTGTATCTGTATCACCACATGACAGATTCTAACCTATTCATGGTGCCAAAACCTCAATGAAGTGTATCTGTCCTATCATGGACTTAAAATCCCTCAACAAATTCCTTCACATTTTAAAATTTTGTTATGCAAATTTCAGGGTCAGTCATTGCTTCTCAGAGACAAGGAGAATACATGGCATCCGTGGACATCCAATATGCCTATCTGCATATTCCCATTTACTCACCTCATTACAGGTTTATAAGCTTTGTAGTGGCAGAGGACTGCTTCCAGTTTTGTTGCATTGCCCCTTATCCTGGTATCCTGTCCTCTGCTACCAGAATGTTCACAAAGATCTTAGCACCCTTGCTTGCCCTTATCAGAACTCAGGGCATTCCGATTGTCGTCAGTTTTCTTGATGACTTTCTCCTGACGGACTTACCTCCCTTGTCCAAAATACATTGCAGCTGCTTCAGGCCTTTGGCTGTGATCAACTTAAAATATGCTCTCCAGCCTTCACTGTGCCTAGAATAATTGGGTCTGATCCTGGATGCATCCCAGACAAAGGTCTTTCTTCCAGAAAACGAAGTTCATTTTCTAAGAACTCACACTCAATAATTGAGATCCAAAGGAAATTCCACAGTGAGATTTGCCATATGAGTTCTGGGTCTAAAGGTGGCCTCCTACAAAGCAATACCTTTTGCCCAAATCCATTCAAGAACTCTCCAACTAAATACTCTGTCAGCATTGGAAGAGCAGGCTCTTTGGCTGGATCTACTTATCCTCCTATATTCCCAAACAATAAAGTTCTTGTCCTAGTGGATCACCACTTCCACTCTAACAGATTGAAGATTTTTCCTTACAATTGGAAGGTTCTTACAATCGACTCATGTATGTCAGGCTGGGGAGGAGTCTTTTAATACTTGACAGTTTAGGGAACATGGCCAATGGAAGAGGTCAAACTCCCCATCAACATCTTGGAACTTAGATCTGTCAGACTGTCTCTCCAGCAGTGGACCCTCTTTCAAAGGGATACCCAATTTAGGTGCAATTAGACAATATCACTACAGTGCTATATATCTGCCATCAATCGGGAACGAGGAACCGGGCTGCCTTGAAAGAAGCAAACCAGATTCTCTTGTGGACAGAAAATCACTGTCCAGTGATTACTTGGTGCTCTCTTCCTTAACATTAGACACAATGTATTCCTGAGCATCCTCAAACACTAACCTAAAACATTATAAAGCAAAAATAAAGTTTTGCACATTCCTCTAAAAAAAAACAAAAAAAAAAAACCAATAAAACACCTAAAAAATATACGAGTAAGAAGGGGAACAAGAGTTAAAATGAACACATTGATTGGTAATCTGTTGCTATGGCAGTAAACATTTGCATTTGTTTGCCATTTTTCCCAACTGCAAATAGCTAGAGCTCAGGTCACACTCATGCTTGAACCAAACCCAAAGCTCTTTGCTAGGAGGAAGTGATTATCGATCATTGCTTGCTATGGTAGCAAACAAATGGCCACCTCAGTTTGCAGTTTCCACAAACTTCAAATAAATTGGGTTCACTTCAAGCCCATGCTCATCTCAAACCTCATCCTGATCCATGAATCTCTAATATACTATTGTGTTAGCACATACAGTGTGTAAATGACCCCCTGAGTGGGTTCTGATCCCCGTACTACAATATATCCCATCAGAACAGGAAGGGAAATTTTCTGAATTCTGACTGAGCACCTATATCATGTTTTTATCAGAGAGGTTGCTACATAAGAAGACACCATTTCTCCTGTCAGAGCATCGGGAGTATAATGATAGCTGTACACTTGGTGTTCCCTAAAACGTAGTTGTAATCCACAGGTAAAATCCAAAAAGTGGCATGCATCTCATTAGATTTAACCCGTAGTAATCTGACACACTTTACAAAGTGGCTGAATTCCTGGAGCTCAGCTTTAATGCGTGTCAGAGAATTTCACTTTCTTTTTCTCTCTTATGCTTTCAGCGATGGCTTCTGCTGATCTGAGGAAGGAGCTGGAATGTTCCGTCTGTCTGAACATTTATACAGATCCCGTAACCTTGAAATGTGGACACAACTTCTGCCGAGACTGTATTGGTCATTTGTTGGATACACAGGAGGGGTCTGGAGGTTACTCCTGTCCTGAATGCAGAGAAGCGTTCCAGGAGCGGACTGCACTGCGGAGGAACATAACACTGCGTAACATAGTGGAGAATTTCCTGTCTGGTCAGCCGGATCAGGAGGAGTCCGGGATCTTCTGTACTTACTGTATTCACACTCCTGTACCTGCAGTGAAATCCTGTCTGCATTGTGAAGCTTTTCTGTGTGACAATCACCTGAGAGTCCACAGCAAGTCACCAGAACACGTCTTATGTGACCCCACCACTTCCCTGGAGAACAGGAAATGCTCCTTTCATAAGAAGATCCTGGAGTATTACTGCACTGAGGACTCCTCCTGTATCTGTGTATACTGCTTGTTCATTGGAGAACATCGGGGACACCAGGTGGAGACTCTAGATGAGGCCTCTGAGATGAAGAAGAAAAAACTGAGAAATGTTCTGCAGAAACTGATGACAGAGAGAGAGGAGACGGAGAAAAGAGTCCAGAGTCTGCATGAACGCAGGAGGAACATACAAGGAAAAGCAGATAATGAAACAGAGAGAGTCACTGCCCTGTTCAGAGACCTCAGGAGATGTCTGGAAGACCTGGAGAAGAGAGTCCTGAGTGAGATCTCCAGGCAGGCAGAGCGGGTTTCTCTATCACTGTCTGATATAAAACAACAGCTGGAAATAAAGAAGGAGGAGCTGTCCAGGATGATGGGTGACATTGAGAAGCTGTGTAACATGAGAGACCCACTGACTGTCCTACAGGAATCAGCCACAGGTGACTTGTGTGATACTGAGGATGGAGATGATGAGGATAGAGAGAGACATGATAAACTCCTCCCTGATGGAGGGGATCTGGATGTGGCGGGGATCTCTCACACGTTATACACAGGTTTATCTGATATAATACAGCAAACATCATGGGTGTCAGGGGTTACAGACATATTACTGGACGTGAGCACAGTTGGTAATCATCTACATATATCGAATGACAGGAAAACTGTATCCTGGTCAGATGAGAGCCAAACTCACCCAGAAACACCAGAGAGATTTCTTAGTCATCAGGTGATAAGCAGTCAAAGTTTCTCATCAGGGAGACATTACTGGGAAGTGGATGTTGGGGGGTCAAGGTACTGGAAAGTCGGGATGTGTTACCCCAGTATAGAAAGGAAGGGAGATCAGTCATGGATTGGATATAATAAGAAGTCCTGGAGTTTGGAGAGGTTGGGGGGTAATCAATTCTCAGTGAGACATGACAGGAATCAGATCCGATTACCTGGCAAAGTCTCCAGTAACAGAGTCAGGATAGATCTGGATTATGAGGCCGGGCGGATCTCCTTTTATGAATTGTGTGACCCGATCCGACACATCCACACCTTCACCACCACCTTCACTGAGCCCCTCCATGCTGGGGTATTTGTAGGGAGTGGTTCCTGTTTGAAGATATCTGGGGGGAATCAGATGTGAGAATTCTGACCAGAGACTGGTGACATCACAGAGTGGAAAATCAAACTGATGAAATGCGCGGCCAGTAGGAGGAAGCAGTGGCGAAAAACCATCATGACTGATTTATTTATAAAGCTGTAGGCTCTGGGGCTGTCCTCTTCACCCTAAACCTCACTTCACTACCTAGTGTGTCTCTGACCAGGAAAACGCATGCAGGAGGTCAGAATTTTATTTCTGTCTGTGTCTCTGTTTAGTCACATTTTTGGGGTTGTGTTCGATATGTGTAAAGAAAGATCACACAAATACTTAAAAGTAAAACATTTATTAAAAGTAATGACAGATACAGATAACCTAAGAAATTATAACAAGAATACTAAACGAAAGATGCTGTTTCACCACGGAGTCCCCCCATAAAGTCGTGGCCACATAATCAGACCAGACACTTGCATGTTGCATGATGCAGCTCTTGATGAGACTAAATGTTCCAGCTCTAGCTAAGGTATATAGGTCTTTTATGAAGGAAATGATCAAGCCCACTCTCAGAGCAGTATGACCTTCTAAGGCACATTCCTGAAGGAGAGGGGGCTGGCTTGTCTATAGGCAGCTTACAATCATATTCCAATCACACGAGTCAGCTAAAAGTTACCAGAATAACCAAGATGTTTGAAGTCTTATTAGACATTAGACAACTAATCATAAGGAATATGAAATATACAATTTTCCTATCACTCCACCCCCTGGCTCACAAATATCATACAAGTAATGCCTCCAACTGTACATTCAGTGCTGGTTCACACTATAGCGATGTCAGACATTGCATGTGATTCACACCACACTGCTCTGCAAATCACATGCAATGTCTGTGCGATGCAAATTCAGCCATACAGATTGTATGGATGAATTTGCATTGTATTCGGACCAAAGTCATGCAGGACCCTTTTTTTGGTCTGCACCAGAATCGGATCGCATGGGGGATCACACCTATGCAATCTGATTCCTGTCCAAATTGACAGTTCGCACTGCGATATGCAAACTAATCTCGGGGTGTCATTAACTTTGTATTGACACTCCCAGCAGTTTGCATATGGAAGTGTGATCTGCCTCTGAGTGGGGTGCGAGAAACCCGCAGTAGATTTGCAGGGTTCCCGCATTGCACCAGTGTGAACCAGCACTCAGGCATCATATCAGCATTGAAAGGAAAGCACCTGATAATTGTAAACAAAAAAAAAATAATGTTTCTCATTCGTTCATTGACAGTCATAGCTCTTGATCTTCTTAACCATTGGGTTATATTGCCCCCTACAGGAGTAGGACACTAGGCAGAAAAAAAGTCTGGCTACGCCTAGAGCTGCACGATTCTGGATAAAATGTTAGACAGACTGGGGTATCCACTGGATCTAGATTACCCAGCCCATCGCCCAGTCCAGGAATTGATTGTAGATCTCACAGGAAAAAAACAGGAGAAAAAAATCTATCAAAAAAGAAAAAATTGCCAGGAACAAGATCCATACTCCTGACTAGGCAGAAAAAACCTATAGCAGAGAGAGGAAGTATAACCCCTGGGACTGCCAATAGGCGTAACTAGAGCTGCACGATTAACCGTTAAAAAATCGCAATCTTGATTTGCCCCCCTTCACGATCTTAAACCTGCATGTCTGCATGACTAAACCTTTTTCTGACACTTGTTGCTTACAAGTTAAAATCAGTATCAGAACATTACTTAGAACCCCCAAACATTATATACTGTATATATATATTTTTTTTTAGCAGAGACCCTAGAGAATATAAGGGCAATCATTGCAATATTTTATTATTTGCGCAGAAGTCAGGATTTTTGACTTACCATAAAATCTTTTTAACTGAAGTTCATTGACAGACACAGCTCCATACTCTTCTTAACCAATGGGTTATGCTGCCCCCTACAGCAGTAGGACACTAGGCAGGAAAAAACTTTACCATGCCTATGGGACAGTCCCTGCAGGTATACACCCACTCACTCTGCTGTAGGATTCAGTTTTGTTGCAAGCAGTGTTAGAGGAAAAAAAACCCAATCCACTCAGAAATAGAGGGGCGGATGCTGCATCTGTCAATTAACTTAAAGCGGAGTTCCGGGCACAAAAACAATATTTTTTTTTTGTGCCCCTCCGCTAGGTAGACCTAACCTGAAAAGGAATTGGATAGTTATTTTTTTTTTTTTTTTTTGTTTACTTACCTTGTAATTGAAGATCGAAGATACTCACCTCAGAGTACTTCCTCCCTCGGAGCCGCGGCTCACCCCGTCACTTCCTGTCTCGCTATGATTCCTGGGAGCTGAACGTCATCGCTCCCAGGAATCAATGCGACGGCACCGGCCCCGCTCGTCATTTCCGGGCGACGCCGCATTCCCCTGCTAAACAGCTTCTGGGCATGCCCAGAAGCTGTTTAGGAATGCGGCGCCGCACCGGAAGTGACGAGAGGGGCCGGTGCAGGCGCATTCTGGGACAAGAAGACGCGGAAGAAGACACAGAAGAGGACCGCGCCGGCTTCAGCTGCCCACAAGAGAGATGGAAACGCTGTGGAAGAAATTTTATAAGTAAGTATTTCTTCTAAAAGGTAAGTGCGAACCGGGACAGATCAGAGGCTAGCCATTGTGGAATGTGCTAGCCCTGACTGTCCCGGGGGTATGTTTAGTAAAAAATGACTTCTGTGCCCGGAACTCCGCTTTAAGAGAAAAGGATTTTATGGTAAGTCAAAAATCCAGTTTTCTCTATCGTTCATTGACAGACGCAGCTCCATATTCTTATTAACCATTGGGTTATCCTGCCCCCTACAGGAGTAGGGCACTAGGCAGGAAAAAACTTTACCACGCTTATGGCTCAGTCCCTGCAGGCATACACCCACTAATTCTGCTGTAGGATTCAGTTTGTTTCTGCCTAGTTTAGGAGTAGGACCTAGTTCCCGGCTGGGACTTCGGTCTTAGCTTGTTTTTTTTATTTAAAAGGGAACCTTTGTAAAAATTTACATTTTTTAGCTAGTTATGTTTTTGAGAGAACTGCAATCAACAGAAGGACTGGGTTTCAGACTGGATAAGGTTTCCCAGTCTGGCAAGCGAGTGTGTGCAGATTATAGCCCCGTGCTAGGCCTTGCCTTGACATAGCCCCAATGGACAGGGGCTGGCCCACGAGTGAAACACCTCGCCTGGATGCACACGACCTGGTTCGACCTGAGTCACAGCGTGCCCCTTGGCCGTCAGCACCCCCACCCTGGTAGTCTGTCCGGAGTGGCGCCCACCTGATTGTCGCTGGTATGGTGAGTAGTGTCCCCTCATAGCTCTTGTGGTCTCGGGGTGGACGTGGGCCCCTCCTTGGGATGGTCGGACCCCCCGGTTCCCTTTCATTCCCCCCAGACCCTCTAACAGTCACGGTGGTCTTTTGACCCCAACCTACCCCAACTTACCCCCCCCCTCCTGGGGTGAGGTAGGAGCTGGCTTTGCCACTTGCTCCAGTAAGGGGGGTTGGATGCAGTTGTTGCTGACCGGGCTGTCCGGATCACACACTGGGTTCTTTGAGCAAGTTCCTGGCCCCCTGGGGGTTAGTGACCAGGGCAAAGATGTCCTTTGGGCTCCCTGCGGTGGTTATAGGCTTGTGGGGGGGATGTCTCTTCATCCGCGGTTCTGTGCCTCACGTGGCTGGATCAGGCCGAAAATTTAGTCCGTGGCTTTACAGCCTACTCGTGGCTGTATGGGTACCTGACCAAGCCGACTGAATCCCTGACCAAGCCGACCGAGTCCCTGACTGAGCTGACCGGACGGTACTGCCGACAGAAAATAGAGGCTGCAGCTTTGTGGCCTACTCGCGGCTGTCCAGGTACCTAGCCAAGCTGTCTGAGAGACTGACTAAGCCGTTCGAGTGCCTGACCAAGCTGACCGGCGAATGCCAACGGATCGACTCACGCTGCCGAATCAGGCCAAAAATATAGGCCGTGACTTGTGGCCTTCTCACGGCTGACGGAGCTGGCTGTCCGAGTGACTAACCAAGCTGTCCAAGTAACTGGCCAGGTTGTCTGAGCTTCTAACCGAGCTGTCCGAGCTGCTGATCAAGCTAACAGAGCTGACAGCGGACTCGCGACCGTTTTGGGCCCCAAATTTAGGCCACGGCTTTGTGGCCTACTCGCGACTGGCTGGCCGAGCTAACTTAGCTGCTGACCAGGCTGTTTGAGCTGCTGACCGGGGGATAGAGCGGCGGATGGGCGCCTGTCCTACCCCCCCTCCTCAGGGGGCGCCGTGCAGGCATTGTGTGGGGGTCCTCTGCCTGCGCGTCTGCATTACGGCAGGCCCCCTCTTCCCCTTTCTAGGGGGCTATGTCCTTTTAGGTCCTTTATGGTGGGCAATCCTTAGGTCTAATAGGTGGTCTTTTTGAGAACCTTTAGCCGGCGTCTCCTTACGGGACTGTGGTCAGTGTCACGGGGCTTACTTTGGTGGAGTCTGTAACGCAGAGATGTACGCTCACCCTTGCAGATATCCACAGTCCAAGGTGACCAGGTAAGAAAGCCACCTGAGCTGTGAATCTGTGCATGGGGGCTTGGCAGGGACGGTGCTCCAATAGGCATGACCGGCAGGAATACAATGGGAAGGGAAGTCCAGGAATAACTGTAGTCACTGGATGACACGTGTCCGGATAAGGATCGCAGGAACAACAAGGAGCAAAGGTAAGGATGGAAGCCGGGGTCAGTCTGGAACACACGCATAGGAAACAGGAACAAAGTCTGTCAAACAGGAACAAAGATCAGCAACACAGTGTGTCAAACAGGAACAAAGATCAGCAATGAACTGACACTGCTCAAAGTGAGAGGCAGTGTTTTATAGCTTGCTTAATTGAGCAATTAGCTTCAGGTGGACAATGAGAGACAGGAGTATGCTCAGGTGAAGTCCAGCCCCCTAGTGCTGCAGGCAATACCAGATTAACAAGACAGGATCCATACGAGCTGAAGTGTGGCTCAGAGGTAGGATAACAGGACAGAATGTTAAAGTACAGGTTCAAATCCCATGTCAGGTACTTAACGGCGACCACGCCTGGCTGTCTGTAAGCCATGGCGAGAACCGTGACAGTACCCCCCTTTAAAGACACCCTCGGGACAGGAACAGGTTCTTTGCAGAGGTCTTTTACAGGATAGGCATTCGCAGCTTTTAATACTTCCTCAAAAAACTTCAGGTCCTCCTTACGTACCACAGTGCCATTAGAAGCATATGTGCAGTCAGGTGAAAGAACTTCGTTGTCAGGGCAGGAAGTAATGAACAGGAGTTTCTTTGGAAAGAGGTACAGAAGTTACTGGAGCTGGAGGAGGGACTTCCACAGGGGTATTGGTTTCAATGATTGCCATAGTCTGGGTGCCCTTTTCAGACACAGAATGGGGACAGGGCTGGGAGCAACCTTGGCAGTTTCGAGGTTGTTTTTCTGGGAAGACAGAACGGATCTGCATGGTATCCACTGGGAGAGCCTTAGGCCTGAATGGACAAGTTGGGTAAAATGTGTTAAAATGTCCCCTCTCTCCACAATAGAAACAAAGGCCACTGTTTCTCCTACAATCTCTTTCTTTGGAAGACAGCCTGGTGCGCACAGCACCAATCTCCATGGGCTCCTCTTTAGGCTCTGTAGGATCAAGGTATATTGGGGTAGTGTCAGGGTGACAAGGCTGGCTGTTGAAGGCAGGCTTGTACCGTGACCAGGCAGAGTCATCATATTCGTATGGTTTTCCTTTTTCTCTAGGTACTTGAGGTCTGTGGGAGCCTGGAGCAGGCTTGGAAGTAGCTTTCTGGGAGGGAAGACACTGAGAGTCCATGGCAGTTATAAATGACTCCCAATTGTCCAAGATAGGACTTTTCTCCTGCAGCTTCTGGTATGCCCATGTCTTCATCCTTCCGGAAAGCAGATTAATGGCAAAATGAACCTTGATAAAGTCACTGTAATAGGTCCCGGGCTTAAGGACAAACAGGAGCTCACAATCCATCCAGAAGGTTGTAAATGAGGAATGGGAACCATCAAATCTGTCAGGTAACAAGACATAGGGTTCTGGATGTGCAAGTTCCAGGGCTGGGCGTACTGTGCCTTTAAGTATCAGCACCTCTTGCTGCAACTCTGACACAGTCTGGGCCAGGCTGGACACCTGCTGGGTGAGCTGCTTGCACATCTCTGCGGACTCCATATGGTCAGTTCATTATGTCGCGGGGTCTTACCTTTGTTGGAGTCTGTAACGCAGAGATGTACGCTCACCCTTGCAGATATCCACAGTCCAAGGTGACCAGGTAAAAAAGCCACCTGAGCATTGAATCTGTGCATGGGGGCTTGGCAGGGACGGTGCTCCAATAGGCAGGACCGGCAGGAATACAATGGGAAGGGAAGTCCAGGAATAACTGTAGTCACTGGATGACACGAGTCCGGATAAGGATCGCAGGAACAACAAGGAGCGAAGGTAAGGATGGAAGCCGGGGTTAGTCTGGAACACACGCTTAGGAAACAGGAACAAAGTCTGTCAAACAGGAACAAAGATCAGCAACACAGTGTGTCAAACAGAAACAAAGATCAGCAATGAACTGACACTGCTCTAAGTGAGAGGCAGTGTTTTATAGCTCGCTTAATTGAGCAATTAGCTTCAGGTGGACAATGATAGACAAGAGCACACTCAGGTGAAGTCCAGCCCCCTAGTGCTGCAGGCAATACCAGATTAACAAGACAGGATCCATATGAGCTGAAGTGTGGCTCAGAGGTAGGATAACTGGACAGAATGTCAAAGTACACAGGTTCAAATCCCATGTCAGGTACTTAACGGCGACCACGCCTGGATGTCTGTAAGCCATGGCGAGAACCGTGACAGTTATTGACCTCTCCTGCTTGTTATGTTCTTAGGGTGAGCTTAGCATATAGTGACTCTACTGGTTCTACGTCCACGCACCTCGGGCGCTCTGCGGTGAGGATGATTCCTCTTTTACTGCACGCTGGTGGATGCACTGATTGTATCGGTGCAGGAAATTTTTAACATGGGGGGAGCCGGTCCCCTTGGGGCCCGCAGATCCCCTAAAGCAGCAAAGGTTCCCCCTTTTTACTCTTACTGTGACAAAATTGTCGTGCGTCAGTGGAGTTGTTCTAAATGCATGGTGTGGCTAAAAAGCTGGTCTGCAGACCAGGCTTCTAAAAAGGCTCTATCAGATCTTTCCTTTACGGGGGACCGCCTATTTGGGTGTTTGTTGGATGAACTGGTCAAAGGTCTCACAGGAGTACTCTTCTTCCTCTATCCACTAAGGGCAAGTAATCGCGTAATAGAAGGGGCCCTTATTTTTCAGCACACAGGCGGCCCTTTCATGCCTCCGGCATGCAGGAGAAAGGATCTAAGCCATTTAGATCATCTGAAGGTTCCAAGGAGATTTGGTCGGGTATGTCGAGAACAGGCCCCCCCAGATCTGCAGACAAATCTCCATCTGCATGAAGGGATGCCCTCCCCCGTATCTGGGGTGAGGGGACGTCTTCTTTTCTTGATTCAGGACAAATGGGCCCATGAGCTGATCCGATGGGGTTACAAGTTTTAATTCAGGTCCTGACCATCAGACAGATTTTTCCCATCCAATCTACGCCTATCTTTAGATCGGTTAAGGGATCTACGAGAGGCAGTACAAGATCTGCTGTCGCAAAGGGTGATCGTGCCGGTTCCCTCTCGGTAACCCTTTTAAGGGTTTTATTCAAACCTGTTTACTGTTCCCAGGAAAGAAGGGAAAATGCATCAAATTCTGGACCTCAAGGCTCTGAATCGCTTTGTGCGGGTATGAAGGTTTCGTATGGAGTCCATTCACACGGTAGTGGCGTCCCTACACACACCAAGGGGACTTTTTGGCCTCTATCGATATCAAGGATTCATATCTGCTCATCCCTATTTTATGGACACTATAGTTTTTCTTCGCTTCACTGTAGGAGAGGAACATGATCAATTTGTGGCGTTACCCTTTGGTCTCACCTCCGCCCCCAGGGTCTTCACCAAAGTGTTGGCTCCGGTATTGCCAGTCTGGTGGGTGATCTGTCAATCACTGTACGGACTCTGCAAGAGTTTGGTTGGACCATCAATTTAAAAAAAATCTGCTCTGGTCCCAGCCTTCAAATTGGTTTATTTGGGACTGACTCTGGACTCAGCCTCTGCGAGGGGGTTTCTTACCCCGGAAAAGCTGCAAAAGTTGCAGAGGGCGATTTGGTTGCTGTTATCCACTCTGTCCTCTGCAAACTTGCATGCAAGCTCTAGGCCTGATGGTGTCTACCTTCGAGGTGGTTCCATTTGCTCAGTTCCACACGAGACCTCTGCAAAGCAAAATTCTTGTCAAGTGGAACAAGGATCCAAAATCTTTGGGCAATCTGATTCTGTTGAGTCTAAACACAAGAAGTGCTCTTCTGTGGTGGCTCTGTTCCTTGGCCCTATGATAGGGCAAGTCCTTCCTTCCATTGTATTGGACCGTGGTAATCATGCCAGCCTGTCTGGCTGGGGAGGAGTACTTGGAAAGGGGGGTCCTGTGCGGCTCTGAAACGTTGCACCATTTTTGATGTGATCGTAACTTCAATAAATTTTGGACTGCTTTTGCAAGAGCCTTGGTGTGCTGGCGAATATGTATTTACCTGTATCTAATCCAGTTGCCAACTGGTGATCGCTTCAGCACCCAACATATAAGAGCCTACAAACCAGGAAGGTGTGCGATAGGAATATGTACTACATGACGCCACAGAGGCACTGGTGGCTCCTTGGGGTCAGTATCGGCTGATCTATGCGTTTCCTCCGCTGAAACTTCTGTCGAGGCTTCTGTGCAGAATAGAGGTGGAAGGGATTCTGGTCATTCTGGTGGCCCCAGACTGGCCACGTCGATCTTGGTATGCAGATCTGGTAAGGTTGGTCACCTTGGAAGCTTCCTCTCAGGGAGGATCTACTGTCCCAAGGACCAATCTTCCATCCTGCTTTACAGTCGCTGGCTTTGACAGTTTGGATGTTGAACGACAGGTGCTGATGGATAGAGGTTTGTCGGTGATTCCAACACTTTTAAAAGCTAGGAAATCTACTTCTAGGAAGATCTACCATCATATGTGGAAGACGTACATTGCGTGGTGTGATTCTCTTGGGGTTCATCCTCGGTCTTGTTCGGTGGCTCGGATCTTGACCTTCCTTCAACGGGGGGTTGAGCAGAAACTGGCCTTGAGTACTATCAAGGGCCAGGTGTCGACCTTAGCGGTCTTTTTTAAACGGCCCTTGGCCACACACTCCCTGGTGCGTACTTTTCTTCAGGGAGTTAGACACTTGGCTCCTCCAGCGCAGTCTCCGTTACCGCCTTGGGACCTCAATTTGGTGCTCTCGGTCCTCCAGAAGCCTCCCGTTGACAATCTTCAGGAAAGTCCCCTGCTTACGCTGTCCCAGAAGTTGGCCTTTTTTGTGGCTATCACCCCTGTGCACAGGGCGTCGGATTTTGGTAGCATTATCCTGTCGTTCACCTTACTTGGTGGTTCACAGAGATAGGGTGGTTCTTCGCCCCTGTCTGTCGTTCCTTCCAAAGGTTGTCTCTGATTTTCATTTGTGTTGCCTTCCTTGTGTCCCAGGCCAAAACATCCGAAGGAAATTGCTTTGCATGCCTTGGATGTGATCCGGGCAATTAGGGTGTACTTGGCAGTTACGGAGTCTTTTAGGAAATCAGACTCACTATTTGTGCTCATGGATGGGCCTCGGAAGGGTTGTCCGCTTCCTCTGCGACCATTTCCAGGTGGATCAGACAGATGGCGGTTCAGGCCTATTCCATCAAGGGTCAGGTTCCTCCTTTCCCAGTCAAGGCGCATTCTACTCGGGCGCTCAGTGCCTCCTGGGCCTTCCGTCATCAGGCGTAAGTGACGCATGTATGCAAGGCGGCCACCTGGTCGTTGGTGCACACTTTCACAAAGTTCTATAAAGTGGATGTGTTGGCATCTGCGGATTCTTCCTTTGGCCGCAAGGTTTTGCAGGCTGCTGTTTAGAGGACCTGGTCCTCTTTAAGGGTGTATTTTTCTTTTCAGGTGGGCTCCAGCCTCCAGTTGTATTGGTTGAGCTCTTGTTTACCTGGTTGGCTTTAGTTTAGCCTTGGAAATTTATTTTTCGCTGTTTCCCTCCCCTCATGTTTAACACTGCTTTGGGACATCCCAATGGTTAAGCAGATCAAGAGCTGTGTCCGTTATTGAATGAAAGAGAAAATGGGATTTTTGACTAACCATAAAAACAATTTCTGTTATGTTCATTGACGGACACAGCACCCACCCCTCTGTGGAGTTGTAATTCTTCTGACACTGCTTGTAACAAAACTCAGTACCTATAGCAGAGAGAGGAAGTATACCCCTGGGACTGCCATAGGTGTAGCCAGACTTTCTTCTGCCTAGTGTCCTATTTCTGCAGGGGGCAGTATAACCCAATGGTTAAGAAGATCAGGAGCTGTGTCCATCAATGAACATCAGAGTAATGGATTTTTTTACGGTAAGTCAAAAATCCCATTATTCTCCCAACCCATGGTTTACCTTAAATGGAAAATAGGGGATCCTAAACCCAGGGTGGGTATGGGGACAAATCTCAAGAGCAGCCTAAAAACATCAAATGAGGATATATGCAACCGGTCAAAATTAAAAGGTTTATATACCAATGCCAGAAGCCTGGCCAACAAGATGGGAGCGCTGGAGCTACTGATGTTTGAGGAGGACTTAGATTTTGTGGGGATAACAGAGACTTGGTTTGACAGCTCTCATGACTGGATGGCGACCATTCAGGGGTACTCCCTTTATCGCAGAGATAGAGAAGGTAAAAAAGGGGGAGGGGTATGTCTGTATATTAAAAACAGTGTACAGGTAAATATGAGGGATGATATTAATAATGGAGCTATGGACGAGGTAGAATCCCTAATTGTAGAACTTCAAAGGTAAGGCACTGTGGGGAAGGTAATATTGGGCGTATGCTATAGGCCCCCCAACCAGAGGGAGGAGGGGGAGGCGGACCTCCTTTTACAGATAGGATTGGCAGCAAGGATGGGAAATGTCATTATAATGGGGGACTTTAATTATCCAGATATAGACTGGGCAGAAGGAACCGCACATTCAGCCAAGGCTCGGCAGTTCCTAAATGTTTTGCAGGACAATTTCATGGGTCAGATGGTGAATGCACTGACAAGAAAAAATGCGGTACTTGACCTACTGATTACCAACAATACTGACCTGCTAACGGGTATAGAAATACGGGGCAACTTAGGAAACAGTGACCATAGGTCAATTAATAAGAACACTGAATTTCAAAAGAGCCAATTTCCCAAAACTGCGCTCGCTGCTAGAAAATATCAAATTGGATAGAACCCTGGGAACAAAGAACACGGAGGAAAAATGGGAGTGCTTCAAGAGCATACTTAACAAGGGGATTGGCCAGTGCATTCCAAAGGGAAATACATTTAAAAGAGCAAAGCTAAACCCTGGGCGGCTAAACTCCAACATAAAAATGCATATTAGTGCTAAAGAAAAGGCCTTCAAAAAATACAAGACTGAGGGGTCATTAAAGCATTACAAAGAGTGTAATAAGAAATGTAAAGACGAAATCAAGGCGGCTAAAATAGAACACGAGAGACATAGCGGAAGAGAGTAAAAAGAACCCCAAGAAATTCTTTAAGTATATAAACAGTAAGAAAGCGAGGTCAGAACACATTGGCCCCATAAAAGATGACAAAGGAAATATGGCCACAGAGGACAGAGAAAAGGCGGAAGTGTTGAATAATTTTTTCTCTTCAGTCTTCACAAAAGAATCGGGGGCTACACTAACCCAGCCTGTAAAGCCAAACTACTGTAAATAATACACCTCAGGAAGTACCATCATGGCTAACAGAAGATAGACTTAGAACCAAACTAGAGAAACTTAACATAAACAAATCACCGGGACCGGATGGCTTGCACCTGAGGGTTCTTAAAGAGCTCAGCCAGGTGATTGCCAGACCATTATTCTTGATCTTTAAGGATAGTTTACAGACGGGTATGGTGCCAGCTGATTGGAAAAAAGCCAACGTGGTACCAATATTTAAAAAAGGGCAGAGATATATCCCGGGTAACTATAGGCCGGTCAGCCTAACATCTGTAGTCTGCAAGATTTTGGAGGGGATGGTAAGGGACCACATACAAGACTTTAGTAATGAAAACGGTATTATTAGTAGTAATCAGCATGGATTCATGAAAAATCGTTCTTGCCAAACCAATTTATTAACCTTCTACGATGAAGTGAGCTGCCACCTAGATAAAGGTAATCCTGTGGATGTGATGTATCTGGACTTTGCAAAGGCCTTTGACACCGTTCCCCACAAATGCTTACTGTTCAAACTAAGGAAGGTAGGTATGGACCATAAGGTGAGTACCTGGATAGAGAACTGGCTCCAGGGGAGAGTGCAAAGGGTGGTGATTAATGGGGAGTACTCGGATTGGGCGGGTGTGGAAAGTGGGGTCCCCCAGGGTTCTGTCCTGGGACCAATCCTGTTTAATTTATTCATAAATGATCTAGAGGGGGGATATCTAGTACAATCTCAGTATTTGCAGATGATACTAAACTAAGCATGCCAATATCTTCTATGCAGGATGTGGAAACCTTACAAGCGGACCTGAACAAAATAATGGGGTGGGCAACTACATGGCAGATGAGGTTTAATGTTGAGAAATGTACTTGGGTGCCAGAAACCAAGCTACTCACTAGGGGGGAACATCTGGGTGAATCTAAGATGGAAAAGGACCTGGGGGTACTGGTAGACAACAGGCTTGGCAGTGGCATGCAACGCCAAGCCGCTGCAAGCAAACCCAACAGAATACTGGCATGCATAAAAAAGGGGATTCACTCCAGAAATAAAGAGATTATTCTCCCACTCTACAAGTCTCTGGTCCGGCCACATCTGGAGTATGCTGTCCAGTTCTGGGCACCGGTCCTCAGGAAGGATGTGCTGGAACTGGAGAGAGTCCAGAGAAGGGCAACAAAAATAATTAGGGGAATGGAGGAAATTGGCTATGAGGAAAGACTACAAGCACTGAACTTATTCTCTCTGGAGAAGAGACGATTAAGGGGGGATATGATATCAATGTACAAATACTGTACTGGTGAGGACCCTAGCATAAGGAACAAACTATTCAGAGAAAGGGAATACAATAAGACACGTGGCCACTCACTAAAACTAGAGGAAAGGCGGTTAAACCTTAAAGTACGTAGGGGGTTCTTCACTGTAAGAGCAGTAAGGATGTGGAATTCTCTTCCACAAACAGTGGTATCAGCAGGGAGCATCGATAGTTTCAAAAAACTATTAGATGGGCACCTTAAAGACCACAACATACAGGGGTATACAATGTATGGTTAACATCTAACACACACACATCATAGGTTGAGCTGGATGGACTGATGTCTTTTTTCAACCTCACTAACTATGTAACTATGTAACTAAAGTGTATCTATCTAAATCGTAAATGCCTACTTTCCCTGTCTGATTTACCTACTTCGAAAATATAATTCTGCTATATTACAGCTGAAAAATATAAAAACAACCAAAATTAAAAAAATATTTAAAAAAAACTGTGTTGGACTAGCAAACGAACACCAAACTTTTCCTTTCGAATGCAAAGGAGCGGGTATGAACATCAAACTTTCCTTTCCAAGAGTTCAAAAGCGTAGAAGCTTGTCAAAGCCCTCTATTACTGGTGAAGGACAGCAGAGTCTTAAGGGCCATACACACTATAAGATTTTCTGAAGACTTTTTCTTTCAGATTTACCTTTTCTGTGTAGTGCAAGGGCCTGCCAGATTGCATACAAATTGAAAGTGTTTAGGTTTGACCTCATATTATCTGGTTTTGGTAAATCTAAAGGAAAAAGTCTTCAGAAAATCTTATAGTGTGTATGGCCCATTAGACATCCGGTTACCAGATCGCAGCTGCAGCACTGCAATTGTAACGCTGTAGAACTGAAAAAACTGTATAATACAAAGTCCATATCATCCTCCGGACTATGGCAGCTCACAAGTCATAGATGTGCAGGTACATAACCACCATGGTAGATGGAACTTTTTTCTTATTTATACAGACAGTTCAGGCACTTGACCATCAGCGCAGATAAAACAGTTCAGGTACTTGACCATGATAGCAAATGCAAAAGTTCAGGTAATTGACCACCAGAGTAGGTGAAACTTGCACCAACAGTTCAGCTACTGATTAGTGGCAAAGTCTTTATAGACAGTTGCTGCTGTCAAAAACGTTTGTCTCCTTTCTCCAGTACGCTTGTGGATGATGTCAAGGCAGGTATGTTACCAAGACTGTCAGTCCAACATTCCATAACTAACAACAATGCCCATATAGCCCCTCATAGATTACTGAACAGTTAAATCCACGATCTCTAGTGACCTGGCATAACACTAAAATGGAAAACTCAGCTTTTTCATTAACCACTTAAGCCCGGGAGGATTTGGCTGCTCAAAGACCAGTGCCTATTTTGCGATTCGGCACTGCGTGATTTTAACAGACAATTGCGCGGTCGTGCAACGCTGTACCCAAATAAAATTGATGTCCTTTTTTCCCCACAAACAGAGCTTTCTTTTGGTGGTATTTGATCACCTGTGCGATTTTTACTTTTTGCGCTATAAACAAAAAAAGAGCTACAATTTTGAAAAAATAACAATATTTTTCAAATTAAAATTGAAATTCTCAAAAAAAAATTAAAAATCTAAATTTTTTAACATTTTCGGCCAATTTGTTTTCTGCTACATATTTTTGCTAAAAAAATCGCAATAAGCGCATTTTGATTGGTTTGCGGAAAAGTTATTGCGTTTACAAACTACGGGAAAGATTTATGTCATTTTTATTGTTTTTTTTTTAGCTAGTAATGGCGGCGATCTGCAATTTTTTTAGCGGGACTGCAACATTGCAGCAGACAGATCGGACCCCTGACTGACATTTTTTACACTTTTGGGGGTACCAGTGACATTACTACGGTAATCAGTGCTATAAATATGCACTGTTACTGTAAAAATGACACTGGCAGGGAAGGGGTTAACTTTATTGGTGATCAAGGGGTTAAGTGTGTCCCTAGGGGCGTGATTCTAACTGTTAGGGGGCATGGCTAGTGAAGTAATCACAGAGACATATGATCCTACATAGCAGGATCGCATAGCCTCTGTCATTACTTCAGGGAGAATGACAGACGGTTGTGTTTACATCAGCCGTCTGTCTTTCTCCCTCTCCTGCGGAAGATCGCGAGTGGCCGGCGGACATCGGAGCCGCCGGTCATTCAAGCTAGGTCCCCAGGGAACCCAGTACAAACAGTCTAGCACAATTCTGCATCATATTTGTATCTCTTGTTTACGCAAATCAAACACCCCACTTCTGGTACCAAGTGTTTTGTCACGTTTTTGGGGTTGTGTTCGATATGTTCCAAGAGAGATCACACAATAACTTAAAAGAATAACATTTATTAAAGGTAATGACAGATACAGATAATATTGGAAAATATAACAATAATACTTAACTAAAGATGCTGTTTCGCCACAGAGTCCCCCTATAAAGGCGTGGCCAGGTAATCAGAAAAAATGCTTGCATGTTGCATGATGCAGCTCTGGATAAGACTAAATGTTCCAGTTCTAGCTAGAGTATATAGGTCTTGTATATAGGAAATGGTCAAGCCCACTCTCAGAGCAGTATGAGCTTCTAAGGCACATTCCTGAAGGAATGAGGGCTGGCTTATCTATAGACAGCTTACAATTACATTCCAATCACATCAGTCAGCTAAAAGTTACTAGAATAACCAAGATATTTTGAAACTTTATTAGATATTTGTGAGGCACTTAGACAACTAATAATAAGGAATATTAAATATGCAATTTCCCTAACAGTCCCTGTTGATGATTTTCCTTAATTTCCTATCTAGTAAAACATTGTTGCCAGAACAGGGGGAACGGGGAGATTTCTTTCATGAAGCCTGAGATAGTAGTAAAAACCTGACAGGGGCTCTAATCCCCCCCCCCCACACTCCATCAAGTTCTATCCTCCTTTAGGTTCCTTTGCATGACAAGTCCATTTAGCTGTGATTGCTCCCCCCTCCCCCACTATATCAAGTTCTATCCTCCTTTAGGTTCCTTTACATGACAAGTCCATTTAACTGCTATTGCTCCTTCCCCTCACTGTGATTGGCTGTAACTATTGTCACTATAAAAACAGCCAGTTCTAGTCTTGTTCCTATTGGTTATGATGTGTAGGGGGCCAGGGATTGATAAACAGATGTGATCATCGATGATTTTGACTGTGTTGTTTGTGTGGTATTGTTGACAGGTGACAGGGGGGTATACAGTCTCAGGTAGTGGAAATCCTCGGCTCTGTGTCTGGGAATGTTGATCAATGATTCAATATAGGTATAAAGATAGGACAGATTTGGGTATTATTATAGTCTCCATTAATCGCCTGAGGGGTGACACCTCTATGCTCCTTATGGGGCAGAACAAAGTTTACATTTCCTCTATGGTCATAGTCATTCAATAAGGAAAAAGTGTTTATATGTTAATGTTAGGTTACTTATATAAAAAAAAGGCTCACTTCAAAGAATGAAAAAAATACACTACATAGAACCGCTACCTTCAGCGCTTGCCTAAATTGATATTAGATGTGTGTACTCAATATGATATTGTAAGCTAGAATATAAATTGCATATAAAGTGCATAAATAATCAAAACAACCGTGACAATACGTAATCCTGTGATCCGTGGCTGAGAGACAAAATGAGTGAGAAATATATATATATATATATTAAAAAAAATATATATAAATTGTATAAATTCATAGATTATACTAATTCAAATATAATGGTGAATAAAGTGAGTTAGAGTCTGTTAAAAATTAGTCCAGTGCAAACATGATAAATTTCTTGTGCAAAATAGAAAGAGTTCCGTGCAAGCATAAAGTGCAGGTGCTACAGGTGATCTTCCCCGCCAGCCATGTAGTGACTAGGCTTCACCGACAAAATGAATCCAAAAGTGGTTAGCGCTGAAGGTAGCCGCTCTATGCAGAGGCTAAAGTATTTTTTCATACACTCTTTTTGACTTCAGCTGCTGCATATACAAATTAATATTTATATAGGAGAATTCTTTTTAGTTTTTATTGGTTTTAGTGTTACTTTCTAGTGGTGCAAGGGATATACCTAAGTTAGGTATATTTATATTTCACATCACTTCATAGAATGACTTTACAGAAAGATATTATTAGAACAAATTGTTGATCTCCGGATCCTTGGAATGTCTTGTTGTGGAACATATGGCACTTTTCCACTGCAAGTACCGGCTCGGCTCCACTCGGCAGTGCTTAGCTCGGTTTGGTTTTCCACTGCATGGTACCGCATGGTACGGTGTTGGAACGGTTCGGTACGGTTTGGTACAGTTTGCTTTTCCACTAAAGTAGTAGGTGGGTGGGATAACAATGATTCTCTGACCAATCAGGGGCTAGTAGTGACAAACACTCACGGCTGCATGCAAAGGATTGGGGGATATGGTATCGGTATGGCCCTCTTGGAACCACAACCGAGGTGGTACTGTTTAAGCGAGCCATACCGTTCGGTTCCATGTAGTGCAAAAGCGCCGCCGTACCGTACCGTTCCAACACCGTACCATGCGGTACCATGCAGTGGAAAAGCGCAAAAGCGAGCCGAACCGTTCGGTTCCATGCAGTGGAAAAGCGCCTATAGAGACAGTTGGTCTCCTTCTTCTACAATGAGGGATTGTATTTGAGAGTCTGGAGGTTGGTAAAGTTGATAAGGTGTTCAGAGATAACAGAAATTAATGTCTCTTGTAATTATTGACGCGCTGCTTCTGCAAATGTTTTCACTTTCTAATCTTCAGTTTTACTTTGTAACTCTCAAATAAACTTTCAAAACCTTCACCGTGATTAGAAGTTGTTATTTCTTCATCACATTCCACAATAACAGAGATCATTTTTATCTTGAGCAAACAAGGCTTTCTATTGTCAGTATTGTTTTACAACTTTGTTTTTTTTATTGTGATATTTGGGGGGGGGGGTGTTAGCTCAGTGGTAGCAGCATTTCCCAACCGATATCAGGATAAAAGGACCTCAAGCCACTATGCAAACCACCTCTCAGGCTCCCCGGCATCCATCAATCATCAAAAGAATAGAGGAAGAAGCAAGGCAAAGCTCATAGTGTAATAATAAAAAGGCGCAAATGTATTTAGGTAAAAAGCTACTCACAATGTTAATTAAGCACAGCTAGAAGCCAAAAGTAAAATGACTCTGGCCAGCATGCACAATGTCATCATGGATCAGAGGCTCCACCCAGCATGTTTTTTTTAGGCATTGTTAGGGTAAGGAGGGCACCTTTCTTCGGGGCTTGAGGTCCTTTCATCTTGATATTGGTTGGACACAGTTGGGCTGGAAAATATCATAGATGTTTGACAGCCAGGCATGTGCTGATCTTATAGCATTGAGATCTTTCATTCTGATAGGCGGTAGTGAAACACTGGGGTGTGCACTATCACTCTGGTTGCAGTTTGCAGTGGTGCACTGAAGGTGTCATACAGTATATACCTTCACAGTGGAATGTTCATATCTTAGCGAGCATATAGAGACTCCACACATCCAGCATATGCAGGGGTTGGACAAAAATATGGAAACACTACATGATTTGCAGTTGTGAAAGTGGCTGTGTGATGAGCCACCAAGCTAAAAGGTGGGAAACCTCACTTTCCTCCCTGCTGGTAATACGGAGTCATGTCAGAGCTTACTGAGTTTCAAAGAGGGCAAATAGTTGATGCCACCTAGCTGGTGCCTCTGTGACTGAAGTTTCCAATCTATTTGCTGCGCCACGAGATACAAAAGGTTATGACAGCATATACAGTTTCCGGGAAAACGTAGTCTGATAAGCTGACCATCAACTGACCGAGACAAAGGGACATTGCGCAAAATTGTGAACAGGAATAAGAAAACAACTTGTCAGTTCTCTAGGTGGAGGCCGAAGTGCTGAGAGGGCTTCCCTTGCAGCTCGGTGCGAATCACCCCTGGAAGTGAGACAGGAGGTGACGCGACCCAAGTAGCACTGGATGCTTGTGGAGTGCAGGTGGATGGCTCAGATGGATATCCGGGTTTACTTCTAGTAACTCCAAATGGAAACAAGCAGTGCGGTAGTGAAGGCCAGGCCGGGGGTCATACACGTGTGGTCAGTCCGAAGTAACAGTAAGCCGGGGGGTGCCGTGGCCAGGGGGTTTAGCAGAAGCAGGTCAGTGAGCAAGCCGAGGTCGGTACACTAGTAATCAGGCAGAAGAAGCAGCAAGAGTAGGGATGGTCAGACGAGCCAGAGGTCAGCACAGGAGCGAGATCAAACAGGTCAGAAGGCAAGCCGGGTCACAACAAGGAAGCAGGAAACAATCACAGGGCAAAGGTACAGGAAGTTGTTGATAATCCAGCGCCGGATGGCGGTGTGAGCGATCCTTATGAAGAGGCGGGACTGGTGTGGAGTGCGCACCCGCCTGGAAAGATCTTTGGCCGCACAGCGGCGTCTATGTCCCTGACACAACTGCTGCAAAAGTGACTGCGGAGCTCAGTCGTCCAAACTCCATGTCCAGAAAAACTATGCGGAGGGAACTCCATAAGGAAAACATTCACGGGACAGCTGCAACTACCAAACCACTAGTGACCGATATTAATGCTTGGAGGTGGAGAGAGTTGTGCAACATCCATAAATCGTGGACTATCGATTAATGGAATACAGTATGGTCCGATGAATTGAGCTTCACACTGCTCTGAGCATGTTTATGTGTGGCAAACACTGTCCCAAGCTTACTACCATGGCGTCGGAGCAATCATGGTTTGGGCAGCCATATCTTGGTATTCTGCAGACCCCATCATCACCTTGAAAGGTAGATGTGACGGTACTATCCGTCACTATGGGTGACGGATCACCCTGTCCCTGGATTGTAAACCCCTTTGTGTCATTTTCTTATGAGTTTGGGACATTGCATTTTATTTTCCCTTTATTCATCCTCTGAACAACTGACTCATGGCATTGAGTTAATGTAGTGTAATGTTACAACCCATCCCCCCCCCTCCTGTTTCTGTGTCTAAGTGTGTGGATTCATGGCAGACAATGGTCTGAGTTGGAGACATCTCTCCGCAGGGGGTGTGTATTAAGACTGCTTGTTTCAAATGTACAAATGTTCAGTTCTCATTGGTTGGCAGCGGTGGGATGTCTCCTGCAGTCCAGGACATCCAAACCACCACCAGGATTCAAGATCTGGGCAGCTGCCGAGGAGTGATACGGGGACCAGCCAGCATGAGAGCGGAGTTCGGGAGGAGGCTGCAAGGCATGCGGAAGCAACATCGGGGACCAGCGACAGAGCACACCAGGCTCGGCTGGGAGGATGTGATCCGCTGGCAACTCTGGCATGAGGCGCTAAGCCACGAGCGGCACCATCAGGGGAAGATCCTTCCCTCCTCCACAGAGATGTACCGGAAGCAGTACCGTGCGCGAGAGGTGTTCCTGAGGGAACGACCGCGAGATGAAGGGAAGACGGAGCTCGGAAGATTGGTCCAGGAGGAAATTAGGCTGGACGCCAGCTACAGAGCCCTCCGGTGGTTCGCGGCTCAACTGTGGCCAGGTACAGCAGATGGCAGCCCGACAGAAGGCGTTGGCTATGGCGGCGTGGGGCTGCTCCATCAAAAAATGTACGGAGACCCAGACTTTGGGAGCGATGAGGAGTGGCGGCTGGAACACATTCTGGATTTCCGAGATGAGGTGCTGGACCTCCCCGACGAGGCGTGTGACCTGGAGGAATTGGAGTTCCTGGTTGAGCAGGAATGGGAGCTCGAGATTGCCTACAAGCGGCTGTTTGACGGTGATCAGCAGCCTGGCATGGCTCCCGTTGCCTGGGACTGTCCGAGAGAAATAGCAGACAGTCACGAAGATGAGAAGCAAATGGGGCCAGGGGTGCCCCTGCGTTTTCCCGTACTAACGGCAATGGAAGAAGCAGCGATGATACAGAGGGCACTGCGAGCGCTAGAATGCCGGAACGCACCGGAGGTCCACCAGGCAGCGAGACAAGCTGATAGCATGAAGGTCTCAGAAGGGGGAGTTGAGACAGGGGCTGGAAGGCTGGGAAATGGTGATCAGCAGCAAGTCCAGAGTATCTCATCTGGTGCCCCAGCAGAAGCATTGGCTACAGGGCAGAGTGCCCCTGGCATCTGCCCAGCATCAGAAAAAGAGTTGGATCCGGAGAGTCTGAGGGGGGATCTGCGTGAGCTGTTTTCCCAACAGCAGATACCCCCACCGGGAGTAGAGGAAGCAATTCTCCCTCCCCAACAATTGGACACTACCCCAGTGTTTATCCCCCCAGCAGAAGCGCTGGCTACGGGGCAGAGTGCCGCTGGCCTCTGCCCACCCTCAGAGGTAGATCCAGGGAGTCCGAGGGGTGACCTCAGTGAGCCGTTTCCCCAGCACTTGGACACTACCCCAGTGGTTATCCCCCCAGCAGAAGCGCTGGCTATGGGGCAGAGTGCCGCTGGCCTCTGCCCACCCTCAGAGGTAGATCCAGGGAGTCCGAGGGGTGACCTCAGTGAGCCGTTTCCCCAGCACTTGGACACTACCCCAGTGTTTATCCCCCCAGCAGAAGCGCTGGCTACGGGGCAGAGTGCCGCTGGCCTCTGCCCACCCTCAGAGGTAGATCCAGGGAGTCTGAGGGGTGACCTCAGTGAGCCGTTTCCCCAGCACTTGGACACTACCCCAGTGTTTATCGCCCCAGCAGAAGTGCTGGCTACAGGGCAGAGTGCCCCTGGCATCTGCCCAGCATCAGAAAAAGAGTTGGATCCGGAGAGTCTGAGAGAGGATCTGCGTGAGCTGTTTTCCCAACAGCAGATATCCCCACCGGGAGTAGAGGAAGCAATTCTCCCTCCCCAGCAATTGGACACTACCCCAATGTTCATCCCCCCAGCAGAAGCGCTGGCTACAGGACAGAGCGCTGATGGTCTCTGCCCAGCATCAGAACCAGAGATGAAGAATCCGGGAGACAGTCCCTGCAAGATACCTTCTCAGCGGCTCGTAACTACACCAGGAGAAAAGCAAGTACCTTTTTCTCCCCAAATGCATAGCCCTACCAGCCTACATTCCCTACCAGCGGAAGCGCTGGCATCAGGGCAGAGAATTATTCAGCTCCCCCCAATATCTGCAACCCTGCCCTGGATCAGAGGAGTGCAGACAGCTGTTCCCACTCTGCAGCGGCTGTTTTTATTCATGGGAGACCCTATGTGCGGTGTTGCTCCCCAGCGCCAGAGTCGTTCTTTTAGTTTTCCTGGTTGCCTGGGGTGGAAGTTTGTGACTAACGCAGGTCCAGACCAGTTGAGGGTCAGGAACCTCGTTAGCCTGTTTTTAAAAGGGGAGAAATGTGACAGAACCCACTGTCACTGTGTGTTTTGGAGGGGACTGTGCGCAAGCCTCCTACCGACAGACTATGGGCCAGAAGCTACTGGAGTTTGGCGCTGCAGCCTTTTGACTTTACCATCCACTACTGCCCTGGGAAGCAACGCCGACGAATTATCCAGGCAAACAGACATTGACTCTCTTTGGGATTTGTTACCCAACTAATTCAGGCACAGACCAGTTGGAGGTCTAGTACCTGGATTAGTCTACCTTTGGGGGGAAGAGATGTGACGGTACTAACCGTCACTATGGGTGACGGATCACCCTGTCCCTGGATTGTAAACCCCTTTGTGTCATTTTCTTATGAGTTTGGGACATTGCATTTTATTTTCCCTTTATTCATCCTCTGAACAACTGACTCATGGCATTGAGTTAATGTAATGTAATGTTACAACCCATCCCCCCCCCTCCTGTTTCTGTGTCTAAGTGTGTGGATTCATGGCAGACAATGGTCTGAGTTGGAGACATCTCTCCGCAGGGGGTGTGTATTAAGACTGCTTGTTTCAAATGTACAAATGTTCAGTTCTTATTGGTTGGTTCTCTTCCCCCCCTTCTGTGGAAAGGCTAAGGGGAGTTTCCCTAACTGTATGTAAAACTGTGTCTTGGAATGTAATAAACAGTTTAAGCTCTGCATGGTTAACCCTCAACACCTGTGTGGATTGTCTCGTGATTGAGGGGTTAAGGGCTGGATATGGCTTCTCTGCAGGCTGTGGGTGCGTTTGGAGGACAGGAGACACAGTTTCGGCGGATGTGCCCAGCTGGGGTACAAAGATCCGTTACAGTAGAGTCACTGCTGGTGACTATGCACAAATTTTGGCTGACCATGTGCACCCCATGGTGCAGACATTCTTTCCCAAAGACAGCGCCATTTACTAAGACCATAATGCTCAGATTCACACAGCTGGTGTTGCCAAATCGTGGTTTGATGAGCGTGCAGAGGAAGTCCTGCACCTTCCCTGGGTGCCGCCATTGCCGGACCTCAATATCATTTTCAGGGAACCAATGGTAGAAGGACTCTAGGACCCAGCATCTGTCAGGACACCAACAGCAGGAGAAGAGCTCTGGGACCCAGCATCTCTATTAGCACTTCACATGGGCCTTTCAGTGGTTGAAGTTGCTAATTGATCTTCAGCTTCTACCGTGTTCCTGTCATCCTTGTTCCTGAATGTTCTTTGCTACCAACCCGGCTTGTCCTTGACTTTTCACCTGTCTGTCTCCTGATCTGACCTCGGCCTGTCCACGGATATTCTTTTCTGTTCTCCTGTTGCATATGGTTAGGTCATAGATGGGAGTTAGTATTGAAATGCCCACATCTCTAAATAGAGATGTAGCAAACAGCAAAACCCTCTGATGGGACTTTAAAGGGAAAAACACTGGCAATGTTTAAAAAGTGTAAATTTTATTATACAAAATACAATAGAAAAAATTATCACATATTGAGTAAAATTGTTGCGACTAACAGAAACATAAACAAGACCATGTAAGGACACCAAGGACCCTATTGGGCTGCAGAGACCCAACGTGTTTCGATGTATTACAATTGCTTATCTTCTTCAGGGGTCTTTGAGCATAGAACCAAAAGAGGTATCTAAGATAAAGATAAATGTATTAAATATAAATAATGTATTAAATTTAATTTACATAATAAATGTATTAAATGCCTCTTTTGGCAAAACTGACAGGAGAGCCGTCTGGTATGTAAACAAAGTAAGACGGCTCTCCTGTCAAAGAGGCAGGGAAAGATCATGTGACTCAGCTAAGCTGAATCACAGATCTCTCTCTGCCTTTGTTTAATCCCCCCCCCCCCCACAGTTAGTAAGCACATCTAGGGAACACATTTAACCCCTTGATCACCCCCAGTGTTAACCCCTTCTACTGTCCTACCCTGCTGTACCTTGTACCACTTATGTGAATAAAGGAACTTTTCTTCATTGGATTCCATGGTGGTGAGCACCCATTTTCTTTTTTCACATTAACCCCTTCCTTGCCAATGGCATTTATACAATAACAGAGCATATTATTTAGCACTGATCACTGTATTAATGTCATGGGTCCCCAATAAGTGTCACTGAGTGTCAGATTTGTCCGCCGCAATGCCACAGTCCTGATAAAAATCGCTGATCGGACAATTGCGCGGTCGTGCCTGTACCGAAATAAAATTGATGTCCTTTTTTCCCACAAATAGAGCTTTCTTTTTGTGGTATTTGATCACTTTTATCACATTTATTTTTTGTGCTATAAACAAAAAAAAGAGCAAAAATTCTAAAAAAAAAAAAAAAAAAAATTATTTTTCACTTTCTGCTATATAACATTCCCAAAAAAAAAATTAAAAATCTATTTTCTCTTATGTCCTCCGACAGTCGCCGCCCACTCATACAGTCTTCACTTATGGGGTATTGACTTAATCTCCAGAGGAGTTTCTAGGCATAAGACTTGTAAAAGAGTAATTAATCTACATAGTCACACCCATGGGGGCTGTCCTTCTAGTCCAATACCCCCCTGCAATAGCCATCCCAATTCAGTTTGTCTTCTGCCTAGCTTCAGGAGTGGATAGGCTTCCCTGTGCTGAGGCTACAGTATCAGCCTTTCTTCTTTTTCTTTTATGATTTATTTTCAAAAGCTGTCATTTTTTCTTTACATTGCTAGCTGTTTATTTTATCAGCACTAGTTAGTGGATCTTCGGATGAAGACGGCGTCTGCGGAGCCGGGAATCGGACTGACAGTCCTGGTTCTCCAGGACTGAGGGTCAGATGGAATCCCGGCCCGCCATCGAGCGTTTTGCAGGCTATGAGTTCGCCCTGGCCTCACAAACGACCCATCCCTGTCCACCTGGGATGCAGCCATGTGAGGTGGCTACCTCACTGGACACAGTATTGGTTCGTCCGTGCACTCCTAGTGTCCTGCGTTTTTGGCTGGCAGCACTCCCCTGCCATCTGAGGGTGGGCAGTTTCCCGCTTGATATGAGGCACCCCACGCCATCGGGTACAGGTAAGTACATTCTTTGTGGGGCCTCTGTCTGGGGTCGGCAGTCCATGTATGTCTGTGGTGTCCCCTGTGTCTGTGCGTTTTGGGCTCCCTGATCCCGGTCCCTGCAGGGGTTTTTTATTCCCTCACAGCAGTGCTGTGGGGGGTTTTTAGGGGTCCCTCTCCTAAGGTCACTTTAGGGTGCTTGGGGATGCAGACGCGTGTGCTGATCGCTGCAGGGTTAAAACCCGCTGGTCCGCCATTTTAAGTGTGGGCAGCATGTCTGGCTTCACTGTGGGTGCTCATACAGCATGCTATGTAGTGTATTATCACGCCTTGCAACGCCATCTTGTGTGTGGCAATCGATTGTTCCGAGCACATGTCGGCGGCCATCTTGCCGAAGCCTCCCATTAGTTTACATAGGCATCCATTTTCCCTTGGCCTGCAGCTTAGTTCAGCCTCCAGCGGTGACATCACTTCCTCCTTTCTCACAGGAGCGACCGAAGGAGCTGGTAACACTTTGTGGGGTTCTGTCCTGCTGTGCTATCTTCCTGGTCAGTTTTGTCCGTGCGGGGGGCTCTTTGTGTCACAGTCTTATAGCGGTGTGCTGGGGGGGGGGGGAGGGTCCGCATCGCACTTAAAGGGCCAGTTTAAAAAAAAAAAAAAAAACCTTTTCTTTTCTGTTATGGAATCACAGGACAGCAAATTCCCGCCAGCTTTGGTGGAGGATTCAGGGTCCTCTGAATCTCCCGCCGTCCCAAATTTGGCTGCTGTTGTGGCAACTTTGGTGTCAAAAATGGATGTGCTGATGTCAGAACGTGCTGCTAGAAAAAGGCCTAGGATTTCCTTTTCTTCTGATTCTGAATGTGACATGGTTGCTGTAGGTAGCGTGGCCCTTTCAGGGTCTCGCTCTTCTCAGGACCCGCAAGAGTCTGAGGGGGAGGCGGAGGTCGCAGGGGTGGATGACTCCCCCCCTGGGTCGCCCGAGGAACGCGCAGCTATGGATGAGTTGATCCTAGCAGTAAAGGAAACACTACATTTGAAGGATGAGCCCACCCCTCCGGGCGTTGTGTCCTCTTTTGGTACACACAGGACCCGCAAGACGGCGCAGGTTTTCCCTTGCCCCGCAGAGTTTCACCATAAGGTGAATGAGCTATGGCGTAATTTAAAACACACCTTTGTGGTGCCTAAGAAGTTTCAACTTCTCTACCCTTTTGCGGCTACTACGGCTGCGCGCTGGTGTGTGCCTACTCAAGTGGATCACACCGTGGCCAGGTTCTGAACCGCTTCGTGCGCGTTCGGAAGTTTCACATGGAATCACTCCGCTCAGTGGTGGCCTCCCTGAATTCGGGAGAGTTTATGGCCTCCATAGACCTGAAGGATGCGTATCTGCACATCCCCATTTTCGAGGGTCATCAGAGGTACCTCCGATTCGCTATCGCGGAGGATCATTACCAGTTTGTGGCGTTACCTTTCGGTCTCGCTTCGGCTCCAAGGGTCTTTACCAAAGTGTTGGCGCCTGTTCTGGGCCTGTTGCGGGCACAGGGCATTGCGGTCTTGGGATATCTGGACGCTCTCCTGTTAAGATTGAGTGCCAGTCAGAGCCTGCTGCGCGATCTGTCCACTACGGTCCAAACGCTTTCAGGAGTTCGGTTGGACGATCAACATTCAGAAGTCGACCTTGTCGGCTTCGGTTAGTCTCCAGTATCTGGGAATGGTTCTGGACTCTGCTCAAGCAAAGGTGTTCTTGCCGGAGGACAGGCTCCGGACCCTGCAGAATGAGGTCAGGTCCCTCAGGGACAACGAATCCTTGTCACTCCGGACCTGTATGCGGTCCCTTGGGTTGATGGTGTCGGCCTTCGAGGCAATACCGTTTGCACAGTTTCACACGCGGGCTCTCCAAGCAGAGATCCTCGCCAGGTGGGACAGACTACCTCATTCCTTGGACCTGAGGGTGTCTCTGAGTCACCAGACCAGAATGGATCTATTGTGGTGGCTTCAGTCCCCGGCTGTGTCGGACGGGAAATCCTTCCGGCCAATTCTGTGGACGGTGATCACCACGGATGCCAGCCTGTCGGGCTGGGGTGGCCGTTCTGGGCAACCTGTCTGCCCAGGGCACTTGGTCGGTGGAGGAATCCTCCCTTCCGATAAACATTTTGCAATTGAGAGCGATCAGGCTGTGCCTGCTCCATTGGTTGGATCGTCTTCAGGGCCATCCTGTACGGGTGCAGACGGACAATGCCACTGCAGTGGCTTACATCAACCACCAAGGGGGCACCAGGAGTGCCCGGGCGGCCCAGGAAGTGACCAGCATTCTGTCTTGGGCCGAGACTCATGTCCCGGCAATATCGGCAGTTCACATTCTGGGTGTGGAGAATTGGCAGGCTGACTATCTGAGCCGACAGACCCTGGATCAGGGGGATTGGTCCCTGCACCCGGAGGTGTTTCAGATGCTGTGTGCGAAGTGGGGATCCCCGGATGTGGATCTGTTCCCGTCTCGGCTAAACCACAAGGTGGAAAGGTTCGTGGCAAGAACGCACGATCCTCTGGCAGACGCCTCGGATGCGCTGGTGGTGCCTTGGCGTCAATATCGACTGATGTATGCCTTTCCTCCGATTCAGTTGTTGTCCAGGTTCCTTCGCAGGTTGGCCTTGGAACAAACACGGGTGATTGTGGTGGCGCCGGACTGGACTCGCCGGTCCTGGTACGCGGACATCGTTCACCTGGCCGTAGAGCCTCCGTGGTGGCTGCCAATGCGGGAAGATCTGCTGTCTCAGGGACCGATCTTCCATCCTGCTTTAACCACTTTACCACTGCTCACAGTAATATTACTGTGGCAGAGTGGCTCGTTATCGTCTGACGACGTAGTACTACGTCGTCAGACACTCCCCCTTCTATGCGGGGCTTGCGCGCCGCCGGAGGCTCGCTCCCGCTGTTTTCATTCACAGTGGGAGTCGGGCCAGGGGAGGAGCAGCGGCGATCGCCGCTGCTCTTAACCGATCGTCGGGGATCGAGTCTGGAGATCCGCCCGCTGTGTGTAAACACAGGGGGGGCGGATCTCCATAGTGACAGGGAGTGACAGATCGGACTGTTCAGCATAGCTGGACATCCGATCTGTCTATGACTCACTCAGTCACCTCCCCCCCTACACGTCAGTAAGCACCAGGCATACATTAACCCCTCCCTCTCCAATAAAATTAACCCCTTCCCTGCCAGTGTCATTTTTACAGTAACAGTGCATATATATAGCACTGATTACTGCAGTAATGTCACTGGTACCCCCAAAAGTGTCAAAAATGTCAGTCAGATCTGTCCGCCGCAATGTCGCAGTCCCGCAAAAAAAATCGCAGATCGCCGCCATTACGCGTTAAAAAAAAAAACACCAAAAATGACAGAAATCTTTCCCTTTGTTAGTAAACGCAATAACTTTTGCGCAAACCAATCAAAATACGCTTATTGCGATTTTTTTTACCAAACATAGGTAGCAGAAAACAAATTGGCCAAATTTTTTTTTTAAAAATTGGTTTTTACATCTTTTTTGGGGGGAATTTCATATAAAAAAATGTTAAAAATATTGTTATTTTTTCAAAATAAATGCTCTTTTTTTGTTTATAGCACAAAAAAGTAAAAATCGCACAGGTGATCAAATACCACTAAAAGAAAGCTCTGTTTGTGGGAAAAAAAGGACGTAAATTTCGTTTGGGTACAGCGTCGCACGACCGCGCAATTGTCAGTTGAAGCCGAATCGCAAAAAGTGGCCTGGACGGAAGACAGCAAAATCCTCCGGTGGTAAAGTGGTTAAAGTCGCTGGCTTTAACGGCATGGCTGTTGAAAGCCAGGTCCTGAGAGACAGGGGTCTCTCCTCAGAGGTCATTCCTACTTTGATCAAGGCTAGAAAAGCCTCTTCTGGTAAGAGTTATAACCGTACATGGAAAGCTTATTTTGCCTGGTGTGAGTCCAGGGGTTTCTCTCCTCATTCCTACTCGGTGTCGAGGGTGTTGGCTTTCCTCCAGACTGGTGTGGCCAGCGCCTTGCGTTGGCCACGATTAAAGGCCAGGTATCTGCCCTGGCTGTTCTTTTCCAGCACCCTGTGGCGTCTTATTCCTTAATTCGCACCTTTATCCAAGGTGTGCATCACTTGCCCCTCCTAGAAGGGAGCCCTTACCTCCATGGGACTTGAACTTGGTTCTGTCAGTAGTACAACGTTCCCTGTTTGAAATCTCGTTGCCTCTGCTGTCAAAAAAGGTGGCTTTCTTGGTAGCGATCACTTCTGCTCGCAGAGTGTCGGAGTTGGTGGCGTTGTCTTGCCGCTCCCCTTACCTGGTGGTTCATAGGGATAAGGTGGTCTTGCGACCTAACCCGTCCTTTTTGCCAAAGGTGGTTTTGGATTTTCACCTCAATGAGGACATTGTTTTACCTTCGCCTTGTGTGAACCCTAAGCATCCTAAGGAGGTTGCCTTGCACTCTTTGGATGTTGTCAGGGCGATCAGGCTTTACCTGTCATCGACTGAATCCTTTCGGAAATCTGATTCTCTCTTTGTCCTTCCTGAGGGACCTCTGAAGGGTATGGCTGCGTCTGCAGTAACCATTGCCAAATGGATCAGACAGACCATTGCACAGGCCTATTCGTTGCGGGAACGGGTTCCTCCCTTCCCTGTCAAGGCTCACTCTACCAGATGGGTGAGTGCGTCCTGGGCCTTCCGGCATCAGGCCTCGGTGGCCCAGGTGTGCAAGGCTGCGACTTGGTTGTGAGTGCACACCTTTTCTAAATTACAAAATTGATGTTCTGGCGTCAGCTGATGCCTCCTTTGTCCGCAAAGTTCTCTGTGCGGCAGTGCCATAGGGTACCCTGGTTTGTGTGGGTCCCTGGCTGTTGGGGTTGTTTATCCCCTTGGTTATTTGTTTTCCTGGGTTGTTGCTTATGTTGAGCCCTTTTTTTGTTACCCGGAAGGTTACATTTCTGTGCATGTAAGGTTCCTTTCTCTGATGTGGGTACTGCATTGCTTTTCTGGCCGTTACTTTGCCCACCCCTCATGTCTACACTGCTTTGGGACGTCCCCATAAGTGAAGACTGTATGAGTGGGCAGCGACTGTCGGAGGAGGTAAGAGAAAACGAAATTTTTGTAAAATCTTACCGTAAAATTCCTTTCTCTGAGTCCTCCGACAGTCGCCGCCCCCGCCCCTCTTTTTGGGGTCTTTTTATACACTTTCACTGCTTGCGACCAAACTGAATTGGGATGGCTATTGCAGGGGGTATTGGACTAGAAGGACAGCCCCCATGGGTGTGACTATGTAGATTAATTGTTCTTTTACAAGTCTTATGCCTAGAAACTCCTGTGGAGATGAAGTCAATACCCCATAAGTTAAGACTGTATGAGTGGGCGGCGACTGTCGGAGGACTCAGAGAAAGGAATTTTACGGTAAGATTTTACAAAAATTCAGTTTTTTTCATCCTTTTAGGCCAATTTGTATTCTGCTACATATTTTTGGTAAAAAAAAAAAAATCGCAATAAGAATTTTTTGATTGGTTTGCACAAAAGTTATCGGGTCTACAAACTTGGGGAAAGATTTGTAATTTTTATTTATTTTGTTACTAGTAATGGCGGCAATCTGCGATTTCTAGCGGGACTGCGACATTGCGGTGGACAGATCGGACCCCTAACTGACATTTTTGACACTTTTGGTGGGACCAGTGACATTGCTACAGTAATCAGTCCTAAAAATATGCACTGTTATTGTAATAATGACACTGGCAGGGAAGGGGTTAACCCAGTGCTGATCAAAGTGTTAATTGTGAGCCTAGGGGAGTGTTTTCTAACTGTATGGGGGAGGAACTTGTGAAATGATCATAGAGACCTGTGATCCTATACAGAAGGATCACAGGAGCTCTGTGATCATTTCAAAGAGAAGAATGGTCCGCTCCGTTTACAACAAGTGACCGTCCTTCTCTCTCAGCGGGGAGCGATCGCGGGTGCCCGGCGGCAACCGGTGTCGCTAGTCCCCCATGGACCTGCATCCCCACTGCCCAGTGGGGCCAGGAGTGTGCCCCCAGGAGCACTGCGGCAGATCGCAGTGCAGGTATGGTGATTCGCGCAGCCGAGCCAGCCTGCCACAGTATATATGCACAAAAATGGAGATAAAAAGGGGAACTCCAAGATAGTCACAAGGGGAAACATAGGTATAAGAAAAAAGGCTTTATTGAATAACATCACAGATAAATTATGTTATTCAATAAAGCCTTTTTTCTTATACCAACTTGTCCACTGTTTGGTGTTGGTGATAAGGTGCATTAAGGCGATGGAAATCAGGGGAGGACTGGGTCAGGGGGTGGGGGGGCAATTGCCCCCCAGGCCACTCTAAATGCCTTTTAAAAAGGCTGCACTGCTTCTGCCACAGACATGCCTAAAGGATTCCTGGTGAAGAGAAATAAAATGTCCCCACTGCTGACCTACTGAACACAGGATGAAGACAAGGACAGAGCGCAGGCCAACCCCCCCCCCCCCCCCCCCAGCATGGATGATGTAAACTGTGTCTGAGCAGAGGCTGGTTCCATGCCCCACTGGGGACTCTCCTCCCCCAGGCAGCCCCAACCAAGCTGTCCCAGCTCCCCCCAACTGCTTCCTGCTGGCCAGGTCAGGAACCCGGATTTGGCCTGTGAGTACAAAGTACCTGGAGCCAAGCTTCAGCCTGGAATGCGGGTCAGGAGGAGATGAGGAAGAGGGAGAGTGGGAGGGGGGCCAAGTTGCTGCACCATGGGCTTGTACTTGCCCCCTGGGCTGAAAGTTGCCAGTCAGCCCCTGATTAAAATACAATATTACTCTATGTTATTTCCTTATTACTATGGTAGATCCGATGGAGAAACCCCCCCCCCCTTTTTTTTTTTTTGCAGTATATATGTGGTGGGCGGTCGGCAAGTGATTAATTAATTTAAAAAAAAACAAATGTTTGCATTGATACATGTCCCCTATGACAATACCCAGACCCCCATACACTTTTTATGGTCAATAACCTGCATATAATAATGTAGAAGCACCAGTGCGCTGCTATGGCTGACTAACTGGTGGTTAAAAATACAGAAATCTGAAAATATTTAAGGTGATCTGCTGCTACCACCAAATTAAGTGCTCAAATACTTGAAAGCATAAAAATAATATTAGTGTTGGGGTTGTGCGCTATTCTAAAAATATACCAGTGTATAACTTTCATGAACCCATAAATTGTTTTTTTTTTAGGCAAATGTTCAGCTGGGCAATCATTTGGTAATATATACAAACAAGCAGCTGATTGCATGTAATACGATTCGTGTTATATGACTGTAATGACATTACTATAGCAACTGAAGACTGTGACGGAATCCGGACACCCTGACTGGGTATCTCCGCCAAGAAGCTGCTTCCTAAGCTCTGGAACACGGGATCCGTGAATCTGGCTATAGTTACCCCAAGAACTCGACAGTACAAGTTTTGGAGTCAAACCAGAATCAAACTGTTTATTGAAACACAAAGCACAAGGAAATATACACTCTGGGACAACCCCTCCCCCTTAGAGCCAATCAAGACAAACATACACATCCCATAATAAGCTTACTCAAGGCAGACAGGAACAATAGAACAATGGAATGCAGGTATTTAACAATAAAAAACCCCCACCCCACTAGCAAGGGTCTATGAAACACTTTTACAATATATCTTCATATATTTCCTGAGGGACACTATTCAGAAATATTATTGTCCCAAGTGAAAGAGCCCCTCACTCTTTCAACACAAACCACACATATAGAACCCAGGATAACCGGGGTAACACGAAATGTTGAGTCTCTTGTGGTTGTACAGTGAGTCTGATTAGTGCAGACCCAACTGGGGTTCTTGGTCACCCTGTGCTCCTAATAGACACAGGGTGACTTACACATAAGCGGGGCTGGGGAAGCTGGACAAGTAGTCTCCCAACCTCCCTAAAGCAATCCGGGCTCCACAAGCCCCCCAACCAAAGTGACTCACATCCCAAAGACTATTTAATTCCGGCTTCAGTCAATGTGCTCCCACCCTGAAGAAGTCATGTGACCAGTGACGTAACGCGTAGGAAGAGCCAGTGACGTCAGACCCGTTGTCACCACAACCCGTATCAGTAAGCCGGGGAGCCGAAGCTGCTCTTGGATTTCATGCAATCATTAGCTTCTATAAATGTGAGTATATTGGAGGAAGTTGCTTTTAATCAATAAATGTGAGTTTTATACATACTGCACGATTAAATCACTTTGTCTACATATCACTGTGGAGCTTACCACTCTAAATAGAGGAGGATTCAAGGGAAGTTATTGGACTCCCCCAGTTGGATTGGCTATCTGTACATTGCAAGATCAAATTGTGCTGCAGGTGAGCGCGCATTGCACTCAAAGGTGGATAGCAGGTGGATGGATCTTGCACATGAAGAGCACTGAAGTTTTTTTTTTTTTTTTTCAAATATACATTTTATTAAAGCAGGAAAGGTGAGACAACCAAAACAATATACAAGCAAATCAAATGAAATGTCAAACATGAGCATAGGAGAAAGAATACTTGCAAAAATCAACAGTTTGGCAGTATTAGGCCCATCACTTCCACCACTCGTTTTTCATTTTTTTTTTTTTTTAGAAGAGGAGAGAGGAAAAGGGGATAGAGGAAAGAGCAAGGAAGAGGAGAGAGAAAAAAAAAAAAAAACATTGCCGGTGTTCCGTGAGAATTACCTACCCGTGAGAAAAACCTACCCTCGTCACTTCCGGTTGCACAGCACTGTATGTAATTCGGCGTTTACATTAAAACAGCTGTGCTGCAATACGAGTCATCTCCACTCCTATCCCTGTCACTTCCCTCATCTCGGCTAGTAAATATAAAAGCGGCGGCGGGTGTATGAGAACATAAATCACGGAGCCGAGACCTGCTTTTATATTTACTAGCCAAGATCAGGGGAGTGACGGGGACAGGAGCGGAGATTACTTATATTGCAGCACACTTGTTTTAATGTAAGCGTGGCGTGGGTAGGTTTTTTTCACGGACACCGTGATAATTTCCTACTAGTGCGCATGCGCACTAGTCGGGTCCTCAGCTCTTTCATTAGGTATCCGAGGCTGTGAGCATGCGCACTGCTGCGCTGCTCAGCTGTTCCTGGCCGGAAGTGACGAGGGTAGGTTTTTCTCACGGGGTAGGTAATTCTCACGTTACACCGGCAATGAACTATACCAGACCACATGCCCTCAACGTGGGGGAGGTGTTTTGGGGCGGGCTGCTCTGCCCTCCCCACCCCAATGAACTTTGTCCCCATGTTGACAGGGACAAGGACCTCTTCCCCACAACCCTGGGCTGTGTGGTCAGGAGGCTTTCCGGAATCTGGAAGTCCCTTTAACAAGGGGACCCCCAAATCCCAGCCTCCACTATGTGAATGAGTAGGGGTACATAGTACCCCTACTCATTCACCAAAAAAAGTGTCAAAAAGAAATAAAAACACACAGTTTTTGACAATTTCTTTATTAAAAATGGAAAAAAACAGTGTCCCTCCATGTAAATGTTTGTCAATCACACCTGCCACATCGCCAGACCCGAAAAAAAAAAACTCCTTCCACGGTGAAGGCTACCACCATCTGCCTGCTCCGTCACCTGACCGTTCTTAAAAAGGTAAGGGGCGGTGGTGATGTCACCTGGTGACACTGCCTCCTGGTGATGTCACTGAGCTAGCATGCACCATTCGGTGATGTCACATGGGGGCGGTCCCACCAGGTGATGTGGCCAGGTAGCTCTGCCCCTTACCTATTTAAGAACTGTCACATGGTGGAACAGGCAGACAGCGGTGCATTGTGGGGTGCTCGGCGAGATGTTTGTCCCACAATGCACTGCGCACGGCTACGGCTGTCTGCCTGACAGTTCTTAAATAGGTAAGGGGCGGAACCCCCTAGTGACATCACCTGGTGCCCCAACATGACATCACCAACCAAATTCGGGTGTTTGCCGAACTTGCTCGGTCCAAACTGCTCGCCCAACACTACCACTGACAGCTGAATGAGTCATAGGTTGTGAAGGACGCAGTGGCCCGAATCCTTAACAATCGATAAATGCCAGCTTTTTTTTTCACATTTCAGCTGTCAGTGGGGGAATCCCACTGACAGCTGAAGGAACTTAGCCTTGAAAGTATCGGTTTCAGGTATCTGAGCCTAAGCATGAATACTGATACTCATGCAAATGCTTAGTATCGGCCCTGATACCGGTATCAACATCGGTGCAACCCTAGAAATCACGTCCAAAGGGATGCAGACCCTGCCACTTTCCTCATTAAAGCCCTGCAACTGCAGCAGCTGATTGATAATGATAAAGTCACTCCCATTCAAATTCACTTTGCACATGGACACAGAGAAACAAACAGCTACAGTGGATATAAAAAGTCTACACACCCCTGTTAAAATGTCAGGTTTTTGTGATGTAAAGAAATTAGGCAAACATAAACAATTCCAGAACTTTTTCCACCATTAATGTGACCTATAAACTGTACAACTCAATTGAAAAACAAACTGAAATATATATTTTGTGGGGGGGGGGGGGGGAGTAAAAAGAAAACACTAAAATAATGTGGTTGCATAAGTGTGCACACCCTCTTATACCTGGAGATGTAGCTGTGTTCAGAATTAAGCAATTACATTCAAACTCATGTTAAATAGGAGTCAGTCCACACCTGCCATCATTTAAAGTGCCTCTGATTAACCCCAAATAAAGGTCAGCTTTTCTAGTAGGTCTTTCCTGACATTTTCTTAGTCGATTCCTACAGCAAAAGCCATGTGTAACGGAACCGCGACCCACACTGTGTTTGTGGGCTGCTGTCAGAATACCACTTCCTCCAGTCTGAACATAGATATCAGATATTTGAGTTACCCCCCATTCAAAACTAGCCGAGAATAGCTTGTATAAGATCTGGAACCTTTATTGAACAAACTCACACACAATATATACCACACAGGAGGACATCCTCCTCCTGGTCAGATTACCCCACCAGGTCAGGTGCCTGATTACATTATCATATGCAGATGAAATTGTGTACATAAATATAATTAGCCTGAACTAATTAATTAGCCATCTGGACAGAAACAATAGGTGAATGGGAATCCACATCTAGACAATGTTATAATTAATATGTTAATTAACTCAGCACTACAACAAGGCTAAAACCAAATACATTACACATTATCCTAAGTGTAAACACAGAACCCACAGTAGACAATAGGTGAGTAAATCAGCATAATCATCAATGTGTGGAAGACAGGCGGTTGATCTGATGATATTAGCATCTGTTATGAGTCTGACTGTGCGGAGCAGTCTCTTATTGACAATAGGCAGCTAGGCCTTTAACATGGAACAGAGGCCAATGTGATCAGCTCTTTCAATGAAAATGTTCAGAATCAAACAGGCCAGGAATAGTCTTTATATATTTCATGAGATATATGGTGGATAAATATTACTGTCCCATTTGAAGTTATCCAAACCTAATTCTCAGTGTTCATTAAGTAGCTGTCTATCATTTCCTTGGTCACCATTTGTCCCTAATAGACACCGGGTGACTTACACATAAGAGGAGCCTAGGGAGCTGAGAGAGGGATTTCTCAACCTCTCCAAGGTAAGCTGGTTTCCACGGACTCCCCAAACCAAAGCGACTCCTGTCACACCATGGTCTGCAGAGAGCTTCCAAAGCATCAAAGGGATCTCATTGTTGAAAGGTATCAGTCAGGAGAAGGGTACAGAAGAAATTCCAAGGCATTAGATATAACATGAAACACAGAGAAGACAGTCATCATCAAGGGGAGAAAATATGGCACAACAGTGACATCACCAAGAACTGGACGTCCCTCCAAAATTGATGAAAAGACGAGAAGAAAACTGGTCATGGAGGCTGCCAAGAGGCCTCCAGCAACATTAAATGAGCTGCAGGGATATCTGGAAAATACTGTGTGATACATGTGTAGCACCCTCCTAGGTAGGTGCTAGTGAGAGAGTATAGTTTGAGCTCTGTCTGCTTACCAGAAGGACTGCAGGTAGATCTATATTGTTCTCTGCCTACCAGAGAGCAGGATCTGTTAGTGAGGTCTGCTCAATGTGCTCAGGATGCAACTCATTCAGTCTAGAGAGTGTCTCACACTGGTCCAATAGGGAGGCATATTGGAGAGTGGGAGGAAACCTGATGAATGGGTGCATGGGCTTTTGATACAGTCCTGATGGTTTGGTAGAGGAAAAGTGCCTCTGTGCATGCTGGGATACTGTATAAAAGCCAGAAGCACATGTGCTTGAGGTCTTTCAGCTGGAGAGCGGAGTACCGGAGGGAAGGGGCAGCTGCCTTCTCCTCTGTAGAGGTGCCATGCGACCTCAGGGGATCGTCCTGAGGGCCTAGAGAGTAGCAGTGAGGAACTGAACCCAGAAGTCCAGAGGAGCTGACTGAGAGAGGAGACACTGGAGGATCTGGCTCTGCAGTACAGTGAGTACAGAACTCGTGTCAAGGGGCCTGACCGGAGGGGGACCACCCCTGCTCGTAGGATAGTCAGTGGACATGTGTCAGTGGAAAGGGAATGCTAGTGAGAGTGTCCTGAAGATAGATTATCGTCCATCAAGTCGTCTTGCCAGAGAGTACAGAGAGCAAGAGACTTAACCCCATCTACACATGTGGCAGTGTGGATTAACAGTCTGGCTGTTCCTAATTCCTGAGAAAGTCCTGAAGATAGAAGTCCTCAACCGATGTGCATAGTTCAGTTGGAGTATCCCACTATTCCTTTCTCCTATCCCAATTACAAATAAACGGAAAAAAAACAACACCCCCTAGACTGTTCATTTGTGTGATGAGCCATCGGGAGCAAAATTTTATCTAAAGTAACTGTGTGCTGGTAATCAGGGGAGCCCGTCAAGACACTATTCAGCAGGTCCTGCTGAACATGTGACACCAATCTCCTATTCTCTTCATATGTCTGGGCTATGGGGTAGAGTGGCAAGATGGAAGCCTTTTCCTACCAAGAAAAACATCTAAGCCCAGCTAAATTTTGCAAAAACACATCTGAAGTCTCCCAAAAGCACGTGGAAAAATGTGTTCTGGTCTGAAGAAATCAAGGTTGAACTTGGTTGTTCCAAAAGATATGTCTGGCGCAAAAAACAACACTGCAGATCACCAAAAGAACACTATACCCACCGTGAAGCATGGTGGTGGCAGCATAATGCTTTGGGGCTGTTTTTGTTTTTGCTGCTTATCTTTCAGCATGACAACGACCCAAAGCATACATCCAAATCAACAGAGGAATGGCTTCACCAGAAGAAGAATAAAGTTTCAGCCCAGACCTGAATCCCAATGAAAATCTGTGGGGTGATCTGGAGAGGGCTGTGCACAGGAGATGCCCTCGCAATCTGACAGATTTGGAGTGTTTTTGCAAAGAAGAGTGGGCAAATATTACCAATTCAAGATGTGCCATGCTTATAGACTCCTACCCAAAAAGATTGAGTGCTGGACTAAAATCAAAAAGTGCTTCAATAGACCATTTCCGGACCGCCCACTGTATATATACATCGGTATTCTGACGTTAAATACCGGGTTTATGGCAGCAGATAGCTGCCATGACCCCAGTATTATTTTAAACAGCAGGCAGTCTGCTTTAACATAAGGGTGGTCCCAATGGCAGATTCACCGCGGGATCACCTATATGGGTGGCGGGAAAGGTGCCCCCCCCCCCCCACCACCGCTTCCCGGTCGTTTTCCCTGCTTACCGGCATACCAGAATAGCAAAAGGTAGAAATCTGCAACAAAGTTTATTACAATCCCTGCAATGTATAGAGATCACCCAGAGGGGGAGGGGTCTTTTTTCTCAACAAAAGTGTAGTTACTCTTTCCATCAGTATATGATCTTCTTAACCACTTCTGGACCGGAAGGATTTGCCCCCTTAATGACCAGGCCCTCTTCTGCTCTCCTGGCCCTTCCCCCCTGTTGAGTGCCCCCACAGCAAGCAGCTTGCTATGGGGGTCACCTGTGCGGAGTCACAGCTTCCTGTGTCCATACAAACATGGAGCCATGACTTGGTCCCGCCCCCTCTCTCGCTTGATTGGCTGACTGACTTTGATTGACAGCAGCGGGAGCCAATCGCGCCACCCTGCTGTTTCAGCCAATGAAGAGGGGAGTCCCGGGCAGCTTATAAACTCCTGCAACATCGCTGGATAAAGATGTGGCTCAGGTAAGTATTGGGGGGGGGGGGGACTGCACACAGAAGGCTTTTTTTATTTTAATGCATAAAATGCACCTTCTGCCTTTAGAACTTTTGCTCCCCTTCCTGACCAGGCCATATTTTGCGATTCGGCACTGCGTTACTTTAACGGACAATGGCGCGGTCGTGTAATGCTGTAGCCAAATAAAATCAATGTCCTTTTTTCCCACAAATTTAAAAATTAAAAATCTATTTTTTTTTTATCATTTTAGGCCAATTTGTATTCTGCTACATATTATTGGTAATTAAAAAATCGCAATAAGTGTATATTGGTTTGCGCAAAAGTTATCACTTCTACAAACTAGGGGAAAGATTTATGTCATTTTTATTTATTTATTTATTTTTTTTACTAGTAATGGTGGCCATCTGCGATTTTTTGTGGGACTGCGACATTGCGGCGGACAGATCGGACCCCTGACTGACATTTTTGACACTTTTGGGGGGGGACCAGTGACATTACTACAGTAATCAGTGCTAAAAATATGCACTGTCACTGTAATAATGACACTGGCAGGTAAGGGGTGATCAAAGAGTTAAGTGTGAGCCTAGGGGGTGCTTTCTAACTGTGTGGGGGAGGGGCTTGTGAAATCAACACGGAGACCTGTGATCATAAATAGGAGGATCACAGGCGCTCTGTGTTCATTCCAGAGAGAACAACGGTCTGATGTGTTTACAACAGCAGACCGCTGTTCTGTCTCTACGTGGAGCGATCGCCGGTGCCTGGCTGAAATTGCGGCCGCTGTTCAGTGGATCGGCTTCCTTGCTTCCTAATGGGGGGCGGGCACGCACCTCTGGTGGCGCGTGCACGCCCCCAGGAGCGCTCCCGCGAACCAACATACCCATACGTCGGTTAGCGCAGCTGAGCCAGCCTGCCGCAGTATATCTGCGGCGGGCGGTCGGAAAAGTATTTAATATAAGTATGTTATATATGAACAGAAAACAGTATTTGTGTGGAAAGGGGAATACATTGATTGGTCTCATGATCATTTTGGATGCCTTATCCCTGATTGCTGATATTATTACATGATAGACTTGTATTGTGAACAATGTAACGTCCTCCATATTGGGGATCTCGGAGCTCGCTATAATCATTGCCGGGCTGGTAATCCGAGGAGACTGTACGATCTGTCTTCCCCCAGCTGGACTTGTCTGTATGGTGTCTCCTGAGAATGATGCCCCCCGGAGGTGTAGAGAGGGTTCTGCAAAATTTCAGCTGACTCCTAGAAAGAAATGTGACAGTCACTATTACCTGGAAATATCTTTTCTTCTATGTAGTCCATTATAGAGAATTAGAGAGAGCGCCACCAAGCTCCATTCAGTCCAGGAAGAATTTTATTTTTGCCAGATGGTAATCGTAAAAGCCAACGCGTTTCAACCCCCCCCCCCTTCATCAGGGCTAAGGAATAAAAGGAAACCTTTTTAACAGCATATGGGGAAACATTCTTCTGATGTTCTAGAACAGGGGTCTCCAAAGTGCAGCCCGGGGGCTGGATTCGGCCCATTGCTTGGCTTTATCCAGCCCCCAGGGAACTGTTCCTCTCACTGATACAAAACACTTTTCTTCCCTTCCCATTGACACCAATGATGGGGCACTATTCCTCCCACTGACACCAATGATGGGGCACTATTCCTCCCACTGACACCAATGATGGGGCACTATTCCTCCCACTGACACCAATGATGGGGCACTATTCCTCCCACTGATGATGGGGCACTATTCCTCCCACTGACACCAATGATGGGGCACTATTCCTCCCACTGACACCAATGATGGGACACTATTCCTCCCACTGACACCAATGATGGGGCACTATTCCTCCCACTGACACCAATGATGGAGCACTATTCTTCCCACTGACACCAATGATGGGACACTATTCCTCCCACTGACACCAATGATGGGACACTATTCCTCCCACTGACACCAATGATGGGACACTATTCCTTCCACTGACACCAATGATGGGGAACTATTCCTCCCACTGACACCAATGATGGGGCACTATTCCTCCCACTGACACCAATGATGGGGCACTATTCCTCCCACTGACACCAATGATGGGGCACTATTCCTCCCACTGACACCAATGATGGGGCACTATTCCTCCCACTGACACCAATGATGGGGCACTATTCCTCCCACTGATACCAATGATGGGGCACTATTTCTCCCACAGACACCAATGATGGGGCACTATTTCTCCCACAGACACCAATGATGGGGCACTATTCCTCCCACTTCCGGCTAAAAAAATTGTGACAAATCCATACCAGACCCTTTGGATTTGGAGGGGAACCTCACGCCACAAATAAAAAAATAAAAAAATGAATAAAAAAAAATGGCGTGGGCCCCCCCAAAAGCCATATCAGAACCTTATCCGAGGATGCAGCCTGGCAGGTCAGAAAGTGGAGGGGACGAAAGAGCGGGGGGGGGGGGGCGGTATCTGGGGTCCCCCTTTGTGATTCTAATAAGCCTCCCGCCCGCGGACCCTTACAACCACAGCCCAGGGTTGTGGATAAGAGGGTTGTCCCCCCATCAACATGGGCGGCTGCTTTGAGCACTGCCCCCCCACTCCAAAGCACCTTGTCCTGCACCCCCCTAGGTGAATAAGTATGGGGTACATCTTTTGACAATTCCTTTATTAAAAATAAGAAAACCGTGTCCCCTGATGGAGATCTGTTGTCAATAACGACGACGAAGCCACCGCCAGACCCAAAAAAACAAAAATTTAAAAAAGCTCAGCTCTCCACAAATTCTCTCGCGGACTGCCTGCTCTGCCGTATGACATTTGTTAAATGGCTATGGGGCGGTGCCAACCGACGACGTCACCTGGTAGCACTGCCCCACTGTGATATCATTGACCGGTGCATGCTGGGAGTTTTTTAAAGGGGGCTTCCAGATTCTAATAAGCCCCCCTGCCCGGAGAATGCCACAACCACAGCCCAGGGTTGTCGGGAAGAGGCCCTTGTCCCCATCAACATGAGGACAATATGCTTTGGGGTGGGTGGGGCAGAGCCCCCTGCCCCAAAGCACCCCCCATGTTGAGGGCATGTGGCCTGGTATGATTCAGCAGGGGGGGGCGCTCGCGCATACCCTCCCTTTCCTGACCTGCCGAAAAGGGGCTGCTCAGATAAGAGTCTGGTATGAATTTTGGGGTGAAACCCCACGCCATTTTTTTTTCTTTTTCATTTTGGTGTGGGGATCCCCTCCAAATCCGTGCCATTTTTTTCACAAACTTTTTAGCCAGCAATTCTTTTTTTTTTTTTACATTCAGCTGTCAGCGGGAAAACCCTGCTGACAGCTGATGACTCATTGGTTGTTAAGGACGCCGCGGCCAGCTTCCCGGCCTTGCTCTTTAGCAACCAGCTATAAAGAGTGTTTTTAAAGGGAAAAACAAAAAATGCAAAACGCATTAAAAAAAATGCATCACTTGCGTTTCTGGTGCAACTTTATTGAAGTCTATTACACGCAAAACACAATCTGCTGCGGAAAAAAAAAGTCCCTGATCCTTTCCAAAAACGCACCGGCTGAAAAACGCATACGTGTACCATAGGAAAGCCAAGGCTTTCCAGGGACTCTTACTCCTCATTGGATGAGACATTTGCTCCCGCTGCTGTCAATCAGAGCCAGTGAGCCAATCAGGAGAGGGAGGGAGGGCGGGCCATGCTGTGTGTGTGAATGGACATGCAGGGAGGAAGCCTGCTCGGGTGCCCCCATAGCAAGCTGTTTACTCTCCACTGGATGGAGATGGCTCTTAGGTAAGTATTAGGGGGGGGGACTGGAGGGCAGGGCCGGACAAGGGGTGGGCAGAAGGGACAGCTGCCCTGGGCGCAGATGAACAAGGGGGAAAAGAACAGACAGGGTGGTACGCCCATTCTTTTGCATGTATTAACAGTGAGGGAGGGGGTGCACTTCTGGGTAATTGCCCTGGGTGCTGGACGACCCTCTCCTGGTACTGCTGAAAACAGAAGCTTTTTTTACCTTTATGCATAGAATTTGAGCCTTTAGAACCACTTTAATGCAGAGCCCCAGCAACCCACCCACCAATGGGGTGTCGCCATGGCTCCCTGCACACACTGGGTGAGGACTCTCTCTGCATCATTGAGGACCACCTACTGCTGAGGGGAGATCCAAAGATGACCTGGTGTGTCAGGGGGCCAACCTAAAGATTTTTGGAAAAGAAAAAGTAAGTAAAAAAAAAATATATACACTGCTCAAAAAAATGAAAGAAACACTTTGAAAACACATCAGATCTGAATAGGGAAAAATATCATGCTGGGTATCTATACTGGTATGGACTGGGTAATGTGTTACGCTCTATACTGGTATGGACTGGGTAATGTGTTAGGATCTACACTGGTATGGACTGGGTAATGTGTTAGGATCTACACTGGTATGGACTGGGTAATGTGTTAGGATCTATACTGGTATGGACTGGGTAATGTGTTAGGATCTATACTGGTATGGACTGGGTAATGTGTTAGGATCTATACTGATATGGACTGGGTAATGTGTTAGGATCTATACTGGTATGGACTGGGTAATGTATTAGGATCTACACTGGTATGGACTGGGTAATGTGTTAGGATCTATACTGGTATGCACTGGGTAATGTGTTAGGATCTATACTGGTATGGACTGGGTAATGTGTTAGGATCTATACTGGTATGGACTGGGTAATGTGTTAGGATCTAAACTGGTATGGACTGGGTAATGTGTTAGGATCTATACTGATATGGACTGGGTAATGTGTTAGGATCTAAACTGGTATGGACTGGGTAATGTGTTAGGATCTATACTGGTATGGACTGGGTAATGTGTTAGGATCTATACTGGTATGGACTGGGTAATGTGTTAGGATCTATACTGGTATGGACTGGGTAATGTGTTAGGATCTATACTGATATGGACTGGGTAATGTGTTAGGATCTATACTGGTATGGACTGGGTAATGAGTTAGGATCTATACTGTTAATTTCATTACCAGAAAAGCAGCTGTAACTGAATAAAAAACCCCTCTGATACTTAACTGACCAGATCAATATCCCAGGAGTTTAATTGACTTGATGCTACACTCGCATTAAAAAGTGTTCCTTAAATTTTTTTGAGAAGTGTATAAATGCAGTAGAGGAGCCCCGGGGATAAAAGGGTGGTAAATTGGGTTTTCATGAATTGAGCTCCTTACTCTATGATGACATCACCATGAACCTAATCTCACCATCAGTGTAGCTGGAATTTCCTGGTAGATGGGGTCACCTTTATTACACGGATCATCTGATGGATTTTTGTTGGTGATGTAGATCATTACCGTCTTCTTCCCGGGCTCCACCTCTTCCGATTTCTATAAAACACAAAAATATGCTGTAGGAGGCATCAGGGCTACTATTAGAAAACCACAGGACCCCACAAATCCCCCTGATGGCCTTGGCACCATACAGGAGCCCGGCTGCGTGAATCGACGTACCTGTACATCACATCCTTTTCCTGGTCTGAGGTGAGCACTTGTGTGCCACTGGCGACCCACTCCTACTGTGTTTGGACACAGCAGCAGATAGATACAGCATCTCACAAAAGTAAGTACACCCCTCACATTTTTGTAAATATTTTATTCTATCTTTTCATGTGACAACACTGAAGAAATGACACTTTGCTACAATGTAAAGTAGTGAGTGTACAGCTTATATAACAGTGTAAATTTGCTGTCCCCTCAAAATAACTCAACACGCAGCTATTAATATCTAAACTGTTGGCAGCAAAAGTGAGTACACCCTTAAGTGAAAATGTCCAAATTGGGCCGAAAGTGTCAATATTTTGTGTGGCCACCATTATTTTCCAGCACTGCCTTAACCTTCATGGAGGGCATGGAGTTCACCAGAGCTTCACAGGTTGCCACTGGAGTCCTCTTCCACTCCTCCATGGTGACATCAAGGAGCTGGGGGATGTTAGAGACCTTGAGCTCCTCCATCTTCCATTTGAGGATGCCCCACAGGTGGTCAATAGGGTTTAGGTCTGGAGACATGCTTGGCCAGTCCATCGCCTTTACCCTCAGCTTCTTTAGCAAGGCAGTGGTCGTCTTGGAGGTGTGTTTGGGGTCGTTATCATGTTAGAATACTGTGTCATTTCTTCAGTGTTGTCACATGAAAAGATAGAATAAAATATTTACAAAAATGTGAGGGGTGTACTCACTTTTGTGAGATACTGTATTATGATAAATTCTGAAAAACGTTTCTATATGAAAAATTACCATAGACATAGTGGAGGTCACACACATGGGTGAAGGATAAAACCGAAAGAGTTGCTATTGCAGTGTGCCACAAAATCTTCCACCAAAGAGGTTGAACCTTCCCAAATGGTGACAATGTCATCTATGTACCTGCCTTAATAAATCATATTGAGACTAAAGGGATTGGTGTGCCATATATGCTCATTTTCCCAGAATCCCATGGTGAGATTTGCATAGCTCGGGGCAAAGTGACCTCCCATGGCAGTGCCTTTATATTGTAGGTAGTACTGGCCATCGAACTGAAAATAATTGTGGTCCACATAGACACGTGTGGCATCTAGGATAAAACGGGTTTGTTTTTCATTTAGTTGTGATTCCGTGGCAAGAAAGTGATCAACATCAGTAATACCTATGTCATGAGGTATGGATGTATACAATGAATTGACATCCAACGATACCCAGATGTATGATGGCTTCCATGTATAGGGGCGAAGTTGGTCCAAAAGATTAATACCATTACGAATATAGGAGGAAAGTGATGGGACTATGGGATGTAGAAAGAAATCTACGTACAAGGATTGTCATTTGGAAACCATCAGAGAGTTTACACTCAACATGCCTGTTTAACACTGCTCAATTGTGAATAGAACTGATGTAATTTTTAATAAATATTTTACTGTCTTTATATATTACTTCATGAAGTGGTCCCTGTTCTTATTTTGGTACGCCTAAACCTGTGGAGAGATACTCTCGAAAGGGGACAACAGGATTGGAATAGTATGTGTACAACCTATGCTGAACAGGAGTATTGCTGCTGTGTATGTGAGCGTTTTAGACCACCTATGATCTAGTGGTCCATTCCCAGGGGACCAGTTTTAATGGACAACTGTTGCACACAAGTTGTATTGTATAACATTCAGGTATGACTTTCAGGCAACTTCTAAAGGGTTAACATTGAAGTCTATGGCCCTCAAGTTGCATGAAAGTCAGACCACAGTAGTGCATGAACTACTTTGAAGTTGCTGCAACTTTAAGTTGCGCATTTATGAATGGGTATCATTGTAAAACATGGGGACTGACAGTTGCACAAGTTGTGCAACTTGTCATGCACAAAGTTGCATGACAAGTTGCACAAGTGTGAATGGAGCCTTAGTTTACCATGGTGTTTGGTGAAGGATTATCATCTTACTTGCAAGCTATCTTCATTGGACACCTTGGTGCTCCTTGGGAATTGTGAACTTCTTTTTGGACATTTATTAGCATTGCATTTTCTTTTATAAAACAATACAGACCTGATCGCGGTTGTAGAAATATGGGGCAACTTTGGAAACAGCGACCACAGGTCCATTAGTTTCAGTATAAATCACAGAAATAGGAAACACAAGGGTAACACAAGGACACTGATCTCCAAAAGAGCCAAATTTCCTAAATTGCGCTCTTTGCTAGATGAGATTGGTAATTAGATTGAGATTTGCTAGCTTGATTGGGATAATATCCTAGGAAGAAAATACACGGAGGAAAAATGGGAGAGCATACTAAATAAAGGTATTGGCCAGTGCATTCCAATGGAAAATAGGTTTAAAAGAGCTAAAATAAATCCTTGGTGGCTAAACTCCAATGTAAAAATGTATATAAAGCAACAGAAAAGGCCTTAAAAAAATACAAGGCGGAGGTGTAATTGTTAGCATTCCAACATTACCAAGAATGCAGTAAGAAATGTAAGAGCGCAATCAGGGCGACTAAGATAGAACACAAAAGGCACATAGCGAAAGAGAGTAAGAAAAAACCCAATAAATTCTTTAAGTATATAAATAGTTAGAAAGAACATATTGGGACCCATAAAGAATGAAGAAGGGAATTTGGCTAGGTTTTGAATGTATTTGTCTTCACAAAGGAAAGGGGGAGGGGGAGATACAGTAACCTAGGCTGTAATGTTAATGTTAATAACACATCACAGGAAGCACCCTACAGAAACTCAGTCAGGTGATTGCTAGACCATTGTTTCTAATTTTTATGGACAGTTTACTGAGGGGAATGGTACCAGCTGATTGGAGAAAAGCCAACGTGGCACCAATATATATATAAAAGGGCCGAGACATATCCCTGGGAACTACAGGCCAGTTAGCCTAACATCAGTAGTCTGCAAGCTATTGGAGGGGATGATAAGAGACTATATACAAGATTTTAGTAATAAAGAAACAGTATCATTAGTAGTAATCAGCATGGATTCATGAAGAATCGTTTACCAATCTATTAACCTTCTATGATGAAGTGAGCTGCCATCTAGATAAAGGAAGGCCTGTGGATGTGGTGTATCAGGATTTTGAAAAGGCATTTATTACAGTTCCCCACAAATGTTTACTGTACAAACTAAGGTTAGTAGGGATGGACCATAGGGTGAGTACCGTGATTAAAAACTAGCTATGGGGGTGAGTCCAAAGGGTGGTGATAAATTGCGAGTATTCAGAATGGTCTGTTGTGGAAAGTGGGGTCCCTCAAGGATCTGTCCTGGGATCAATCCTGTTCAATTTATTCATAAATGAACTAGAGGATGGGATAAAACAGCTCAATCTCAGTATTTGTAGATGATACAAAGCTAAGCACGGCAATAACTTCTACGCAGGATGTAAAAACATTGCAAGAAGACCTGAACAAAATAATGGGGTTGGGAAACTACATGGCAAATGAGGTTTCCTGTTGAAAAATGTAAGGTACTGCATTTGGTTGCCAAAAATATGGGGGAGAACCTCTGGGGGGGAGCTAGAATAGAAAAGGACCTGGGGGTCCTAGTAGATGATAGGCTCAACGATGCCAGGCTGCTGCAAGCAAAGTCAACAGAATACTGGCATGTATTAAAAAGGTAAAGATAATAAACGATAATACGATAATTCTCCCAGTCTACAAGACTCTGGTCCGGCCACATCTGGAGTATGCTGTCCAGTTCTGGGCACCGGTCCTCAGGAAGGATGTGCTGGAACTGGAGAGAGTCCAGAGAAGGGCAACAAAGCTAATAAAGAGAATGGAGGACTTCAGCTATGGGGAAGACTACAAGCATTGAACTTATTCTCAGTTGAGAAGAGACGCTTGAGAGGGGATAGATATCAATGTACAAATACAGGCGGTCCCCGGGTTACAAACAAGATAGGGACTGTAGGTTTGTTCTTAAGTCGAATTTGTTTGTATGTCGGAACGGATACAATTTTTAAGTGTAGCCCCAGCCAAAAAAATAATTTTTAAGTTTTTTGGATAGCATATGGAAGGGTTAACACCCCTGTACCATTTGTTTTGCTGTCTGTACCCCAGTTCAGACGGTTTCACCTCACTTTCTGTTCCTATGACAACTAGATTTTGAAAATTATGGGTTGTTGAGGAAACAAGGATTGGTGATAAAGCTTCAGTGGAGACACCTTTTTCCCATGAGAACTCTTAGAGGAGTGAATTTCCCTTCCTAGGGGTAGATTTCTCCTCACTTCCTGTTTTCTCCCTCCGTATGTAAGTAGGAGTCGTTTGTAAGTTTGTAAGATGTTTGTAACCCGGGGACCGCCTGTACCGAACTGGTGACCCTAGCATAGGGAACAAACTTTTCAGTGAAAGGAGATTTAAAAAGACATGCGGCTATTTATTAAAATTGGAAGAGAAATGGTTTAACCTTAAACTGCATAGAGGGTTCTTTACTGTCAGAGCGGTAAGGATGTGGAATTCTCTTCTACAAGCAGTGGTATCAGCAGGGAGCATCGATAGTTTAAAAAAACTATTATTTGGGCACCTTAACGACCTCAACATACAGGCGTATACGATGTACTATTGACATAAACACACACACACACATCATAGGTTGAACTGGATGGACGGGTGTCTTTTTTCAACTTTACTAAGTATGTAACTATGTAAGTTTAGAGAATTTGTTTCACCACAGGTGAGGTTAGAGAATTTATATTGGGATATATCATTCTTTTTGCACATGGTGTGTAATTCACTGTATACCAACTGGTTAAAACTTTCCAGGTAGTGTCCTTTGGCTTGAGTAGGATAGAATACGGATTTGGGTCTGTAGTGAGTATGTTGGATTGGTGGAGGTAATTCGGTACAGATGTCAGTATATGAAATTTTATTTTCAACATTTAACTCTTCCAAGATCTGGAGAATGTCATTATCGGGGGGAGTCCATGTAATGGTTCTTGGAAAGTTCCTGTTGTGATGGGACACAGGGCCCGGGGGATCACTGTGAGCTTTGTTGTTGTAGTATCATTGAACTGTGAGGTTTCTTAACCACTTAAGCCCCGGAAGATTTTACCCCCTTCCTGACCAGGGCCTATTTTGCGATTCGGCACTGCGTGACTTTAACGGACAATTGCGCGGTCGTGCGTCGCTGTACCTAAACAAATTTGACGTCCTTTTTTTCCCACAAACAGAGCTTTCTTTTGGTGGTATTTGATCACCTGTGCGCTTTTTACTTTTTGTGCTATAAACAAAAAAAGAGCGACAATTTTGCAAAAATAACAATATTTTTCACATTTTTTGATATGAAATTCCCCCCAAAAAAAAATGTAAAAATCAAAATTTTTTAAACATTTTAGGCCAATTTGTTTTCTGCTACATATGTCGGGGAAAAAAAAAATCGCAAAAAGCGTATTTTGATTGGTTTGCGCAAAAGTTATTGCGTTTACTAACTAAGGGAAAGATTTTTGTCATTTTTGTTGTTTTTTTTTTAACGAGTAATGGCGGCGATCTGCGATTTTTTTTGCGGGACTGCGACATTGCGGCGGACAGATCGGACCCTTGACTGACATTTTTGACACTTTTGGGGTTACCAGTGACATTACTACAGTAATCAGTGCTATACATATGCACTGTTACTGTAAAAATTACACTGGCAGTGAAGGAGTTACCATTATTGGAGAGGGAGGGGTTAAGTGTGTCCCTAGGGGCGTGTTTCTAACTGTGATTGGCTGTGGCTACTAGTGTAAGAACAGAGATCAACGGTCCTACATAGTAGAACCGTGTGATCTCCATTCTTACACAGGGAAGAATGACAGACAGCTTTGTTTACATTAGCCGCCTGCCTTTCTTCTGGTGTATTGGACAATCGCGAGTGGGGGGGTACGTGACCGCGCGGGAGCGCGGTCATGGCGGCGCATGCTCGCTCCCTAGAGCCTCACAGGCTAGCGTCGTAGTCCTACGTCGCTTTGCCTATGAGGGGCTGACCGCCGCAGTAAATAGTCATGCGGCGGTCGGCAAGCAGTTAAAAAACAAGGGGTTTGGGCTGGGTGGTCAGAGCGAAGTTAAGATCTTGCTTTGTGCACTGGTGCACAGTCATGTTGGAACAGGAAGGGGCCATCATCAAACTGTTCCCACAAAGTTGGGAGCATGAAATTGTCCAAAATGTCTTGGTATGCTGACTTCTTAAGAATTCCCTTTACTGCAACTAGGGGGCCAAAACAAACCCCTGAAAAACAACCCTTCACCATAATCCCCCCCAACCCCCTTCACCAAATGATTTGGACCAGTGCACAAAGCAAGGTCCATAAATACACAGATGAGCGAGTCTTTGGTGGAGGAACTTGAACGGTCCTGACTTCAACCCGATAGAACACCTTTGGGATGAATTAGAGTGGAGATGGCGACCCAGGCCTTCACGTCCAACATCAGTGCCTGACCTCACAAATGCGCTTCTGGAAGAATAATCAAACATTCCCATAGACACTCCTAAACCTTGTGGACAGCCTTCCCAGAAGAGTTGAAGCTGTTATAGCTGCAAAGGGAGGGCCAACTCAATATTGAACCCTACGGACTAAGACTGGGATGCCATTAAATGATAGAGAAACATGGACATACAACTAATGGTATAAAACAAAACATTAATACCCCCCAATAGGGGCACTTATTTGCACTTTTAAAGACTTATTGTGATTGTTATGTTATGTTATTTCATACAGTATAATCCTTTACATACCAGAACAGATCCATGGCTTATATGAATGTTAGTCCCCCCCAATTCCTCCCGATTGCCTAGAATAAATTCATACAAAGAAGATGTTAGTGGGAGTAAAGAATGAGAAACCACACAAGTCACTATTCTTCTGGTTTATACAATAGAGCAAAAAATTGATCTTTTACTGACACAACTAGAGGTAAAAGTTATCTTAATGGTTGCCGGGGGGCATTGGTAGACCCTCACCCAGGTCACATGCCCCAGGTCTCCTACTGAGTGCCCGAGGTCTCTTCTGAGATATGGAGATGATGCATTCTATCCATTATACAGCTTTGAAAAATGTTTACTTTTCAATCCATCTCCTATTTATTTTGCTAGCAAAATGTGAAATTACAGTTTATAGACTGGTCTTACAAATGACCAGTGTTGAACAAGATTCATGTCCCCCATTATCCTAATGGAGTTCACCACAAAGTTCAAGCAACGTTTTTTAACCACTTTACCACCGGAGGATTTTGCTGTGCGACTTTAACTGACAATTGCGCGGTCGTGCGACGCCGTACCCAAATGAAATTTACGTCCTTTTTTTCCCACAAACAGAGCTTTCTTTTGATGGTATTTGATCACCTGTGCGATTTTTACTTTTTGCGCTATAAACAAAAAAAGAGCGTAAATTTTGAAAAAACAACAATATTTTTAACATTTTTTTATATGAAATTCCCCCCAAAAAAATGTAAAAATCAAATTTTTTTTTAATTTTTGGCCAATTTGTTTTCTGCTACCTATGTTTGGTAAAAAAAATCACAATAAGCGTATTTTGATTGGTTTGCGCAAAAGATATTGCGTTTACTAACTAAGGGAAAGATTTCTGTCATTTTTTGTGTTTTTTTTTTTTAACGAATAATGGCGGCAATCTGCGATTTTTTTTGTGGGACTGCAACATTGCGGCGGAAAGATCGGACCCTTGACTGACATTTTTGACACTTTTGGGGGTACCAGTGACATTTCTACAGTAATCAGTGCTATAAATATGCACTGTTACTGTAAAAATGACACTGGCAGGGAAGGGGTTCATTTTATGCCTGATGCTTACTAACGTGTGTGGGGGGAGGTGACTGAGTGACACAGGGACAGATCGCATGTTCAGCTATGCCGAACCCTGCAATCTGTCACTGTTTGTCACTTAGGAGATCCACCGCTCTGTTTACACAAGCGGGCGGATCTTCAAACTCGATTCCCCGACGATCGGCGCCGCTCCTCCCCTGGCCCGACTCCCGCTGTGACTGAAAACAGCGGGAGCGCACCTCCGGCGGCGCGCGAGCGCCGCCTACAGGGAGAGGAGTCCAGCGAAGTAGGTTTACGTCGCTGGACGGAATCAAGCCACTTTGCCGCAGTACAGTCAACGTGACTGGTCGGCAAGTGGTTAATGGACAAATAGGGCCAATACGGGGCAGTCAGACAGAGTCAAAGAAGAGCTACAGACTCCATCATTAACTCATTGGCTGATCCACCCTGCTACAGGGGCTGGATCGGTCAGAAGGTGGAATTCCAACTGGTTGGAAGGCCACAAATAGTCCATTTGGAGATTAAGCAGTGCCATCTTTACAAGTCTGGCAGCCAGTGTTTTGTGGTGTAGGATCTGCAGGAACATGAGCTGAGTCTGCTGTCCACAGTCAATGTTCCTGTGGTAAAAATGAAGGAGATATGTCTGTTTTCAAATACAAAAAAGCTTACATACTACATACTGTATATAACACATGAGGATTAAATAGGCACTTCCAGTGGCCTCAAAATTAGAGGTTACTATCATCAAGTGACCATCAGCATGCCTGCCTACTCCCCACTATGGATGAACCAAACTGCCTTGGATTTGCTTTGAACAAGGTTCAGGGAATTTCAGAGTTAGGATGCTGAACCCTAACGTCGTTGAGATCAAGGGGAGCCAAATTTGTCAAATACAGTTGTCCATTTTCAGGGCTAATAGGCAAGGATTTGTCAATAAATAGCATGGTGAGCTGGGTGCTAACCTAGGGACCAATGCAAGAATGTTTAAAAACAATTCCATTCAGTCATAAGCAGTGATTTTTTTTATCCCTATAATGAAACATTAAAAATTCCCAAATTCTTTAAATAATGGCACACGTTGGTCACTAGTGCACAATGTGCCCTCTTAAATTGATCTGGTATGCATTCTTTTTTATTTTGAGGTTGGGTCAACACCATTTTTTTTTTATTTTCTTGCTTCTTGCAGTAGGATGTGTTTAAGGATCTGCTCTGTATTCTAGAGGACCTTGTGGGGGGGAAGGGGGGGGGACACTGGATCTGTGTGCCAGTGTAAGCTGGAAAAATGAGCACTGACTAGAAATGTAACGTGACTCATTGAGCATTGTGACGAACGCCCATTTGCTGGGATGCTCGCCAGGGGCTACTGGAGGTGTGTGGAGGCCAGACTCCTGCCCACGGACTATGGGCCCTGGATTGTAGGGGAGTGCACCTCTGTGTGGGGGTATATGCTGGGGGACAATGGGAGTAGTGTTGCTTTGGACTCAAATCCATGTCACCCCAAGATACAGACTCAGACTGGGATCAATGTTACAGGCCTAAAGCTGCCTGTTGCAGCAGAGGACTTCTCCACACATTGAGAGACTAAAGAGATGCTAATGACGTCTACTGTGGGGATGTGTATTGACAGTTATAATAAGGTGTGTTGAAAATGGAGACGGGCAGTCTGAAAGCCTATGTCTTCTGCTTTCATCTGTTTCGAGGTGAAGTGTATTCGTGTGAATGTGTATTCGGCTATGTTTGGGCTGGTTGTTTGTGGAGTCAATTATGATAATGCTAATCCTGTCTGAGCCTGCAATGTCATTCACCTGTGTCTATAGACAAATATGTATACAGCGCTATATAAAATCAAATAAAGTGACAATGTGCATCATATAAATCAATAAATTCGCTTACAGTGCAAAATATATTCCTCTTAGGTGCAATATATAATGTCCATAAAGTGCATTCAAAGTAAAGTGCATAAGAGTCCACTAAAATATAAATATAACCGTGGTTTAAAATTCAATAAAGTGCTTGATATATGTTTTCATATAAAAGTGCAAGTGACATCACCACTGTTTAGCCACCAGATGGCCTCTCACCTCACTGAAGCATTAAACCAGCATTAAATCCTCAATAAAAAATTCACCTGTGTCTGTCCAGATGGCCAGGTATGTTAAGTATGTTCTGTATACAATACATTTGCATGATGTAACCAAGCACCTAAAACTGTATATATTGGAAGTGAGTTGGTGAATAAAGTGTCATTTGTTTTACCCTTCATTGAGTTTAGGCTGATGTTTGTGGGGAATTGAGGGGCCAGATCACTGCATCACATGAGATTCTGGAGACCTAAGACAGAAATACTTGGTCCAAGTATTGGGGATCTGTTACAAGCATCAACCCACAAGTCCAGTTATTGCAGGGTGAAGATTTTGGGGTGCTGGATACCCAAGGCGCAAACACTGAGAAGAGCTTTCTGAGAATCTCAGCAGTGACAACCCCTTTAGCAGCAGCCTTGCTATAGCACAGATAATTAGGGATGGCCAAAAATCTGATGACCCTGCACGAGCAGTCACAGTCCAATTATAGCACCATGGGACTTCTGTCCCCAGAATAACAGTTTCACAATATCTTAAGCTGTAGGCAATGGGTCCTTCTCATGTCCAGGTGGTAGCTTCTGTCAAACTCCCCATCAACCCTTCAGTGGGAGATCCTTCTCCAGCCCAACTTTAACAGGTGCTCTTCTTCAGACCTCCAGTCCATAACACATGCTGGGAACTAACAACTTCTCACACATTGTCCTCCTCCTAGGTGTGGACCCGCAGCAACAAGCCCTGTGCCCAGTTATTTTATCCTCAGCCAGGCTTCTGTCCAAATATTTATCCTCTTCCAAGCCATAACTTTTGAGCTGGCCTCTCAGGGATTAGCTGGGTTAGATAAATATTCATAACTCCAGAGGTTGACCCTCTCACACTATTTTCTGGAACATTCTTCCACCAACAAGCAGGAGCAATCAACCTCCGGGTTTGGGGAGAAACTGTAGAACTCTGGTAAAACCCAAGACTTGGACCTGGATATAGCTCAGCCATAACATAATAAATTCACCTATTGTCCAAGCAGGGGCACTAAACTTGGGTAATTGTCACCATCTATAGAAAAATAAACCTCAAAAAACCCATTACAGAATTACATGTCATGTATAAAGGGATCTAAGTCTATTATTTCAATCAACAACACTACAAATCACGTAGATAACTGCAAATAGATTATTATAGGGACCCTATAGGTGTCAATGGGTATTTCATATAAGCCAAAACCAAGTAACATCTAAGTCCAATCCCAATATAAATAAAATGTATATTTATTGACAAATCAACATAAAAACTTGTCACGTAAAAGTGTACACCAAATCCCCCGTACCTGAACATAGAACCTCCTAGTAATATCGCAACTATTATTCACAGCTTCAACGATGGGATATGATATTATGAACTCTACCTCTTCCTCAGTCTGCTTCCTCAGAAGACATGGAGATTACAGATTATTTGTACTTTTTGCACATCCAAATTTACAAAAACAATATACAATAGAGCAGGGGTCCAAGGGTGTAAGGTAGAGCAGATTCTCTCAGAAAACCAGTTCAGACTTATGCTCATGCGTATTGCACTGCTGCTCATACGTCTGGGCAAATGGGGAAATACCAGACGTGGAAACAACAACAAAAAAAAGGGAGCACCGACCTCGGGCAACCTTTGACTTAAACGCGTAAGCTTTTGGATGCTGGCTGGGCAATGTGGGTCTTGAGGTAGTCCTGTCAGCACTCTTTTACATGTTGGTGCGCCCTTTCTTTGGTTGTTGTTTCAAGTGCTTGCAAGGATGCCCACAAGTCCTGTGAGGGCACCAAGACCTTTGGCATCACACGTATCAGTCAGGCAAGCAGAAAAGAGAGATACATACAGTATATATGTAGCACCCGCCTAGGTAGGTGCTAGATTGTGCATCGTTTTTGGGTTTCTCTGCTTAACAGGGGGGATTGTTAGGGAAATATAAGTACTCTCTGCCTTACAGGGAGCAGCAGTGATCCATTGATAGGGTCTGTTCAGTGTGATCAGATGCTGCTCATGCTGTCTGCCTGTTTCACACTGGTTAAAAAGGAAGGGGCATATTGGACAGTAGAAGGAAACATGACAAATGGGAGCATGGGTGTAGATACAACCCTGGCCATTGGCAGAGGAAGGTGCTTGCTGGGTGACTGTATTTATACCAAGAGAGCATGTGTGCACGGGGTCTTTGGCTGGAGAATGGGGTCCGGGAGGAAGGGGGGTCGCTGTCCCTCCTCTGTACAGGCTGCCATGCGGCCTCAGGTGGTCGACCTGATGGCCAGAGTTGCAGAAGCTGAAACCCAGATGTCCTGCAGAGCTTACTGGGAGGGGGATACACCTAGAAGGATCTGTTCCTGGCTACTGTGAGTACAGACCTACGTTTAGGGGCCTGTTCTGAGAGGGCCATCCCTTTAAGCTAGTAAAGTCAGTGGATGGGTGCCAGCTAAAGGGGATACTGGTTAGTGTCCTGAAGAATCAGTGTTTGTTGAGTCTGCTGCCAGAGCGAGCAAAGAACTTATTCTTTCATACAAATGCAGTATGGTTCATCAGAGGGTCTGCTATTCAGCTAAACCTAATGAGTCCAAGTGAGAGTTGTCCTCATCTGTACATAGTTAACCACTTTACCACCGGAGGATTTTGCTGTCTTACGTCTGGGCCACTTTTTGCGATTCGGCACTGTGCAAATTTAACTGACAATTGCGCAGTCATGCAACGCCGTACCCAAACGAAATTTACGTCCTTTTTTCCCCACAAACAGAGCTTTCTTTTGGTGGTATTTGATCACCTGTTTGATTTTTACTTTTTGCACTATAAACAAAAAAATAGCGACAATTTTGAAAAAATAACAATATTTTTCACATTTTTTAATATGAAATTCCCCCCCAAAAAAATGGTAAAAAAAATCGCAATAAGCGTATTTTGATTGGTTTGCGCAAAAGTTATTGCATTTACTAACTAAGGGAAAGATTTCTGTAGTTTTTTTTTTTTTTATTAACCACTTAAGCCCCGGAGGATTTGGCTGCTAAACGACCAGAGGGTATTTTGCGATTCGGCACTGCGTGACTTTAACGGACAATTGCGCAGTCGTGCGACGCTGTACCTAAACGAATTTGGCGTCCTTTTTTTCCCACAAACAGAGCTTTCTTTTGGCGGTATTTGATCACCTGTGCGATTTTTTGATCACGCGCTATAAACAAAAAAAGAGCGTAAATTTTGCAAAAATAACAATATTTTTCCCTTTTTTTTATATGAAATTCCCCCAAAAAAAAATGTAAAAATCAAAATTTTTTAATATTTTCGGCCAATTTGTTTTATGCTACCTATGTTTGGTAAAAAAAATCGCAAAAAGCGTATTTTGATTGGTTTGCGCAAAAGTTATTGCGTTTACTAACAAAGGGAAAGATTTTTGTCATTTTTGTTGTTTTTTTTTTTAACGCGTAATGGCGGCGATCTGCGATTTTTTTTGCGGTACTGCGACATTGCGGCGGAAATATCGGACCCTTGACTGACATTTTTGACACTTTTGGGGTTACCAGTGACATTTCTACAGTAATCAGTGCTATATATATGCACTGTTACTGTAAAAATACACTGGTAGTGAAGGGGTTAACTTTATTTGAGAGGGAGGGGCTGTGTGTGTCCCTAGGGGCGTGATTCTAACTGTGATTGGCTGTGGCTTCAACTGTATGCAGAGTGATCAATGGATCTACATAGTAGATCCATGTGATCAGCTCTCATACAGAGAGGAGAATGACAGGCAGCTTGTTTACACAAGCTGCCTGACTTTCTCCCTCTCCCCCGCCGATCGCAGAGTGGCCGGCGGCGATCGGGTCCGCCGGTCACACGCGCGGGGGGGTCCGTGACCACGCGGGAGCGCGCCTCCGGCGGGGCGCGCTCCCTCCCTAAACCCTCACAGGCGACGTAGACCTACGTCACTTTGCCTGTGAGGGGCTGACCGCCGCCGTAGATAGTCGTGCGGCGGTCGGCAAGTGGTTAACGAGTAATGGCGGCGATCTGCAATTTTTTTTTTTGCGGGACTGCGACATTGCGGTGGACAGATCGGACTCTTGACTGACATTTTTGACACTTTTGGGGGTACCAGTGACATTTCTACAGTAATCAGTGCTATAAATATGCACTGTTACTGTAAAAATGACACTGGCAGGGAAGGGGTTAATTTTTATTGGTGATCAAGGGGTTAATGTATGCCTGGTGCTTACTGATGTGTGTGAGGGGAGGGGACTATGTGACACAGGGACAGATCGCAGGTTCAGCTATGCTGAACCCTGCAATCTGACCCTGCCTGTCACTTAGGAGATCCGCCCGCTTTGTTTACACAAGCGGGCCGATCTCCACACTCGATTCCCCGACGATCGGGGAAGAGTGGCGGTGATCACCGCCGGTCCTCCCCTGGCCCGACTCCCGCTGTGACTGAATACAGCGGGAGCCGCCGACAGAGGGGAATGTCTGGTAACGTAGGTCTACATCGCCAGACGTTATCGAGCCACTTTGCCGCAGTAGAGCTCTAGTGAGGGATTTGTATTGGGTATTGGGATGGGGAATTTGAGGGACGGCAGGGGAGAAGAATTGTTCTAGGAGGAGAAATTTGTGTGCTGGGAGTAGTAAATCGAGGGGACTTGTGTTGGGAGAGGGGATGGGGAAGAAAATGTGTGCTAGGAGGGGGAATTTGTTTTTTTTTTTGCTAGAAAAGGTAATATGGTAGGGTAGAGGGGATTTGAGCTAGGAGGAAATTGTTTTTTTTTTTTGGGGGGGGGGGGTGATTGGGAAGAATTTATGCTGAGAGGGGGGATTTGTGCTCAGAGGGGAAATTTAAGGGGTGGAGAATTTGTAATAGGGGGGATTTTTTTTTTCGGGGAGTGGATTTAACCTGGGGGCATATGGGGAATGGGAGGATTTGACCCTGGGGGTTGGGGGGAGGGGCAAACATTTATGCTGGGAAGGAGATTTCAGCAAGGGGCGGATTTTTATTGGGAAGAGGGGGGGGATTTATGCTTAGGGAGTAAGCATGCAGATTAGTGCTTGATTTTCGGGGGTGGGGATTTTTGCTGACATATAATGCTCATACATCTTGAGGGGAGGGGGTCACAATTTGGCATGTTCGCCTTTGGCTCTAGTTACTTTGTCCCGGCACTGGCCCCATCCACCAAGCCATGAACTTTTTTTTTTTACTGGGATTGTACTTGGATGTTATTTGTGTTTTGGGATATCCATTGGCCCCTTTAAAGTCCCTTCAACAACAACCACCCAGTCAATACGCTCTTCCTTACGTTTAAGTTTCCAATTTTTTCTCCACAGAAGAAAAACACAAGTTGCCAGAATGAGGACAGCTGTAATGAGGGAAGGGACCAAGATCATCATCATCTTCCTGTAAAAGAAAGGAAGTAAAAGAGAGATTACACTGACCATCACATGAAGATAGTAGCGCCCTCCAGTGGTGAATATGCTGACAGTGTTATAGGATGTTTCTCAGGAGCACATGACTATGTTCCTTTGGCTCCCCCAAACATTACCCCTAGTCAGTGCTTTAAGTGGCCCAAAAGAGGTGCCGGTACTCTATTGGCACTTTTCCACTGCAAGTACCGGCTCGTACCGGCTCGGCTCTACTCGGCCCTGCTTGGCCCGGTTTGCTTTTCCACTGCTGGTACCGCATGGTATAGTGTCGGAACGGTTCGGTACGGTACGGTACGGTATAGGTTTGCTTTTCCACTAAAGTAGTACTAAAGTTAAGTGGGTGGGATAACAACGGGGTGGGTGGGATTCTCTGACCAATCAGTGGCTAGTAGTGACTGCATGCAAAGGATTGTGGGATATGGTACCAGTTTGGTACCTGTTGGAACCACAATCGAGTAGGTACTGTTTTTTCAGAGCCGTACCGTACCGTACCGTTCGGTTCCATGCAGTGGAAAAGCAAACCTATACCGTACCGTACCGAACCGTTCCTACTCTATACCATGCGGTACCAGCAGTGGAAAAGCACAAAAGCGTGCCGAACCGGTACGGTTCCATGCAGTGGAAAAGCACCATATTATAGCCTATAAATTTTGTCAACCCCCCACCCCACATCAGGGTCCCCGCAGAGCACACCCCCCCCCCCTTTCCTGGCCTGTGCTGGGACTCCGGAGCAGGGGGATTCACTGGTGGTGACTGGTCTGGCTCTGGAGTGGGAAATATTCTTGGGGGGGGGGGGGCAATTGAGGGCGCAGATGTCCAAAATGAGCGTACTGATACGCTAAGGTGCATGGAGAGGTGGCGGTATGCTCAAGAGCCTTACTTGGAAGTGGCGGTACTGAGTACCAGTGCATACCGGCCCACTTAAAGCACTGCCCCTAGTGGGTGTATAAGTGTGGTGGTGACATTAGATTGTTATATACTCGAAAATTGGTAATACTGAAAACTGACCACAAGATGAGAATGCAGAAAACTGACTACAGCTGTATTATAGCTTCCAATCATCCATCATTTCAAAGGATTGCCCCTCCTTTGGATCCAATTTATCAGTTCCTTCACAGCTGTCCCTCTCTTAGGTTTGTATGAGAGCTGCGGGTAGGCAGGTGCAGTATACAGTCTCCTCTGCAGGTGGCGCTAGTCCCTAGTGGCAGTGCAACCAGAAGAGGAAAGCGGGAGAGACTGGGTTTCTCTATGGTTTCCTCAGTCCCCTGGAGCAGTGATCTGGTTGGATGCGCTGGATCCAGGTGACCCATCTTGGGTCATGCAGAGTCTTTTTAAATCCCTGCCCCCCGGGTTTGGTGTGCATTTTGCGAGTTACTAGTGTAGGGACAGGGCACCCATCTGTCAGGGACAACGCTAGCAGTAGGGAGAAGTTCCGGAGGAGTAGGGAAAGAGTAGGGCCTACATCTACATCGTCAGGAAGCTCCCCCTTTGGGTTGAGCCGGCCAGGCCGCACTCTGCTCTTCTTGATAGACGCTGTCAGCGGCTCAGGCCTACATACCGCTGACTCACTTCTCCGAACTGTTGTGTCCCGAAGTGTCCCGAAAAGGTGAGCTTCCCAGCTAGGCTTCTTTGTACTGTTTAACAAGTTCAGGAATACATTGTTTTTGGCAATCCGAGGCTTCGCCGCACCTACCCAACATGCATGAAAAAAAAGTTTATCTTGCAGTGATTTTTTGGAGCTTTGGCTGAAGTGAAGATGGGTTAGCACCCTTGTCAGTTTTTTTAATGCTCTCTGTGTCCCAACCAGGGAGGTTCACCTTTCTATTTATCTTATTTACCATTTTAACTGGGCAGGGCCACCATTACAAACCATTGGGCCCCATGCAGCCTACATGATAAGGCTGGGACCCCCTCTGGACAAGTTGTTTAGCTCTTATATTGCAACAGCAATGAAAGAGCCCTTGCACATGCTGCGGACTTGGGATTGGTGGAGAAGGTAGCCCCAGTCCCATTGGTGAGGGTATAAATAGGGCAGCGGGATGGGAAGCACTAGAGCAGAGTTCCAAGTTGGAAGAGAGGAGCACTGATAATTGAGGACTTGTAGCAGATACTCTTGTGTACAGCTGTCCTGGAATGGGGCCGGGCCCTGCTTACTTATGAAAGAGGGAGGAGAAGGTAGCCCCAGTCCCACTGGTGGGGGGATAAATAGGGCAGCAGGGTGGGAAGCACTAGAGCAGATTTCCAAGTTGAAAGAGAGGAGCACTGATGACTGAAGACTTGTAGCAGACACTCTTGTGTACAGCTGTCCTGGGATGGGACCGGGCCCCTTGGGGTCAGCAGGAGAGTCTGGTACTGGTACCAGTGCTGTATTTTGGCCTAGGCCAACAAGGCCCAGGCCTAGGGCGGCACTTTGCAGGGGGCAGCAAAAAAAGCCACCCCCCTCCACCTGAGACTCTATTGGATACTGGTTGCTAGAGCCGCCTCTCTCATCCCCCCTCTCTCACCCCCCTCTCTCTCTCAACCATCCCTCTCTCTCTCAGCCCCCTCTCTCTCTCTTATCCCCCTCTCTCTCTCTCATCCCCCCTCTCTTTCATCTCCCCTCTCTCTCTCATCCCCCCTCTCTTTCTCTCATCCCCCCTCTCTCTCTCCCTCACCCCCCCCCCTCTCGTGAGATCTCAGGGATTCATGCTGGGACTTGTAGTCCTTCAATTTTAAAGGGAGTCACATACGTTAAAAAGGGAGCGGGGCAAATTTACATAGGATGGGGGGGGGCCAATTTTAATCTTGCCTAGGGCAACACAAAACCAAAATACACCACTGACTGGTACTGGAGTACTGCCTATAACCCCCTATATATCAGCGGCCCTTTCCCCGAGACTTAGAGTGAAGGAAAATTCAAAGTGTTGTATGGTCACCAGAAAAGAAATAAAGGGAATGAGATGTTTGGGAGACAGCTGTCCAAGAAGATCGTTTTTTTACTTTCCTCTCACTTCCTGTTGTCTCTCTAAGACAGGAAGTGAAGGAAAATCCCCCTATCAGGACACAGACCACACTCTATCCATAACTGACATAAAAAAAGTTTCAGCTTTATATATACTATATATAAAGGTTTGTCTGGGCAGGTCCTCCTTCATATTCTCACCGTTCCTTCACTTCCGCTCCACTCCATTTATCTGCTGAACGGTAATACCTGGTATTTCAAGGTGTGAAGGAGCATATAACTCCTTCCCCTAAATGCAGCCAATCACCAGGCCTCAGTGATGTCATGTAAGGGGAGGAGAGACCCTATAGCCTTGTGTGAGCTCTGACCAGACTGGCTTAGAGCTTACATAGGGCTTTTCCTCAGCAGGTGAATGGAGAGTGGGAGGAGAAGCGGGAAGGTGAAGGAACCATCTACTTCTTTGTGCACAGGTGAAAGATTAATTTTAACTTCGACCACACCAGCAGCTTATACTCACCTTGTCTTGCATCTGTAGGGCCACATGATGCAAAGAGAGGAGGTCACCCTGTGTAAGCTCCTATTTTGTGACTGGGAGCTTACACAAGGTAGAGAACTCTATCCCTGCCCCCCATTGTGACATCTCTGGGTACCTGGGCAACCAATTGCCAAGCAGTAGCACTGTCACATGGTGGAAGAAGGGGGATAAATCGCATGTTCCCCATACGTAGATGTACCAGACATTTTTTTTTTCTGCTCCTGGTGAATGGAGTATCCGGAGAGTGAAGGGTAAGTGAGCAGAGTTGATTCACTAAAGGCAAAAAGGCAGTTTACTTTGCAAGGGAATTTTCCCCAGAGCTTAGTGAATGAGGTAAAGGTGTACCATTGGGCATTCTTTGCAAAGTGAACTTTCACCACATTCACTTAGCTAAGGGCAGATTCTCTTTTAAAGTACAAATTCCCTTGCAAAGTGACCAGCCTATTGCCCTTTAGTAAACCAAGCCCTGTATGTGCATGCCCTGGGGCTGGCATAAAACATAAAGTGCAGTGTTCATAAGGGATTGAACAGAGTTGAGCGCTGATTGTGATAACTGGGTAATATGGGGGCAGGGCCGGCGCTACCTGTAAGGCGACCTAGGCAGCCACCTAGGGCGCAACTTAGCAGGGGGTGCAGGCGGAGCCTGACCCAGTGCCTAGGTAAGTCACCAGTGGCGGCCCGTCCATTAGGGGTGCAGGGGCACTGCCCCCCATCCATGTATCCGGCCCCTTAATCTAGATCTGGATTCCATTAAGGTTTTTTTTTTTTCTTTGAAGCACGTGATTAGAGCCAGAGGCTCTAATAGGCTTCAAAAAAGGGTGGGCTTGGGTCGTAGAGCACTACGCCCTGAGCCCACCCAGTTGTGTGACAATTGATTCTCCTCCCGACCAATCATCAAGTGGGTCCTGAGACCTGTTTCCCAATTGGCCAAAGGAGAAGGCATCCTGTTGGCGCCGAGAGGGGACATGGAGGAGACTGAGGGGGAAACCGTTGACACCTGTCAGTCCGGAGGAACAAGGTAAGTGAACTGGCACGGGGGGGGGGGGATATGGTGTGGACTGGACTCTGGAGTGACGGGGGGTCCGTGGCCAAGTCCGTCTTACGCCCCCCCTCCGTACAGATGGAGCACCAGTTTTAATCCCTTCAACAACTTGGGATGGGGGGCATATGGGGGGGGGGGGGCAATTATTTTTATTTTGCCTAGGGCGGCAAAAATCCTTGCACCGGCTTTGTATGGGGGACCATTGCAATGAGCATGTAGGAGAGTTGGAATGCCCCATTACCACTTTACAACTGGATGGGAGATACCTGCAACCAATCACAAACCATTTCAATTTCACTATAGAAAATACAACATTCTCTACAACATGGGAGAAATCTTTGGCTCTTACCTCATTTTTTTTCTCTGATTATTGTCATCTTGGGGTTTATTTGTGTCCTCAAAGGTGTCATTATTCCTCCTCCTTCTATTTGCATCTCCTCCTCCTCTCCTTTCCATCTTCTTATTGGCAATGCCAAGCCATCCATCATATGGGCCATAATCCTCTGTTTGGTTGGTGGTTGTATTCCTCTGAATGATATCCAGAGAAGACACTGGAGCGGTTCTGATATTGGACTCTAAAAAGACATAAATGATTCTGATAAGAGTAGCTAGACAGTGTTATGAATGTCATCAAAAATTTAATTTATTTCAGCAATTCAATTCAAAAAGTTAAACTCATATTATATAGATGTGTTACACACAGAGTGATAATATTTTCAAGCATTTCTTTTTTTTTGTTTTGATGATTATGGCTTACAGCGAGTGACACCCGAAATTCAGTATCTCAGAAAATTAGAATATTACATAAGACCAATAAAAAAAAGGATTTTTAATACAGAAATGTTGGCTTAGTGAAAAGTCTGTCCATGTACAGTATAGTATGCACTCAATACTTGGTCGGGGCTCCTTTTGCATGAATTACTGCATCAATGCGGCGTGGCATGGAGGCGATCAGCCTGTGGCACTGCTGAGGTGTTATGGAAGTCCAGGTTGCTTTGATAGCGGCCTTCAGCTCAGCTGCATTGTTGGGTCTGGCGTCTCTCATCTTCCTCTTGACAATACCCCACAGATTCTCTATGGGGTTTAGGTCAGGCGAGTTTGCTGGCTAATCAAGCACAGTGATGCCATGATCATGTGACCAGGTATTGGTAGGTTTGGCAGTGTGGGCGGTGCCAAGTCCTGCTGGAAAATGAAATCAGCATCTCCATAAAGCTTGTCAGCAGAGGGAAGCATGAAGTGCTCTAGAATTTCCTGCTAGAGGGCTGCGCTAGCTTTGGACTTGATACAGTGGACCAACACCAGCAGATGACACGGCTCCCCAAATCATCACGGACTGTGGGAACTTCACACTGGACCTCATGCAATTTGGATTTTGTAAATGCAAAACAAAGAAAGGGCGCATTATCCTGAGCGAGTTTTATTGATAATAAAAGGGTAAAAATCAGCTACTCACAAACATGCGTGAAAGTCAAGCATTTCAATTCCATAGAGCAGCATCTTTACAGGAGTCCAATATCTCGTAAAAGCGGAGGGCTGACACGTTTCGAGGCCGTGCCTCTTCCTCTTCCTTGGATTTTGTGCCTCTCCACTCTTCCTCCAGTCTCTGGGACCTTGATTTCCAAATGAAATGCAAACTTTTCCACTGTCCATGATGATTTCGGGAGCCATGTTATCTGCTGGCATTGGTCCACTGTGTTTTATCAAGTCAGAGCAGCCCTCTAGCAGGAAATTCTAGAGCACTTCATGCTTCCCTCCGGTGACTAGCTTTATGGAGATGCTGATTTCATTTTCCAGCAGGACTTGGCACCTGCCCACCAGTGGCGGCTGGTGCTCAAAATTTTTGGGGGGGGCGCAAAAAGAAAAATGTAATAGGTATTGCTTCGAGTCAAAATACGCAGTAAAAAATTGCGTGACTTTGAAGTCATGGTACAGGCATGGCACAGGTGATGGTACAGGCATGGCACAGGTGATGGTATAGGCATGGCACAGGTGATGGTACAGGCATGGCACAGGTGATGGTTAAGGCATGGCACAGATATGGTATAGGCATGGCACAGATATGGTATAGGCATGGCACAGGTCATGGTACAGGAGATGGTATATGCCCCCTTTCAATGCAGTGACCAGCGTACATGCCCCCTTTCAATGCAGTGACCAGCGTACATGCCCCCTTCAATGTAGTGACCAGCGTGCCTGCCCCCTTTAATGCAGAGATCAGCGTGCGTGCCCCCTTCAATGCAATGAACACTGTGCTATGCCCCCTTCAATGCAATAAACACTGTGCTGTGCCCCCTTCAATGCAATAAACACTGTGCTGTGCCCCCTTCAATGCAATGAACACTGTGCTGTGCCCCCACAATGCAGAGTTCAGCGTGCATGCCCCCTTCAATGCAACTTTGCTGTGCCCCCTTCAATGCAATAAACGCTGTGCTGTGCCCCCTTTAATGCAATGAACACTGTGCTGTGCCCCCACAATGCAGAGTTCAGCGTGCGTGCCCCCTTCAATGCAACTGTGCTGTGCCCCCTTCAATGCAATGAACAATGTGCTGTGCCCCCATCAATGCAGAGTTCAGCGTGCGACCCCCTTTCAATGCAGAGCGCCACAGCATTGTCCCCAATCACTGCAGAGCGCCACAGCATTGTCCCCAATCACTGCAGAGCGCCACAGCATTGTCCCCAATCACTGCAGAGTGCCACAGCCTTGTCCCCAATCACTGCAGAGCGCCACAGCATTGTCCCCAATCACTGCAGAGTGCCACAGCATTGTCCCCAATCACTGCAGAGTGCCACAGCATTGTGCCCAATTATTGCAGAGCGCCACAGCATTGTCCCCAATCATTGCAGAGCGCCACAGCATTGTCCCCAATCATTGCAGAGCGCCACAGCATTGTCCCCAATCATTGCAGAGCGCCACAGCATTGTCCCCAATGATTACAGAGCGCCATAGAATTGTCCCCAATGATTGCAGAGCGCCACAGCATTGTCCCCAATCACTGCAGAGTGCCACAGCATTGTCCCCAATCACTGCAGAGCACCACAGCATTGTCCCCAATCACTGCAGAGCGCCACAGCATTGTCCCCAATGATTGCAGAGCGCCACAGCATTGTCCCCAATCACTGCAGAGTGCCACAGCATTGTCCCCAATCACTGCAGAGCGCCACAGCATTGTACCCAATGATTGCAGAGCGCCACAGCATTGTCCCCTAATGATTGCAGAGTGCCCACAGCATTGTTCCCCAATGATTGCAGAGTGCCACAGCATTGTCCCCCAATGATTGCAGAGTGCCCACAGCATTGTCCCCCAATGATTGCAGAGTGCCCACAGCATTGTCCCCCAATGATTGCAGAGTGCCCACAGCATTGTTCCCCAATCAATGCAGAGACCAGCGTGCGTGCTCCCTTCAATCCAATGCACTTACCTGGCGGCGGCTTCTCCCCTCCTCGAAACTTCGTCCTCTTCTGCGGCGGCGGGAAGGTGAGTGGCTTCTCCCTCTCGGCCTCTCCTCTTCTCTGCGGCGGGAACCGGCGGGAAGGTGAGCGGCGCCGGCTTCTCCTCTCCTCGAGACTCCTCTCTGCGGCGGCGGGAAGGTGACCGGGCGGTGAGGGTGAGTGACTGATGCACGCATAGGCACCGTCCCATTGTGATGTCAGCGGGACGTCCTGGATGATGATTGGTCCAGGCTGGAGACTGGACCAATCACAGCCAGGATATCACGAAAGTGGGGGTGTCCTAGCGCTATGACCTGCGCCCAGGTTACGCCCCCAGAAGGCAGCCAATCGGCGCCTCTTCTGGGTCATAAACCCCCCCCCCCCCCTAGCCACCACATAGGCCGGCGAGCGCGGTTTTTTTTTTTGTTTTTTTTAACTTTATTGTTCTTTTTGTAATTTTTTTTCCTTTTATTTAGGGGGGGGGGGGGGGGCGGCGCCCTGGCGCCCCCTATGCACAGGACGCCACTGCTGCCCACACTGCCAAAACTACCAATACCCGGTTTCATGATCATGGCATCACTGTGCTTGATTGGCCAGCAAACTCTCCTGATCTAAACCCCATAGACTAGAATCTGTGGGGTATTGTCAAGAGGAAGATGAGAGACACCAGACCCAAGAATACAGACGAGCTGAAGGCCGCTATCAAAGCAACCTGGGCTTCCATAACACCTGACGCATCTACATAAATTATATGAGTTTAATTTTTTTAATTGAATTACTGAAATAAATACATTTTTTGATGATATTCTAATTATTTGAGATGCACCTGTATATTATACTTATAACGCATAAAACTAAAGTCCCAATACTTCTTAAAGAAAAACTTCACTCTCTTCTCCTTTACAGATTTTTTTTTTTCCCTTTCCCCTGTACCATTGGGTTGTCCTCAAAAAACATGACATATCCACCCAATGAGTCCAGTCTTCTCTGGTGTAAGCCACCACTTCTTAGCACTCTGGGTCTCACACCACCATCTTCTGATGTGACGTCATCAGGAGGTTCTCTTTCCCTTCTGGGTTCTTTGAGCTGGTCCCCTGAGGATATGAGGCAACACATACGCAGTGTGATGGCAATTTATCTATGCATGCGCAGTGCGGCCCATTATATACCACGTATATAGTACGGTATGTGTTTAGAGAAGTGAAGAAGAGCCTTCAGTAGACATTGGCTGGGTTTATTGAAGCCAAGTACCCAGGTAGTTACTGAATGGCATGTGTTGCTCTTGGAGTAATAAATGTTACTACTAAGTTTCACCACACCTGGAGGACATGGCTGTTACCACCAGTTTTACCATGCCTGGAAGATATGGCTTTATCACCAGCTTTAGCAAACTTGGAGGACATGGCTTCTACTTTCAGCATCAACACATGTAGAGAACATAGCTTCTACCACCAGCTTCACCAAACCTGGAAGACGTAGCTGCTATTACAAGATTCATCACACTTGGGGGACATGGGCTAATACCACCAGTATCATCATACCTGGAAGACATGGCTTTTATCACCAGTTTTTCCACAATTGGAGGACATGGCTTCTACCACCAGCATCACCACACCTAGAGGACATGACTTCTATATATTTTCAGATTTCCATGCTCTCTTATATTTCCCCTGAGTAAATTGTAGATATTCTGGTTAATTCACTTTTTAGCCTCATTCACAAACTTCAGAAGTAGGTTTCCCGTTCTTTTCATGTTCTAATGTGCCCGTGTCTTCTGTGCTCCCTAAGGCTGCTGCTTACATACCACTCCAATCTGACAAACCTGGAACAGTGGAGGGGTCAGTGATGTTGTGCACATTATTCTGAATCTCAGTTTTTCCTTACCTCTCCATTTGTTGAGTGTGGCATTCCATGTTTCTTTTCCGTAGATTCCTGGAATAGAGGGTTGTGGATAAGAAAATCAACAACCTCAGATCACAGTGAAGGTTTTCAAAGTTTATTTAGAAGAGAAGAGATACAAAGTAAAAGTAAATATTAGAAAGTAGAGAGATGAAGGTGTGCGGAGACCCTTAGCCATAGCAGGTTTTACTGCCTCATCAAATGGGAGGCTTTTACCCTCCAATCCTGGACAGTTTCATGGAGGACTCCCCCAAACATGACAATTTTACAGATTACATCATTCAGTTATGAAATTTACACAAACAGCACATCATTAATTACAAGAGATATTAATTTCTGTTATTGTGGAACACCTTATCAGCTTGACCCCCCTCCTGACTCCCAAATACCTAATTGTAGAAGGAGAACAACTGTCTCTATGTTCAACAACAAGACATTCCAAGGATCTGGAGAGCAACAATTTGTTCCAATAATTATTAAATATTACAAGAGACATTCATTTCTGTTATCTCTGAACACCGTATCAGTTTGACCGACCTCTAGACTCCCAAATAACTAATTGTAGAAGGAGATCATCTGTCTCTATGTTCCACAACAAGATATCCCTAGGATCTGGAAAGCAACCATTTGTTCCAATAATTATTAAATACAGTATTACAAGAGACATTTATTTCTGTTATCTCTGAACACCTTATCAGCTTGACCTACCTCCAGACTTCCAAATACCTCATTGTAGAAGGAGACCAACTGTCTCTATGTTCCACAACAAGACCTTCCAAGGATCTGGCGAACAATGTGTTCTATTAATTATTGCAAGACACATTTATTTCTGTTATCTCTGAACACCTTAGTAGCTTGACCGACCTCCAGAATCCCAAATATCTCATTGCAGAAGAAGGAGACCAACTGTCTCTATGTTCCACAACAAGACCTTCCAAGGTTCTGGAGAACAACAATGAGTTCTATTAATTATTATTTTTTGCAAGAGACATTAATTTCTGTCATCTCTGAACACATTATCAGCTTGACCAACCTCCAGACTCCCAAATACCTCATTGTAGAAGGAGACCAACTCTCTCTATGTTCCACAACAAGACCTTCCAAGGATCTGGAGAATAACAATGTGTTCTATTAATTATTGCAAGAGACATTCATTTCTGTTAACTCTGAACACCTTATCGGCTTGACCGACCTCTAGAATCCCAAATACTTCATTGCAGAAGAAGGAGACCAACTGTCTCTATGTTCCACAACAAGACCTTCCAAGAATCTGGAGAACAACAATGTGTTCTATTAATTATTAATTATTGCAAGAGACATTAATTTCTGTTATCTATGAACACCTTATCAGCTTGACCGACCTCTAGAATCCCAAATACCTTATTGCAGAAGGAGACCAACTGTCTCTGTTCCACAACAAGACCTTCAAAGGATCTGGAGAACAACAATGTATTTTATTAAATAATATTTTTTGCAAGAGAAATAAATTTCTGTTATCTCTTAACACCTTATCAGCTTTACCGACCTCCAGACTCCCAAATACCTCATTGCAGAAGAAGGAGACCAACTGTTTTGATGTTCCACAACAAAAACTTCCAAGAATCCAGAGAACAACAATTTCTTCTAATAACAATAGGAGTGAAAAGGCTGTGTGTCGAAGCAAAGGCAGAACTCAGGCATTAGTCGGGATGTAGCAATGTAGCCTCGGAATATTATAATTTCATATTATTGTTGATAGTACTTGTGCAGGATGTCCAGAGATGTGGATTATGGTCAGCCAGGGCATGATGGGACAGGGTAAGTGAGGTTTGACTATAACTTCTTTAGAGCCTATCCATCCTAGATATTTCTCTAAGAATTCCACTTCTCAAGAAAAGGCATTAAAAGATCTTGCATACAGGCCGCCTGAGCCTGTTCAGTGTAATTGCTGGTGTATTTACCCAGGCAACCCAGGCGTAGCGTACAACCTGGCATTGACATGATTGGCTGTGTTCTGATGTACTTAGGTATTTGGCGGTGCCAGCATATGTCACAAGCGGCATATGGGCATTTGTATATGCCTGTATGTACAGTATATGACGCTAGACATGTGCATGACGAAAAAATGTGTTTTGTTTTGTTTAGATTAGCTAATCTCGTTATTTTGTTTCGTTAAATTTGGTTGATTCAATCATTTCGGGATTCCTATTCGGAATTCGCATTATGTCTTTTAGTGAATTCTCGTCAAATTTACAGATTTTTTCCTATTCAAAACGTTTGTTTCGATAAATTTTGAATCGGTCGAATCGAAAACTTTAGATTTTTAATCTTTTTTTAGATTTGAATGTGGCAAAGTGAACAAACAAAAGAATAATCTTCATCAAATGATTACAATGACTCTATAAATCACCTTTGGCTTAACAAAAAAAGCATTTTTTCCAAATGGTACTCTAATAACAGACACAGTGCCGGTTCACAAATATGCGATGTGGGAACCCTGCGAATCCACTGCAGGTTCCCGCATCGCACTCGACTCGCAGGCAATTCACACTGCCATATGCGAATCAGATCAGTTTGCATATCGCAGTGCGAACTGTCAGTTCGGACATGAATAGGATCGCATAGGTGTGAACACTCATGTGAAAATTACATGTGATGGCAGCGCATAGGGACACCAGAATCCAAGGGAAGACAAGAGAGATGTCCAAGGGAAGACAAGAGAGATGTCTTGTCTTCCCTTGGACATCTCTCCTGTCTACCCTTGGACATCTCTCTTGTCTTCCCTTGGACATCTCTCTTGTCTACCCTTGGACATCTCTCTTGTCTTCCCTTGGACATCTCTCTTGTCTTCCCTTGGACATCTCTCCTGTCTTCCCTTGGACATCTCTCCTGTCTTCCCTTTGACATTTCTCTTGTCTTCTCTTGGAATCCTCTCTTGTCTTCCCTTGGACATTTCTCTTGTCTTCCCTTGGATTTCTCTTGTCTTCTTGTCTTCCCTTGGACATCTCTCTTGTCTTCCCTTGGACTTCTCTCTTGTCTTCCCTTGGACATCTCTCTTGTCTTCCCTTGGACATCTCTCCTGTCTTCCCTTGGACATTTCTCTTGTCTTCCCTTGGACATTTCTCTTGTCTTCCCTTGGACATTTCTCTTGTCTTCCCTTGGACTTCTCTCCTGTCTTCCCTTGGACATTTCTCTTGTCTTCTTGTCTTCCCTTGGATATCTCTCTTGTCTTCCCTTGGACATCTCTCCTGTCTTTCCTTGGACATTTCTCTTGTCTTCCCTTGGACATTTCTCTTGTCTTCCCTTGGACATCTCTCCTGTCTTCCCTTGGACATTTCTCTTGTCTTCCCTTGGACATTTCTCTTGTCTTCCCTTGGACATCTCTCCTATCTTCCCTTGGACATTTCTCTTGTCTTCCCTTGGACATATCTCTTGTCTTTTCTTGGACATATCTCTTGTCTTTTCTTGGACATCTCTCATGTCTTCCCTTGGACATCTCTCTTGTCTTCCCTTGGACATCTCTCTTGTCTTCCCTTGGACATTTCTCTTGTCTTCCCTTGGACATATCTCTTGTCTTTTCTTGGACATCTCTCATGTCTTCCCTTGGACATCTCTCTTGTCTTCCCTTGGACATCTCTCTTGTCTTCCCTTGGACATCTCTCTTGTCTTCCCTTGGACATCTCTCTTGTCTTCCCTTGGATTCCGGTGTCCTTATGTGCTGCCATCACATGTAATTTTCCCTGCTCCAGCATTTATTCCATGCTACATAGGCTGGCAGCCAAGCGACTCCTCTGGTGGCTTACTGGCCGTTTCCCATCCTTTACTCAACAGGCACCCCAGGAGCGCCTGGTCATTTGGTTGTTTTTGTGAACACGCATGTGATCCGATTCTGGTGCGGACCAAAAAAAGGTCCTGTGCGACTTAGGTCCGAATGCGATGCAAATTCAGCCATACAATCTGTATCGCTGAATTCGCAACGCACAGACATCCCATGTGATTTGCAGAGCAGTGCGCTCCGAATCGCATGTGATGTCTGTCATTGCATGTGTGGTGAACCCGGGACACAGTCTTTGATTTCAGAAATTTTTGCAGTTCGAATTTGACTGGAATTAAATGTAAAATTTAACTCAAATTTCAATTTGAATTTCCAAAATTCAGACGAATTTTGTTTCATGATTTGGCGCATTTGGTAAACTTTGTTTATACTGTAATTCAGGTATTCGGATATATCCAAATCTCTGAATAATGAAAAATGTGTCCAAATATTTATTCGGGACGTAACGAACCGCACGTGTCTATAGGATTCTTTATGCATTGACAAACCTCCTTAGACCCAGTCTGCCTGGACAGTATGGTTACCTGCTGATTTGGCACCATCTTAACCGGTTCTGGACTGTCCACTGCATATATACTGCGGCAGGGCGGCCCTCCTGCGCGAACCGACGTAGGGCTACGTCGGTTGCGCGCCTGTAGCTAGGGGGCGAGCACGCACCGCCGCTGGCGCGCTCCCGTCTTCATTTGGCAGCGGGGACTCCAATGCACGGGGCCGGCGGCTCCGATTGCCGCCTGACACCTGCGATCGCTTCCCGCTGAGAGAGAAGGACGGTCGGCTGTTGTAAACACAGCTGACCGTTCTCTCTGCAATGATCATAGAGAGCCTGTGATCCTTCTATATAGGAACACAGGTCTCCTATGATCATTTCACAAGTCCTTCACCCATACAGTTAGAATCACTCCCCTAGGCTCACACCTACTGTAACCCTTTGATCACCCCTGGGTTAACCCCTTCCCTTCCTTCTATATAGGATCACATGTCTCTATGGTGATTACTGTAGTAATGTCACTGGTCCCCCCAAAAAAATGTCAAAAATGTCAGTTAGGGGTCCGATCTGTCCGCCGCAATGTCGCAGTCCCGCAAAAAAAATCGCTGATCGCCGCCATTACTCGTAAAAAAATTAAAAACAATAAAAATGACATAATACTTTCCCGTAGTTTGTAGACGCGATAACTGTTGCGCAAACCAATCAAAATACACTTATTGCGATTTTTTGTTTTTACCAAAAATATGTAGCAGAAAACAAATTGGCCTAAAATGTTAAAAAATTTAGATTTTTACATTTTTTTTTTTTTTTGTCATATAGCAGAATGAGAGAAATATTGCTTTTTTTTGTTTATAGCGCAAAAAATAAAAACCGCACAGGTGATCAAATACCTCCAAAGGTAAGCGCTATTTGTGGAAAACTATGAACATCAATTTGTTTTTGGGTACAGCGTCGCACGACCGCGCAATTGTCCGTTAAAATAACGCAGTGCCGAATCGCAAAATATGGCCTGCACATTAAGGGGGAAAATCCTTTCCGGTCCAGAAGTGGTTAAAGAAGTTGTAAAGGCAGAAGGTGCATTTTATGCATTAAAATAAAAAAGCCTTCTGTGTGCAGTTCTCCCCTCAAATCCCCCTCCCCCCCAAAATACTTACCTGAGCCCCATCTTTATCCAGCGATGTTGCAGGAGTTTCTAAGCTGCCCGGGACTCCCCTCCTCATTGGCTGAAACAGCAGGGTGACGCGATTGGCTCCCGCTGCTTTCAATCAAAGTCCGTCAGCCAATCAAGCGAGAGAGGGGGCAGGACAGAGTCATGGCTCCATGTCTGTATGGACAAAGGAAACTGTGACTCCGCACAGGTGCCCCCCATAGTAATCTGCTTGCTGTGTGAGGGCCAGTGGCGGCTGGTGCTCAAACTTTTTGGGTGGGACGCAAACAGAAAAATGTAATAGGCATTGCTTTGCGGCAAAAAACGCTGTAAAAAATTGCGTGACTTTGAGGTCACAAAAGTGTGAAAGGGGCCTTCAGTAATTAAGGTATAGTGTGCCCCCTTTCAATGCAGAGAGACCAGCGTGCCCCCTTTCAATGCAGAGAGACCAGCATGCCCCCTTCAATGCAGAGAGACCAGCGTGCCCCCTTTCAATGCACAGAGACCAGCATGCCCCCTTTCAATGCAGAGAGACCAGCGTGCCCCCTTTCAATGCAGAGAGACCAGCATGCCCCCTTTCAATGCAGAGAGACCAGCGTGCCCCCTTTCAATGCACAGAGACCAACCTGACCCCTTTCAATGCAGAGTGACCAGCGTGCCCCCTTTCAATGCAGAGAGACCAGCATGCCCCCTTTCAATGCAGAGAGACCAGCGTGCCCCCTTTCAATGCACAGAGACCAGCCTGACCCCTTTCAATGCAGAGTGACCCGCGTGCCCCCTTTCAATGCACAGAGACCAGCCTGACCCCTTTCAATGCAGAGTGCCCCGCGTGCCCCCTTTCAATGCACAGAGACCAACCTGACACCTTTCAATGCAGAGTGACCAGCGTGCCCCCTTTCAATGCACAGAGACCAGCCTGACCCCTTTCAATGCAGAGAGACCAGCCTGACCCCTTTCAATGCAGAGAGACCAGCCTGACCCCTTTCAATGCAGAGAGACCAGCGTGCCCCCTTTCATGCACAGAGACCAGCCTGACCCCTTTCAATGCAGAGTGACCCGCGTGCCCCCTTTCAATGCACAGAGACCAACCTGACCCCTTTCAATGCAGAGTGACCAGCGTGCCCCCTTTCAATGCACAGAGACCAGCCTGACCCCTTTCAATGCAGAGTGACCCGCGTGCCCCCTTTCAATGCACAGAGACCAACGTGACCCCTTTCAATGCAGAGTGACCAGCGTGCCCCCTTTCAATGCACAGAGACCAGCATGCCCCCTTTCAATGCAGAGAGACCAGCGTGCCCCCTTTCAATGCAGAGAGACCAGCATGCCCCCTTTCAATGCAGAGAGACCAGCGTGCCCCCTTTCAATGCACAGAGACCAACCTGACCCCTTTCAATGCAGAGTGACCAGCGTGCCCCCTTTCAATGCAGAGAGACCAGCATGCCCCCTTTCAATGCAGAGAGACCAGCATGCCCCCTTTCAATGCAGAGAGACCAGCGTGCCCCCTTTCAATGCAGAGAGACCAGCATGCCCCCTTTCAATGCAGAGAGACCAGCGTGCCCCCTTTCAATGCACAGAGACCAGCCTGACCCCTTTCAATGCAGAGTGACCCGCGTGCCCCCTTTCAATGCACAGAGACCAGCCTGACCCCTTTCAATGCAGAGTGACCCGCGTGCCCCCTTTCAATGCAGAGAGACCAGCATGCCCCCTTTCAATGCAGAGAGACCAGCGTGCCCCCTTTCAATGCACAGAGACCAGCGTGCCCCCTTTCAATGCACAGAGACCAGCGTGCCCCCTTTCAATGCACAGAGACCAGAGTGCCCCCTTTCAATGCACAGAGACGAACGTGCCCCCTTTCAATGCACAGAGACCAGCGTGCCCCCTTTCAATGCACAGAGACCAGCGTGACCCCTTTCAATGCACAGACCAGTGTGCCCCCTTTCAATGCACAGAGACCAGCATGCCCCCTTTCAATGCACAGAGACCAGCGCGCCCCCTTTCAATGCACAGAGACCAGCGTTCCCCTTTTCAATGCACAGAGACCAGAGTGCCCCCTTTCAATGCACAGAGACCAGAGTGACCTCTTTCAATGCACAGAGACCAGCGTGCCCCCTTTCAATGCATAGAGACCAGCGTGCCCCCTTTCAATGCACAGAGATCAGCGTTCCCCCTTTCAATGCAGTGACCAGTGTGCCCCCCTTCAATGCAGAGATCGTTGTGCCCCCTTTCAATGCAGAGATGCCAGCGTGCCCCCTTTCAATGCACAGAAACCAGGGTGCCCCCTTTCAATGCAGAGAGACCAGCGTGCCCCCTTTCAATGCACAGAGACCAGCGTGCCCCCTTTCAATGCACAGAGACCAGCGTGCCCCCTTTCAATGCAGTGACCAGCGTGCCCCCCTTTCAATGCACAGAGATCAGCGTGTCCCCTTTCAATGCAGTGACGAGCGTGCCCCCTTTCAATGCAGAGATCGTTGTGCCCCCTTTCAATGCAGAGATGCCAGCGTGCCCCCTTTCAATGCACAGAGACCAGCGTGCCCCCTTTCAATGCACAGAGACCAGCGTGCCCCCTTTCAATGCACAGAGACCAACCTGACCCCTTTCAATGCAGAGTGACCAGCGTGCCCCCTTTCAATGCACAGAGACCAGCCTGACCCCTTTCAATGCAGAGTGACCCGCGTGCCCCCTTTCAATGCACAGAGACCAACGTGACCCCTTTCAATGCAGAGTGACCAGCGTGCCCCCTTTCAATGCACAGAGACCAGCATGCCCCCTTTCAATGCAGAGAGACCAGCGTGCCCCCTTTCAATGCAGAGAGACCAGCATGCCCCCTTTCAATGCAGAGAGACCAGCGTGCCCCCTTTCAATGCACAGAGACCAACCTGACCCCTTTCAATGCAGAGTGACCAGCGTGCCCCCTTTCAATGCAGAGAGACCAGCATGCCCCCTTTCAATGCAGAGAGACCAGCATGCCCCCTTTCAATGCAGAGAGACCAGCGTGCCCCCTTTCAATGCAGAGAGACCAGCATGCCCCCTTTCAATGCAGAGAGACCAGCGTGCCCCCTTTCAATGCACAGAGACCAGCCTGACCCCTTTCAATGCAGAGTGACCCGCGTGCCCCCTTTCAATGCACAGAGACCAGCCTGACCCCTTTCAATGCAGAGTGACCCGCGTGCCCCCTTTCAATGCAGAGAGACCAGCATGCCCCCTTTCAATGCAGAGAGACCAGCGTGCCCCCTTTCAATGCACAGAGACCAGCGTGCCCCCTTTCAATGCACAGAGACCAGCGTGCCCCCTTTCAATGCACAGAGACCAGAGTGCCCCCTTTCAATGCACAGAGACGAACGTGCCCCCTTTCAATGCACAGAGACCAGCGTGCCCCCTTTCAATGCACAGAGACCAGCGTGACCCCTTTCAATGCACAGACCAGTGTGCCCCCTTTCAATGCACAGAGACCAGCATGCCCCCTTTCAATGCACAGAGACCAGCGCGCCCCCTTTCAATGCACAGAGACCAGCGTTCCCCTTTTCAATGCACAGAGACCAGAGTGCCCCCTTTCAATGCACAGAGACCAGAGTGACCTCTTTCAATGCACAGAGACCAGCGTGCCCCCTTTCAATGCATAGAGACCAGCGTGCCCCCTTTCAATGCACAGAGATCAGCGTTCCCCCTTTCAATGCAGTGACCAGTGTGCCCCCCTTCAATGCAGAGATCGTTGTGCCCCCTTTCAATGCAGAGATGCCAGCGTGCCCCCTTTCAATGCACAGAAACCAGGGTGCCCCCTTTCAATGCAGAGAGACCAGCGTGCCCCCTTTCAATGCACAGAGACCAGCGTGCCCCCTTTCAATGCACAGAGACCAGCGTGCCCCCTTTCAATGCAGTGACCAGCGTGCCCCCCTTTCAATGCACAGAGATCAGCGTGTCCCCTTTCAATGCAGTGACGAGCGTGCCCCCTTTCAATGCAGAGATCGTTGTGCCCCCTTTCAATGCAGAGATGCCAGCGTGCCCCCTTTCAATGCACAGAGACCAGCGTGCCCCCTTTCAATGCACAGAGACCAGCGTGCCCCCTTTCAATGCACAGAGACCAGCGTGCCCCCTTTCAATGCAGTGACCAGCGTGCCCCCTTCAATGCAGAGATCATCGTGCCCCCTTTCAATGCAGAGAGATCAGTGTGCCCCCTTACAATGCACAGAGACCAGCGTGCCCCCTTTTAATGCACAGTGACCAGCGTGCCCCCTTTCAATGCACAGAGATCAGCGTGTCCCCTTTCAATGCAGTGACGAGCGTGCCCCCTTCAATGCAGAGATCGTTGTGCCCCCTTTCAATGCAGAGATGCCAGCGTGCCCCCTTTCAATGCACAGAAACCAGGGTGCCCCCTTTCAATGCAGAGAGACCAGCGTGCCCCCTTTCAAATCACAGAGACCAGCATGCCCCCTTTCAATGCACAGAGACCAGCCTGAACCCTTTCAATGCAGAGTGACCCGCGTGCCCCCTTTCAATGCACAGAGACCAGCCTGACCCCTTTCAATGCAGAGAGACCAGCGTGCCCCCTTTCAATGCACAGAGACCAGCGTGCCCCCTTTCAATGCACAGAGACCAGCGTGCCCCCTTTCAATGCACAGAGACCAGCGTGCCCCCTTTCAATGCACAGAGATGAACGTGCCCCCTTTCAATGCACAGAGACCAGCGTGCCCCCTTTCAATGCACAGAGACCAGCGTGACCCCTTTCAATGCACAGAGACCAGTGTGCCCCCTTTCAATGCACAGAGACCAGTGTGCCCCCTTTCAATGCACAGAGACCAGCGTGCCCCCTTTCAATGCACAGAGACCAGCGTTCCCCCTTTCAATGCACAGAGACCAGAGTGCCCCCTTTCAATGCACAGAGACCAGCGTGACCTCTTTCAATGCACAGAGACCAGCGTGCCCCCTTTCAATGCACAGAGATCAGCGTTCCCCCTTTCAATGCAGTGACCAGTGTGCCCCCCTTCAATGCAGAGATCGTTGTGCCCCCTTTCAATGCAGAGATGCCAGCGTGCCCCCTTTCAATGCACAGAAACCAGGGTGCCCCCTTTCAATGCAGAGAGACCAGCGTGCCCCCTTTCAATGCACAGAGACCAGCGTGCCCCCTTTCAATGCACAGAGACCAGCGTTCCCCCTTTCAATGCAGTGACCAGCGTGCCCCCTTCAATGCAGAGATCATCGTGCCCCCTTTCAATGCAGAGAGATCAGTGTGCCCCCTTACAATGCACAGAGACCAGCGTGCCCCCTTTTAATGCACAGTGACCAGCGTGCCCCCTTTCAATGCACAGAGATTAGCGTGTCCCCTTTCAATGCAGTGACGAGCGTGCCCCCCTTCAATGCAGAGATCGTTGTGCCCCCTTTCAATGCAGAGATACCAGCGTGCCCCCTTTCAATGCACAGAAACCAGGGTGCCCCCTTTCAATGCAGAGAGACCAGCGTGCCCCCTTTCAAATCACAGAGACCAGCATGCCCCCTTTCAATGCACAGAGACCAACGTGCCCCCTTTCAATGCACAGAGACCAGCGTGCCCCCTTTCAATGCACAGAGACCAGTGTGCCCCCTTTCAATGCACAGAGATCAGCGTGCCCCCTTTCAATGCACAGTGACCAGCATGCCCCCTTTCAATGCACAGAGACCAGCGTGTCCCCTTTCAATGCACAGAGACCAGCGTGCCCCCTTTCAATGCACAGAGATCAGCGTGCCCCCTTTCAATGCAGTGACCAGTGTGCCCCCTTCAATGCAGAGATCATCGTGCCCCCTTTCAATGCAGAGAGACCAGCGTGCCCCCTTTCAATGCACAGAGACCAGCGTGGCCCCTTTCAATGCACAGAGATCAGTGTGCCCCCTTTCAATGCAGTGACCAGCGTGCCCCCTTTCAATCTTTCAATGCAGTGACCAGCATGCCCCCTTTCAATGCAGAGATCATCGTGCCCTCTTTCAATGCAGAGTGACCAGCGTGTACTTACCTCAGGCAGCAGCGGCGTCTCCACAAGTCCTCAGTCCTCCCGCCTCCTCCTCGGCCAATGGCATGGTGTTTGCCTTTCAGTCAATCAGGAAGCGGGAGGACCGCTTCCTGATTGGCCAGGAGAAGGATCCGTGTGACAATAGCCAATTTTCATTCGCTATTGTCACACAATGAGTGGGCTCGGGGCGCACTGCTCTGCGCCCCGGGTCCACCCTTTGCTGAAGCCTATTAGAGCCTCTCTAATAGAGCTCTAATCAGGTGATACAAAAAAAAAAGCCCTATTGAACCCCAACGCACCGGCCGCCACTGGTGGGGGCACTCAACAGGGGGGAAGGGCCAGGAGAGCTGAAGAGGGACCCGAGAAGAGGAGGATAGGGGCTTCTCTGTACAAAACCAACTACATAGAGGAGGAAAGTGTAACATGTTTGTTATTAAAAAAAAGAAAAAAAAATTAAACTTTACGATTTTATTTAGTTTAATTTTACTTTAACCCCTTGCTGTCCAGCTGCCATAGTTTTACTGCGGCAGGTCGGCTCTGTCCCGCGACATGACGTACCTGTACATCACTTTGCGGGACCGCTAGCAGGGGTGCGCGCACCCACTGGCCACAGGGGGAGCCAATCAGCGCTGAAATTGTAAACATGGAAGACCGCCAAATGACATTGTAAACGCGGCAGACCGCTGTTCAGTCAGTTATGAACACAGGGATCCTCCTATTTAGGAACACAGGTCCTTGTATTGATTTCACAAGCCCATCCCCCACACAGTTAGAAAACACTCCCCTAGGCATACAGTTACTCTTTGATCACCCCGGGAATAAGACATTAAGTAAGGTCACTGGTCCCCCCAAAAGTGTCAAAAATGTCAGTTAGGGGTCCGATCTGTCCGCCGCAATGTCGCAGTCCCGCTAAAAATCGCAGATCGCCGCCATTACTAGTAAAAATATAAATAAATAAATAAAAATGATATACAGTAAATCTTTCCCCTAGTTTTTAGACGCGATAACTTTTGCGCAAAGCAATCAAAATACGCTTATTGGGATTTTTTTTTTATCAAAAATATGTAGCAGAATAAAAATTGGCCTAAAATGATGAAAAAAAATTAGATTTTTACACTTTATTGGGAATGTTATATAGCAGAATGTGAAAAATATTGTTTTTTTTAATCAGAATTGTCGCTCTTTTTATTTTTATAGCGCAAAAAATAAAAATCACACAGGGGATCAAATTCCACCAAAAGAAAGCTCTATATATGGGAAAAAAAGGACATCAATTTTATTTGGGTACAGCATTGCAGGACCGCGCAATTGTCCGTTAAAATAACGCAGCGCCGAATCGCAAAAAATGGCCTGGTCATTAAGGGTGAAAATCTTCCGGTCCAGAAGTGGTTAATGAAGGTGCAACATTTAGCGAGGCACATCTAAGTATGCCGGCATCAAAATATGGAGGCATCTGGGGTAAAGCTGTCTACAGAGACCGTCCTCTGCACCGCCAGCTCTCACCGCTGTCAGTCTGCAGTAGTGGCCGGGAATACTACCCTGCAGGAGAGCGATCTGAAAGCGAGGCTTGAAGCGCAGTGTGGAAGGGATGACGTCCATGGCGGTGCGGAGGACGGTCTACGTGGACAGCTTTACCCCAGATGCCTCCATATTTAGATGTGCTCAATTTAATCATCAACCATGTGAATTCCTAAATGTTGAACCTTCATTAAATGTAACCATATTGCTACACTTAGAGGCGCCCTCTTCTCTTTTATACTCAGTTATGACCTGACCCTACTTGTTTATCAAGATAAATTTGCTTGTCTTGCAAAACGCTCTCAAACCAAGTTACTCTCAATCCAAGGTTTTACTGTACTAACACTGACTGAGGGAACAGAAAAGAAATGGGTAGCGTCTAGCTAGAACTGAACTAAGTACCACTAAATTGGAGGGGAGGACGGAGGGAAAAACCAAAATCACAAAAGTAAATCTGTAGTTCATTCAAGACCACCACTAGATGTCAGCATACTACTGAACAACAATGACCTGATGCGGTTCAAAAGAAAGTGGGGCAAAACACTCCCTGCCTGAAATCAGCATAGTAATCAAGAGAGAGATTCCTTTATTAAACAAGATTCACCTGTTCAGGGGAGGACCGGGCCAGGGGGCAATTGCCCCCCCCCCCCCCCGGGCCTCTCTGACTGCACCAACTTGTCCATTGTTTGGCTTGGTGATAAGGTGCATTAAGGCAATGGAAATCAGGGGAGGACTGGGTCAGTGGGTGGGGGGGGGCAATTGCCCCCCCCCCCCCGGCCTCTCTGACTGCACCAACTTGTCCATTGTTTGGCTTGGTGATAAGGTGCATTAAGGCAATGGAAATCAGGGGAGGACTGGGTCAGGGGGTGGGGGGGGGGGCAATTGCCCCCCGGGCCATTCTAAATGCCTTTTTAAAAAGGCTGCACCGTTTCTGCCAAAAGCATGCCTAAAGGATTCCTGGTAAAATCTCCCCACTGCTGACCTACTGAGAGCGGGAGGAAGACAAGGACAAAGCGCAGGCCTTTCCCCACCCCCCAGCATGGATGGTGTAAACTGTGTCTGAGCAGAGGCCGGTTCCATGCCCCACTGGAGAATCTTCTCCCCCAGGCAGCCTCGACTGAGCTGTCCCAGCTCCCCCAAACTGCCCGCTGATGGCCAGGTCAGGAACTCAGATTCGGTCGATAAGTAGAGAGTATCTGGAGCGGAGTTTAAGCCTAGAAGGGGGGTCAGGAGGAGGCCGGGAAGAGGGAGAGTGGGAGGGGGGCCGCGTCGCTGCACCATGGGCCTCTGGTTTGTACTTGCCCCCCGATGGCCAGGTCGGGAACTCAGATTCGGCCGATAAGTAGAGAGTATCTGGAGCGGAGTTTCAGCCTAGAAGGGGGGTCAGGAGGAGGGAGTGTGGGGGGGGGCTGAGTCACTGCACCATGGGCCTCTGGTTTGTACTTGCCCCCTGGGTCGAAAGTTGCCAGTCTGCCCCTGCACCTGTCACATCAGAATAAGATTCCCCTATTACAGTATATGCCCCCATATTATACATAGGGGCAAGCTCTTATGGAAAATAATACAAAGCTACATGCTGAGGACTGCCAAGTCCCCGGATTTCCACTGCATGGACCTAAGTGAAGGACATGGCACAGAGACCTCCTGGAATGGTCATGCTGAGGACATACCTGTTACACACAGCACGGTGACACCGATATAGAATTGTCTCATTGTTCTCCTCCAGCCGGAATCCAGCCGGTGGACCCCTCCGGTAATGAATAGATGCAGCAACAACGCCCAGTATACAGAGAACAGACGATGGCTGTAAGATGTGTCTACTGTATGTAGGACGGAGGATGTGGTACAGAAAGAAAGGTTTCTACATTCACCATAAAATGTGGGCATCTGACTAATTATGAAGAATGTTCCTCTTTTAGTCAGACTTGGGACAATATCCAATCCCTTCTGCTAGGCAGCAATTAGAACTGAACTCCAGGAATTCAGCCCCTGTGAATTAAAATGTGGAGATCATGAGCCAAGTCCAACAAGGTGCCTGCTACCTCCTGGACATATCTCTTTAAATTCACATTGGGCAGTTTTATGGCGATCCCTGAGTACAGTATCACTAAACCATAGCTACCATTTATTGCATATATACAGAAGTACAGAAGACGCTATAGCTATAGTGCTGAATGGGGCACTAAGTCATCTGAGTACCCAGGAAACTACAATACTCAACAAAAATAAAAGGAGCACTCTGAAAACACATCAAATCTCAATGGGGAAAAAAAATATCATGCAGGATATCTATACTGGTATGGACTGGGTAATATGTTAGGATCTATACTGGTATGGACTGGGTAATGTGTTAGGATCTATACTGGTACGGTCTGGGTAACGTGTTAGGATCTATACTGATATGGACTGGGTAATGTGTTAGGATCTATACTGGTATGGACTGGGTAACATGTTAGGATCTATACTGGTATGGACTGGGTAATGTGTTAGGATCTATACTGGTATGATCTGGGTAATGTGTTAGAATCTATACTGGTATGGACTGGGTTTTATGTTAGGATCTATACTGGTATGGACTGGGTAATGTGTTAGGATCCATACTGGTATGGACTGGGTAACATGTTAGGATCTATACTGGTATGGACTGGGTAATGTGTTAGGATCTATACTGGTATGATCTGGGTAATGTGTTAGAATCTATACTGATATGGACTGGGTAATGTGTTAGGATCTATACTGATATGGACTGGGTAATGTGTTAGGATCTATACTGGTACGGTCTGGGTAACATGTTAGGATCTATACTGGTATGGACTGGGTAATGTGTTAGGATCTATACTGGTATGATCTGGGTAATGTGTTAGAATCTATACTGATATGGACTGGGTAATGTGTTAGGATCTATACTGATATGGACTGGGTAGTGTGTTAGGATCTATACTGGTACGGTCTGGGTAACGTGTTAGGATCTATACTGGTATGGACTGGGTAATGTGTTAGGATCTATACTGGTATGGACTGGGTAACATGTTAGGATCTATACTGGTATGGACTGGGTAATGTGTTAGGATCTATACTGGTATGATCTGGGTAATGTGTTAGAATCTATACTGGTATGGACTGGGTTTTATGTTAGGATCTATACTGGTATGGACTGGGTAACGTGTTAGGATCTATACTGGTATGGACTGGATAATGTGTTAGGGTCTATACTGGTATGGACTGGGTAATGTGTTAGGATCTATACTGGTATGGACTGGGTAATGTGTTAGGAAGGAAAGGATGCCACAACGTTTGATGGAAATGAAAAAAAGCAGATCGCCGTCATTACTAGCAAAAAAAATAAATAAAAATGACATAACTCTTTCCCGTAGTTAGTAGACGCGATAACTTTTGCGCTAACCAATCAAAATACGCTTATTGCTATTTTTTTTACCAAAAATATGTAGCAGAAAACAAATTGGCCTAAAATGTTAAAAAATTTTGATTTTTACATTTTTTTTTGAGAATATCATATAGGAGAATGTGAAAAATATAGTTTTTTTTTTTTTTTTCAAAATTGTCGCTAATTTTTTTGTTTATAGCGCAAAAAATATTAATCGTAAAAGTGATCAAATACCACCAAAAGAAAGCTCTATTTGTGGGAAAAAAAGAACATAAATTTTGTTTGGGTACAGCGTCGCACGACCGTGCAATTGTCCGTTAAAATAACGCAGTGCCGAATCGCAAAATATGGCCTGGTCATTAAGGGGGCAAATCCTTCCCGTCTTAAAGTGGTTAAAGACACCCCGAAAATGAAAGTGAAAAAATGATGCAGCAGGCTAGTTTATTTTGTTGAAATTTCATTGCAGCAACTCAGAATGGCCCTCAGTAATTTGTATGGCCCCCACGTGTTTGTATGCATGCCTGACAATGTTGGGGCATGCTCCTAATGCAGGGGTAATGAATTAAAATTCAAGGAGGTCCGGTTGCTAAAATTTTCTTTGGGCCGAGGTCCGAATCTGAAGTCTGAGCTATGACTCAGAAAGATGGGCAAAACAAAAACGTGTCCATCAGCGTTGCTCTTAACATAAAATATGCCCATTTGAGTGCCCCCTAACATAAAATGTGTCCATCAGCGTGCCCCTTAACATAAAATAAGGAGCACGCTGATGGGCACATTTTATGTTAGGGGGCACTCTGATGGGCACATTTTGTTAGGGGGCACACTGATGGGCAAAACAAAACGTGTCCATCAGTGTTGCTCTTAACATAAAATGTGCCCATCAGAGTGCCCCCTAACATAAAATGTGCCCATCAGCGTGACCCTTAGCATAAAATTTGCCCATCAGCGTGCCCCCTAGCATAAAATTTGCCCATCGGCGTGACCCTTAGCATAAAATTTGCTCATCAGCGTGCCTCCTAGCATAAAATGTGCCCATCGGCGTGACCCTTAGCATAAAATTTGCCCATCAGCATGCCCCTTAACATAAAATATGCCCATCAGTGTGACCCTAACATAAAATAAGGGGAACGCTGATGGGCACATTTTATGTTAGGGGGCATTCTGATGGGCACATTTTATGTTAGGGGCACTTTGATGGGCACATTTTATGTTAGGCGGCATTCTGATGGGCATATTTTATGTTAAGGGGAACTCTAATGGGCATATTTTATGTTAAGGGGAACTCTAATGGGCATATTTTATGTTAAGGGGAACTCTAATGGGCATATTTTATGTTAAGAGCAACGCTGATGGACACGTTTTGTTTTGCCCATCAGCGTGCCCCTTAACATAAAATGTTCCCATTAGAGTGCCCCATATGTTAAGGGGCACTCTAATGGGAACATTTTATGTTAAGGGGCACTCTAATGGGAACATTTTATGTTAAGGGGCACGCTGATGGGCAAAACAAAACGTGTCTATCAGCGTTGCTCTTAACATAAAATATGCCCATTAGAGTTCCCCTTAACATAAAATATGCCCATTAGAGTTCCCCTTAACATAAAATATGCCCATTAGAGTTCCCCTTAACATAAAATATGCCTATTAGAGTGCCCCTTAACATAAAATTTGCCCATCAGCGTGACCCTTAACATAAAATAAGGCGCACGCTGATGGGCACATTTTATGCTAGGGGGGACTCTAATAGGCATATTTTATGGGGCACTCTAATGGACACAAATGTGTGCCCCTTAACAAAATATGCCCATCAGTCTGCATTTTATAAAAATGTGCCCCACATACCTTTGGGAGCAGAAAATGCGGGAGCCAGGAGCAGCGAACATCAGAGGGGCAGGGCGTGCTCGCGGCTAGGCTGAGTGTGAGAGTCAGGAGCCGCAGTTAGGAGCAGGGGGGCGGGGCCCGCTCGTGACGTCACGCCCCAACTCGCGGCTGGCTGGGAGGGAGCCGAAGAAAGAAGCAGGGGGCGGGGCGCACACCCGTAATGTCACTGGTTGCTGGGACACCCGCGGTCCCAGCAAACTAATAACTACTTACAGTGGCGGCCTGACGGGTCCGGGCGGAAGCATCGTGCGGGCCGCTCCTGGACCGCGGGCCGCCATTTAGTGACGGCTGTCCTAATGAGACAACGGATGGTGTCCTGGGGTATTTCCTCACAGATCTGGACCAGGACATCACTGAGCTCCTAAACAGACTGAGGTACAACCTGGTGGCGTCGAATGGACCGAAACAGAATGTCCCAGAGGTGTTCTATTGGATTTAGGTCAGGGGAGCGTGGGGGCCCTTCAATGGTATCAATTCCTTCATCCTCCAGGAACTGGCTGCATACTCTCACCACATGAGGCCGGGCATTGTAGTGCACCAGGAGGAACCCAGGACCCACTGCACCAGCGTAGGGTCTGACAATGGGTCCAAGGATTTCATCCTGATACCTAATGACAGTCAGGGTTCCATTGTCTAGCTTGTAGAGGTCACTGACCCACCACCAAACTGGTCATGCTGAACGATGTTACAGGCAGCATAATGTTCTCCACGGCTTCTCCTGACCCTTTCACGTCTGTCACATGTGCTCAGGGTGAACTCTGCTCTCATCTGTGAAAAGTACAGGGTGCCAGTGGGGGACCTGCCAATTCTGGTGTTCAATCGCAAATGCCAATCGAGGTCCACATTTGCAGGCAGTGAGCTCAGGGCCCACTAGAGGACGTCAGGCCACCTTTAGAATGTTTGGTCAGAGACATTCACACCAGTGTCCTGCTGGAGGTCATTTTGTAGGGCTCTGGCAGAGCTCATCCTGTTCCTCCACAGAGGAGCAGATACCGGTCCTGCTGATGGGTTAAGGACTTTCTATGGCCCCTTCCAGCTCTCCTAGAGTAACTGCCTGTCTCCTGGAATCTCCTCCATGCTCCTGAGACTGGGAGACACAGCAAACCTTCTGGCAATGGGAGGTATTGATGTGCCATCCTGGAGGAGTTGGACTGCCTGTGCAACCTCTATAGGGTCCAGGTATCTCCTCATACTACCAGTAGTGACACTGACCCCCCTCTATAGGGTCCAGGTATGGCCTCATGCTACCAGTAGTGACACCGACCCTGGCCAAATGCAAAACTAGCGAAAAACACTCAGAAAAGATGAGTAGGGGAAAAAAAATGCCATCTGTAAAACCATTCCTATTTTGGAGGTTGTCTCATTGTTGCCCATCTAGCAGAGTTGTATAAAGCACTCGAAACCCATACTTGAGTAAAAGTACAAGTGCTCGATCAAAAAGTGACTTGAGTAGAAGTGGAAGTGCTCGATCAAAAAGTGACTTGAGTAGAAGTACTAAAGTATTCAACATTTTTTGTACTTAAGTATTGCAAGTCGTTTTTTTTTTAAATTTTGCTACTCAAGTACTGAAAGTAAAAGTACAAGTACTGTGTTATGTAGTTATTAAAGAAAGAAGTCAAAAGTTTGAACATCATATTGTTTTTTATTATTTCAAATGCAGCTTTTATTTATACATACAGTAGCATTTACTTTCGTATGCGCTGATAATACACATGTTTTGAGCTTCATGTAACCTGCCATCTACTGTTCTGGCAGTGGTAATTTTTATAATTGTAACGAGTAACTATGCAGCACAAAAAAAAAATATCGGAGTAGAAGTATTGAAATCATCAAAAAAATGTAGTGAAGTAAAAGTGGAAGTAGGAGAAAAAAATTCTACTCTAGGAAAGTACAGATACCGCCTTTCCGTACTTAAGTACAGTAGTGAAGTAGTTCTACTTAGTTACTATACATCTCTGCCATCTAGTGCACCTGTTGTGTTATTTTCATTAACACCAAAACTGATTAACAACCCCCTCTGCTACTTAACTGACCAGATCAATATCTCAGGAGTTTACTTGAGTAGATGCTATACTCTGATAAAAAGTGTTCCTTTAATTTTTTGAGCAGTGTATATAAGGATGCCATTCATAGATTATAGCTCTCTGCCTTTAATACCATCATTCCCGATCGGTTAGTTAAAAAAATTCTAAAATTGGATTTGCCTCCTTTCATTTTATCCTTGATAAGGAATCCATTTTAGTAAATCTCTTACAGGTGGTTAAACATTTGTCTCTACCCAGCGAGAGTCAAGCACTGGAGAACCGCAGGGTTGTGTGCCGAGACCCTTTATGCGCTATATACTTATGATTGTACCCCCTATTATGAGCCCAATAGTATGATCCAATGTTCAGATGACACTACCATAATCGGTTGTATCTGAGGAGCCGTACAGGAAGAAGGCTGATTGGATAGTACAATGGTGTACAGAAAACAATCTGACCCTAAATATAGGGAAAACCGAGGAATTGCTCATAGGTTTTAGGAGGAACAGGCTCGAACCAGCACCACTTTTTATTAAGCATGCGTGTGTCCCAACTTTTACTTTTTTGGGAACTTACATTTCCGAAAAACCTATTATGGACAATGAATGTCAAAGCCATTAATAAAAAGTTCCAACAACGTCTAAATTTCCTAAGGCTCCTCAGGAAGAGTGGCTTGGAAAAGAAGGTAGTGGAGACCTTCTACCATTCCACCATACTATCCTATTGTATTCTAGATTGGTATCCTAATTGTACGCAGCAGTGTTAATTTCGTCGACTAAAACGTTTTCGTCAACTAAATTAACACAATTTTAGTCGACTAAATTACGACTAAAACTAAAACAATTCAGATGACTAAAATACGACTAACACTAAAATGGCATTTTAGTCAAAAGACTATAACTAAAACTAAATCGAAATTTGCTGCCAAAATTAACACTGGTGCATGCCCAAAGCTTAATACCATAAATAACATATTTGATTTTTCACTCCAGGACCAGCAGTAGTATATAATGAGTTTGGAAATTGTAGAGAAATGCTTAAATAATGCATTACAAATCACAATTGAACTACACCCATTCCATTATAGATGACTAAAATGAGTTTTAGTCGACTAAAATGTACTGCAGTTTTAGTCGACTAAATACGACTAAAACTAAAACACTTGCAGAGGACTAAAATGGGACTAAAAACTAAAATGCCATTTTAGTCCTAAGACTAAAACTAAAACTAAATTGAAATTTGCTGCCAAAATTAACACTGGTACGCAGGGAGATAAAAAAGCTTCCAGACCGCCCAGTGTGTATTTGCGTCGCTACTTTGATGTTAAATACCGGGGTTGTGGCAGCAGATAGCTGATATAACCCCGGTATATTCTTACACAGCAGGCGGACCGCTTAAACATGAAAGTGGTCCCAGCTGCAGGATAACTTTTTTGGGCGGCGGGAGAGGTGCCCCCCTCTGGCCACTTCCCGGTTGTTTTCCCTGCTCACCGGAGTCGTCCGATCCGATTCCCCTGTTTGAATGGGCAGAAAGTCGAGGGAGGACAAGATGGCCCCCACTCCACTCTATGCCCTTGGAGGACCGGAGTGACGTCGAAGACCACCTCCACCCTTAACCTTTTCCTGCCCTCGCTATAGCTGAAAGACAGCCTAAATTGCCAGGAGGGCATCCATGTACGTCCCCCGTGCATGAGCTGCCTGCGTGCCTCCGATCACTGGCTTCTGTCAGAAGCACCGCACACAGAGAGAGCCACTGCCACCTCATCTGTGCTCACCAGTGCCACCTTTCAATGCCCACCAGTGCCACCTATCAATGCCAATTAGTGCCTCATTATCAGTGTCACCTACCAGTGCCCATCAGTGCCACATATCAGTGCCAACTATCAGTGCCACCCATCAGTGCCCATCGGTGCCACCCATCAGTGACACCTACCAATGCCACCTATCAGTGCCACCTACCAATGTTGCCTTATCAGTGCCCATTAGTGCCACTTTATCAGTGCCACCCATCAGTGCCACCTATCAGTGCCCATCAGTGCCACCTATCAGTGCCACCCATCAGTGCCCATCGGTGCCACCCATCAGTGCCACCTATCAATGCCACCTATCAATACCCACCAGTGCCGCCTAATCAGTGTCCATTATTTCCACCTTATTAGTGCCCATCAGAGCAGTCTATCAGTGCCCATCAGTGCAGCCTCATCAGCGCACATCAGTGAAGGAGAAACATTACCTGTTTTATAACAAAACTATGAAAACTGTTTTTTTTTTTTTCAAAATTTTCGGTCTTTTTTTGTTTGTTTAGCAAAATATAAAAACCCCCAGCAGTGATTAAATACCACCAAAAGAAATCTCTATTTGTGTGGAAAAAAAATTATAAAAATGTAATTTGGGTACAGTGTTGCATGACCGCGCAATTGTCATTCACCACTTGCCGACTGCCTAACGCCGATCTACGTCGGCAGTCAGCCCCTCACAGGCAAAGTGACGTAGGGCTACGTCACTAGCTTGTGAGGGTCTAGGGAGCGAGCGCGCGCCCCCGGAGGGGTCACGGACCCCCCTGCGCGTGTGACCAGCGGACCCGATGTCCGCCGGTCACTCGGCGATCGGCGGGGGAGAGGGAGAATGTCAGGCAGCTTGTGTAAACAAGCCACCTGTCATTCTCCTCGGTGTAAAGACACTGATCACACGGATCTAGTATGTAGATCCGTTGATCAGTGTCCATACAGCTCAAGTCACAGCCAATCACAGTAGAAAGCACGCCCCTAGGGACACACACAGCCCCTCCCTTCCAAATAAAGTTAACCCCTTCACAACCAGTGTAATTTTACAGTAACAGTGCATATGTATAGCACTGATTACTGTAGAAATGTCACTGGTAACCCCAAAAGTGTCACAAATGTCAGTCAAGGGTCCGATCTGTCCGCCCCAATGTCGCAGTCCCGCAAAAAAAAAATCGCAGATCGCCGCCATTACGCGTTAAAAAAAAAACAACAAAAATGACAAAAATCTTTCCCTTTGTTAGTAGACGCGATAACTTTTGCGCAAACCAATCAAAATACGCTTTTTGCGATTTTTTTTACCAAACATAGGTAGCATAAAACAAATTGGCCGAAAATTTAAAAAAATTTTGAATTTTACTTTTTTTTTGGGGGGAATTTCTTGTAAAAAAATGTGAAAAATATTGCTATTTTTGCAAAATTGACGCTATTTTTTTTGTTTATAGCGCGTGATCAAAAAATCGCACAGGTGATCAAATACCACCAAAAGAAAGCTCTGTTTGTGGGAAAAAAAGGACGTCAAATTCGTTTAGGTACAGCGTCGCACGACCGCGCAATTGTCCGTTAAAGTCACGCAGTGCCGAATCGCAAAATACCCCCTGGTCAGGAAGGGGGTAAAATCTTCCGGGGCTTAAGTGGTTCAAAGTGTGACAGCGAATTGGCCTGGGCAGGAAGGGGAGGCCTGTGCAGGAGGCAAGTGGTTTAGGGGCCAATTTTTTTTTTCTTTGGGGGGGGGGGGTTACATTTTTTTTATTTTTTATCCCTTTGGGGGTAAATGTGAGGTGTGAGGTCTTTCTGACCCAAGATCTCACATTAAAGAGGACCTGTCCTGATTATTTCTATTACAAGGGATGTTTACATTGCTTGTAATAGGAATAACAGCGATCAAAACATTTTTTTAAAGGGACAGTGTAAAAATAAAAAATAACAAGTAAAATAAATAAGAAGAAAAAAAAAAAAATTTAAAGCGCCCGTTCCCCCAAGCTTGCACGGAGAAGCGAAAGCATACCCAAGTCACGCCCACGTATGTAAATGGTGTTCAAACTTCAAATAGCAATAATTCTAGCCCTAGACCTAGTCTATAAATCTAAACTGGTAACCTGTAGAAATTTTTAAAGTGTCACCTATGGAGATTTTGTAAGTACTGATGTTTGTTGCCATTCCACCAGTGTGCGCAATTTTAAAGCGTGACATGTTGGGTATCTATTTACTCAGCATAATATTATCTTTCACATTATAGAAAAAAATTGATAATTTTTATTGCAAATGTGTGATTGATAATTGCAATGTGTGAATAATGTGCGGAGTAGAAATGTAATTTCACTGTGAATTTGGTTTCTACAGTGACAATAGATCTTATCTTTCTACCAACTCTTGAACTTGAGAAAGACGGACACATTTGAGGGAGGCAGAGACCTGCGGCTCTGTAGCATGCTGTGGTAAAAAAGTGGGTGTCACCAAACTTAACAGTGGGGGGGGCTTAATGAGTATGGATAAACAAAACCTGGGATTTGGATATGTGCTGGGGGTGCTTTGGGAGTGGAGTGGAGTGGACTTGTGCTAGAAGGTAGAGGGACGTATATGTTCTCGGGGGTGCTCTGAAGGAGGAGTGGACTTACGTTAAAAGGTGAGGTGGGGTGGATATGTACTGGGGGGTGCTTTGGGAGGGGAGTGGACTTGTGCTAGAAGGTAGAGGGACGTATATGTGCTTGAGGCTGCTTTGAAGGTGGAGTGGACTTGTGTTAAAAGGTGAGGTGAGGTAAGGTGTGGTGGATATGTACTGGGGGGGGGGGGCTTTGAGAGGGAAGAGGACTTGTGCTAGAAGGTGGGGTGGAGGATATGTACTGGTGGGGTGGTTGGGAGGGTAGTGGATATGTACTGGGGGGGGGGGTGCTTTGGGAGGGAAGAGGACTTGTGCTAGAAGGTGGGGTGGAGGATATGTACTGGTGGGGTGGTTGGGAGGGTAGTGGATATGTACTGGGGGGGGGCTTTGGGAGGGAAGAGGACTTGTGCTAGAAGGTGGGGTGGAGGATATGTACTGGTGGGGTGGTTGGGAGGGTAGTGGATATGTACTGGGGGGGCGATTTGGGAGGGAAGAGGACTTGTGCTAGAAGGTGGGGTGGAGGGGGAGTTGGAAATGTGCTGGGGGGTGCTCTGTGATGGGAAAGATCTTGTGCAAAAAGGTGGGGTGGGGGCAGATCTGTGCTGGGGATGCTTTGAGAGGCCAAGAGGACTTGTGTTAGAAGGTGGGGTGGGGGCGGATATGTGCTGGGGGGTGCTTTGAGAGGGAAGAGGACTTGTGCTAGAATGTGGGGTGGAGGATATGTACTGGTAGGGTGGTTGGGAGGGTAGTGGATATGTACTGGGGGGGGCGATTTGGGAGGGAAGAGGACTTGTGCTAGAAGGTGGGGTGGAGGATATGTACTGGTGGGGTGGTTGGGAGGGTAGTGGATATGTACTGGGGGGGTGCTTTGGGAGGGAAGAGGACTTGTGCTAGAAGGTGGGGTGGAGGATATGTACTGGTAGGGTGGTTGGGAGGGTAGTGGATATGTACTGGGGGGGTGCTTTGGGAGGGAAGAGGACTTGTGCTAGAAGGTGGGGTGGAGGATATGTACTGGTAGGGTGGTTGGGAGGGTAGTGGATATGTACTGGGGGGGGCGATTTGGGAGGGAAGAGGACTTGTGCTAGAAGGTGGGGTGGAGGATATGTACTGGTGGGGTGGTTGGGAGGGTAGTGGATATGTACTGGGGGGGCGATTTGGGAGGGAAGAGGACTTGTGCTAGAATGTGGGGTGGAGGGGGAGTTGGATATGTGCTGGGGGAGGTTGTTTTGGAATGGGAGAGGACTTGTGCTAGAAGGTGGGGGGTGGGGGGCAGATATGTAATAGGGGATGCTTTGAAAGGCCAAAAGGACTTGTGTTAGAAGGTGGGGTGGGGGCAGATACTGTATGTGCTGGGGGGTGCTTTGGGAGCGAAGTGGACTTGTGTTAGAAGGTGGGGTGGGGGCTGATATGTGCTGGGGGGTGCTTTGGAAGGGAAGAGAACTTGTGCTAGAAGGTGGGGTGGAGGGGGAGTTGGATATGTGCTGGGGGGATGTTCTAGATTTGGAGAGGACTGGTGCTAGAACGTAGGAAGGGGGGCAGATATGTACTGTGGGGTGATTTAGGATGGGAATGGATTTGTGTCAAAAGGTGGGGTGGGGGCAGATACTGTATGTGCTGGGGGTGCTTTGGGAGCGAAGTGGACTTGTGTTAGAAGGTGGGGTGGAGGGAGAGTTGGATATGTGCTGGGGGGGATGTTCTAGATTTGGAGAGGACTGGTGCTAGAACGTAGGAAGGGGGGCAGATATGTACTGTGGGATGATTTAGGATGGGAATGGACTTGTGTCAGAAGGTGGGGTGGGGCAGATATGTGCTGGGGTGTTTTAGGAGGGGAAAAGGGCTTGTGCTACCGGTTGTAGTGGGGTGGGGTGGGGGGAGGTACACTATACGTATGTGCTGGGTGGGGGTGCTTTGGGAGGAAAAAGGATTTGTGCTAGAAGGTGGGGTAGGAGGATTTCAAATCCAACCCCACTTCTCGTACAAGTCCTTTCCCTTCCCAAAGCACCTTTCCAAGCACATATCCTCTTACCCCTGGGCCTCCACCCGGATAACTCCTCCAAGTGATCACCCTTGTTACCTGCAGTTGACTCTGTAGGTGAAGGGGCTTAGACCAGAAGGTCCAGCATCAGAGCACTGGAAGCATAGGGATGGCTATGCTCCCGCAGCTCCGAAAACCTGTCAGATCTAAATGAAAGAAATATGTCCAGGAGGTGACATGCGCCTTGATGGACCTAGCTAATGCGTTCTACTGGTCTTTCCTGAACTAAGGGGACTGATTGCTTTTAACTATTACTGGTAGGAGGCTCTGTATTTTTTTGGGAAGTTCATTTTCTGGGTTATTATTATCTGACCCAGCCAATACCTGAGCAGATACCTTCAGAAGTGGCTTGGGAAGATAGTAAACGTTTGAGGGCACCTTTCCAAAAAGCTCTTTACATTGGGGCTTCTCCCTGAAGGGTTGCTGATGGAGCTTGGACTCATCATGAGCCACGTTCTAAGGGTCTTCCTAGGGCGTCATCGCTTATTCTATATATATTGACTCCTTCAACCTTCGGTGTTGGTGAAGAGTTCTACAAACACCATAAAAAGGAGGAAGAGCAAACCAATGGGTCCCTCAACAAACCAAGCCTAGCCTTGGTTTGCGGCCCCACAGGATGGGGCTGTACACATGCCACTGTAATTTTCTGTAAAATTCAATATGGCCACCTGGAGGCGCTCTGTACACAGAATGTATACACAACAACCCCAGATATGTAATTTACTCCAATGCAGACTGCTTTTTTTCAGAGGGCAGTAAGCAGTACAGCAACTCTGAAAGAGCCCTCAGTGAATGAGAGACAGAGTTAGGGAGTGAGGCTGGAGGTTATAGGGACAGAGTTAGGGAGTGAGGCTGGAGGTTATAGGGACAGAGTTAGGGAGTGAGGCTGGAGGTTATAGGGACAGAGTTAGGGAGTGAGGCTGGAGGTTATAGGGACAGAGTTAGGGAGGGAGGCTGGAGGTTATAGGGACAGAGTTAGGAAAGGAGGCTGGAGGTTATAGGGACAGAGTTAGGGAGTGAGGCTGGAGGTTATAGGGACAGAGGTAGGGAGTGAGGCTGGAGGTTACAGGGACAGAATTAGGGAGTGAGGCTGGAGGTTATAGGGACAGAGGTAGGGAGTGAGGCTGGAGGTTATAGGGACAGAGGTAGGGAGGGAGGCTGGAGGTTATAGGGACAGAGGTAGGGAGTGAGGCTGGAGGTTATAGGGACAGAGGTAGGGAGGGAGGCTGGAGGTTATAGGGACAGAGTTATGCAGTGAGGCTGGAGGTTATAGGGAGAGAGTTAGGGAGTGAGGCTGGAGGTTATAGGGACAGAGGTAGGGAGTGAGGCTGGAGGTTATAGGGACAGAGTTAGGGAGGGAGGCTGGTGGTTATAGGGACAGAGTTAGGGAGTGAGGCTGGAGATTATAGGGACAGAAGTAGGGAGTGAGGCTGGAGGTTATAGGGACAGAGTTAGGGAGTGAGGCTGGAGGTTATAGGGAGAGAGTTAGGGAGTGAGACTGGAGGTTATAGGGACAGAGTTAGGGAGGGAGGCTGGTGGTTATAGGGACAGAGGTAGGGAGTGAGGCTGGAGGTTATAGGGACAGAGGTAGGGAGGGAGGCTGGAGGTTATAGGGACAGAGTTATGCAGTGAGGCTGGAGGTTATAGGGAGAGAGTTAGGGAGTGAGGCTGGAGGTTATAGGGACAGAGGTAGGGAGTGAGGCTGGAGGTTATAGGGACAGAGTTAGGGAGTGAGGCTGGAGGTTATAGGGATAGAGTTAGGGATGGAGGCTGGAGGTTATAGGGACGGAGTTAGGGAGTGAGGCTGGAGGTTATAGGGACAGAGTTAGGGAGTGAGGCTGGAGGTTATAGTGATAGAGTTAGGGATGGAGGCTGGAGGTTATAGGGACAGAGTTAGGGAGTGAGGCTGGAGGTTATAGGGACAGAGTTAGGGAGGGAGGCTGGAGGTTATAGGGACAGAGGTAGGGAGTGAGGCTGGAGGTTATAGGGACAGAGGTAGGGAGTGAGGCTGGAGGTTATAGGGACAGAGGTAGGGAATGAGGCTGAAGGTTATAGGGACAGAGTTAGGGAGTGAGGCTGGAGGTTATAGGGACAGAGGTAGGGAATGAGGCTGGAGGTTATAGGGACAGAGTTAGGGAGGGAGGCTGAAGGTTATAGTTACAGAGGTAGGGAGTGAGGCTGGAGGTTATGGGACAGAGGTAGGGAGGGAGGCTGGAGGTTATAGTTACAGAGTTAGGGAGTGAGGCTGGAGGTTATGGGACAGAGGTAGGGAGTGAGGCTGGAGGTTATAGGGACAGAGTTAGGGAGTGAGGCTGGAGGTTATAGGGACAGAGTTAGGGAGTGAGGCTGGAGGTTATAGGGACAGAGTTAGGGAGGGAGGCTGGAGGTTATAGGGACAGAGTTAGGGAGGGAGGCTGGAGGTTATAGGGACAGAGTTAGGAAAGGAGGCTGGAGGTTATAGGGACAGAGGTAGGGAGTGAGGTTGGAGGTTATAGGGACAGAGGTAGGGAGGGAGGCTGGAGGTTATAGGGACAGAGTTAGGGAGGGAGGCTGGAGGTTATAGGGACAGAGTTAGGAAAGGAGGCTGGAGGTTATAGGGACAGAGTTAGGGAGGGAGGCTGGAGGTTATAGGGACAGAGTTAGGGAGGGAGGCTGGAGGTTATAGGGACAGAGGTAGGGAGTGAGGTTGGAGGTTATAGGGACAGAGGTAGGGAGGGAGGCTGGAGGTTATAGGGACAGAGTTAGGGAGGGAGGCTGGAGGTTATAGGGACAGAGTTAGGGAGGGAGGCTGGAGGTTATAGGGACAGAGTTAGGAAAGGAGGCTGGAGGTTATAGGGACAGAGGTAGGGAGTGAGGTTGGAGATTATAAGGACAGAGTTAGGGAGGGAGGCTGGAGGTTATAGAGACAGAGTTAGGATATTCAGGACTCCTTTCTCTGCTTGTCCTCTATATAGTGCAGCAATCCCGGGCACTGAACAATGAAATGTCCAATGAGATTACCGTGTGCTATGCAGCCGGGGAGCAAAACCTTATTATTTATTGTGGATCCCTAAATACCGACTGTCATTGTATTTATTACATGCCGTGTTTCCAGACTATAGATTGTAAGCTCTAACGAGCAGAGGTCTCTAATTCCTCCTGTATTGTACTGTCTGCCCTCATATTGTAAAGCGCTGCGCAAACTGTTGGCTCTATATAAATCCTGTATAATAATAATATTGTATAATATTTTATACATTACAATATAGTTATATATTTTTATTTTATATATATATATATATATATATATATATACACTGTATATATATATATATATATATATATATATATATGGATATATATATATATAACATAAACAAAATAATACTTTATACTTTTATATATACAGTCATATATATATATATATGTTCTGAAGAAGACAAGCTTATGCCCCGTCGAAACGAAACCTTCATTGTGCATTCATCTTTGAAGACCCGTGAGTGCTGCTCTCTCTGTTGGATTATTTATATATATATATATGTATGTATGTAACAAAATAATGCTTTATATTTTGATATGGCACAATATATAAATATATATATATGTATATATACTGTATTATTTCTATTTATAATTTATATTCAAAATCTGTTTGCAGTTAGAGCTTTATTCATACAGAAAAAGATAAGATAAGATAAACTAAAAATAATGACTACTGTCAAAATTGGCTATATATATATATAATACTGCAAACAAATTTTAAACTGAAAAAAAATAATGTCATACTCTATATGCCCAGCAGGTGGAGACAAAGGACTTTCATTCACACACTGGTATTATCTAGCAATGTACAGAAGGGTCGGAGTGTTTCTGTGTGTCCTGCTACCTAGGACTTTTGGAAAACAGCCCTACAGAACAAGTGACATTACCAGAAACAAAGTAGCGGGAGTGCAAACATAGAAGGATATTTATACATAGGTGTTTACGGGAAGGCTTCTTTTATCTTTGGCATATTTCCCAGAGTTTTACTCCTCATGAAATGGTACGAGGTGTGACAATCTAAATCCCGGAATTGTTTTTTGAAATTGTATTTTTTTTTGTTACAATTTTTTGGAAAATTGAGAAATAGAATACAATTTATTATTATTATTATTATTTTAAATACGGTCACCAGTGCAATACAGCATCATCATAGGACTGGCGTGGCGGTGATAAGGGACACTGACTGGTTAATTAAATGAAATCAATTTTTTATTTTTTTATTTATTCTAACATATATTTTTTTATTTTTTAACATTTTTTTTTTTTTTTATGTCATCAGAGTAGGTCATCATACTAACACTGTACTTCTCAAGGGGGTGATCAGGGTATTTTTCTTTTTTTTTGTTAATCAATCAATGGGTTAATCATTTATGACAGCTGTGATTACTAGTAATCTCTGATTGGCTACAGCTAACCACATGGTACAGGGTGCTGTCATTGGCCCAGATACAATGTGATAGCTGTGGGTCAATCATAGCCTAGTCAACACACCTGTTACTCTATGGATGAATTAATCTATAGCAGCTTAGTTGACATTGCGATCATGTGATCGCACCAGTGAGAACCCAGGCTTAGT